>NC_092463.1:570000-897500 GCF_047495875.1 Pithys albifrons albifrons | reverse complement strand
CCTGGCTGTGCCCTGCAAGGTGGGCGTGGGGATGGACAGCCCTGGGTGTGCCCTGCAAGGTGGGTATGGGGATGTGCAGCCCTGGGTGTGCCCTGCAAGGTGGGCGTGGGGATGGACACCCCTGGGTGTGCCCTGCAAGGTGGGTGTGGGATGGACAGACCAGGGTGTGCCCTGCAAGGTGGGTATGGGGATGTGCAGCCCTGGGTACATTCCCTGCCAATGTGCTGCTGGGCTGTTCCTCCCTCCCTGCACGGAGGGGTGGCACCGATGGCACTGATGGCACCATCCCAGCTGGGTGACAGCCCCAGAGGGGCCACCTCACATCCCCTGGGTGCAAGTGGAGCTCGGAGGGATCTCCAAGGGGAGTTTTTGGTGGTGTATTTTGGTTGTTGCCCCCCCCTTCAGGAGAGCTGAGCTGAGGTCCTGGCAGTGCCGTGGGCTGCAGGTCTCCTTTGTAGTGGGGTTTCTTGTCCCAGCATCTGTTTGGTGGATGGAAGGACATCTCTTTCCTTCTTCACAGGAGACCTGCCAGGCTGCAAGGAGCCTGGGATCATGGAATCACAGAACATCCTGAGCTGGAGTGACCCACAGGGACCATCAAGCCCAACTCCTGGCCCTGCACAGGACACCACAACAATCCCACCCTGTGCCTGAGAGCCCACCCTGTGTCTGAGCGTCCAACAAACCCAAAGCTGGGTGAGGCATTTTCAAGTTCTGAAATTCTACTCCAAAGATTTTCCAAACCTAAAGCATTATTTCCAGTCATTCAGAGGTTTTATTTCATATGCTTTTTGTTATTCATGCATTATTTTACGAGGTAACAGTCAAACCAATGGCTTGTCATAATGTGACATTATTGCTGAAACATTCCCTTATATCAATGCCATTTATAAAAATCAGCAGCTATGACTGATCAGGGCTGGTTAAAGCACATAATCTGCTTTTCTAGACCCAGCTGTCTCTGCTTGTGGAGCAGGGCTGGAAGGGATGGGGACTCTCTTTGCTGAGGTTTTCCTCTGCAGTGGCCACTCCTGGAAAGCCACGGACAAGCCAGGAGTGGTTGGAGTAAATCCCGTGTGTGTCCCACACTGTGTGCCCTGTGTGACTGTGCAGAAAGTGAACCTTGTGCCTGTTTTAGACATAGTTCATTCCAGATGTGCTGGGGCACCTGGGGGTGGCCATACCCAGCCCCAATGGCCAGGAAACCCCAGCTGGGCTCCATTCCCTCTTGTAAAGCCAAACTGCCTCTGGTTTCCAAGGCCCCCAAGTCTGTAACCCTGGGATGCTCAGGGAGCAGGGAAGGACTTTGGTGTCCTGGGAACACACAGTGTGTTGTGTTGGCTGACACAGCTGAAAATCAACATTTGGAGTGAAATCCTTCCCTGGGAGGGTGGGCAGGCCCTGGCACAGGTGCCCAGAGAAGCTGTGGCTGCCCCAGCCCTGGGAGTGTCCCAGGCCAGGCTGGACAGGGCTTGGAGCAGCCTGGGCTGGTGGGAGGTGTCCCTGCCCATGGCAGGGGTGGCACTGGGGGGGCTCTGAGGTCCCTTCCAACCCAAACCATTCCAGGATTCTCTGGAATAACCAAACCAGGGACAGGACACAGGGAATGGCTTCCCAGTGCCAGAGGGCAGGGCTGGGTGGGATATTGGGAAGGAATTGGTGTCTGGGAGGGTGGGCAGGCCCTGGCACAGGTTGGGCAGAGAAGCTGTGGCTGCCCCATCCCTGGGAGTGTCCCAGGCCAGGCTGGACAGGGCTTGGAGCAGCCTGGGCTGGTGGGAGGTGTCCCTGCCCATGGCAGGGGTGGCACTGGGTGGGCTTTTGGGGTCCCTTCCAACACAGACCATTATTCCATGGTCCTGTGATCCCATGTCCTGCACAGCCCAAGCTCTTCCCTCCATCCCTGTTCCCGAGGTGAGTGGCAGTGCTGGGTGAGCTGAACACTCCTCCCTGTGTTTCTGCTGGAGGCTGCTCCACGCTGAGAGCCTGAGCTGTTCCAGCACCCCAAGGAGAGCTCCATGAGTGCCCCTTTGCTGCTGTTCCAGCACCCCAAGGAGAGCTCCATGAGTGCCCCTTTGCTGCTGTTCCAGCACCCCAAGGAGAGCTCCATGAGTGCCCCTTTGCTGCTGTTCCAGCACCCCAAGGAGAGCTCCATGAGTGCCCCTTTGCTCCTGCTCCCTGTGAGCAGGTCCCCTCTTGCCTGGCCCTTGCTTTGCCTTGGTGCAAAGCCATCACTCCCTCTGCCAGGTGCCCCCATTGGCACCAAGGCCTTGCTGCTGCCCACTCTGCTGCCAGGGCTCCCACTCTGCACCCTGAGCCATCTTTGCTGTTTCCCTGCCTTTGGGACACGGGGGCAGTGCCAGGCACTTCCCTCCTCGGGGGTACAGAAGGGCAAGGTCACACGATGGCACCAGTTCCACTCCTTGTGCCCTCCCCACGAGAGCCCTCCCGGGGCTCGTCCTGTCCCACCCTGGGTGATGAACAGCAAAGCAGTTTTGCCTTTAGAAAGCAAAGTAGGCACCACTTCTTGTCTTCTGAGGCTCTCAGAAACCTGCATGCTCTGCTTTAAAAATGCCCCTGGGTCACAATTTATGGCCCCTCGAGCTCAGCTCTTGATGAGTTTTTCATATTAGAATATTGCTGTTATTTATTAAATCCCTGATAAAGCTGCACTTGATGCTCCCCTAATAGAATATTCATCTTTAAATCTGCTGAGTGTGGGGTTTGTCATTGATGCAAAGTGTACTGATTAATTAAATAAGACTTAGAGATTCATAAAGCAATTGCTCCAAATGAAATGTTATTTACATCTAAGGATATTAACAATTAGGGAAACTTAATTTTTCCTGGATACAATCTGGCTTGGAATTGCTCTGATACTTTAACAGTCTCCTGATTTAATGACTGAAAATGAATTTTCAGCATTAAACATATTTGCAAAGAAATCAGGGATGTTTTTCAATAAACACATTTACTAAGAAATCAGGGATGTTTTTCAAAACAAATAAGGCTGATATGCAAAGGGCTGATAATTCGAAATAAATAAGGTCCTAATTCTTAGAGGCAAATGAGAACAAAGGAATTCTGCCATATGTGAATTTCTGTATATTTTTCAAAGTCAATATTTTAATGGTCATAATTGTAATAGATGAGTCTTTAAATATCCTTGTGTTGTGTTAAATATCCTTGTTGTTTAAATATCCTTGTTGTGTTAAATATCCTTGTTGTTTAAATATCCTTGTTGTTTAAGTATCCTTGTTGTTTAAGTATCCTTGTTGTTTAGATATCCTTGTTGTGTTAAATATCCTTGTTTCTGGCCAGGACACGGTTGCCTTTGATGGGTTCATGAGCAGGCACCTCCCCTGGCCCTGGGAGCCCCCAAAGCTGCTCTCATGAAGCCTTTACTGTGCAGGCACAACCCCTCTCAGGCCCTGCAGAACAACCTTTCATTAAACCACTCACTGTGGCACAACCTGGGGGTCCCACCTGGCCCAGCAGCTCTTCAGACCTGCTGCTGTTCCCACCCTCCATCTGGGACCTGGGGGTGTCCTCTGTCCTTTGTGCTTTGACTCCTCTCCTGCTCTGGGAGTGTCTCCCCTGATGCCATGAATGACCCTTCCCCCCAAAAACAGGACTCTGAGCCACGTTAGTGCAGGGGAAGATAAAAAGTAAAGGTCCTTTGATATCACAGGGCCTACAGCCCACGGGAATACAGGATGACATCCATGTGCCTCTGTTGGAGGACAGCAGATAGATGAGGACTTTATTAAGGGGCAGAGATATTATAAACGATGGGTTGATGAAGACCCCGAGGTGCAGGAATCAGGAAGAAGCTATTTAGATATTCCCCCAGTTGAATTGTCACACACCCCAAGAGGGCTCCCCTTGTCTTTTTCCCTTAGTCATCCCTGTCCAGGTTTCTTCTCCCCGCAAACCCTCAGGGCATTTTCCCGCCAAGTCTTCCCTGATTGGTCCCCGGTTGGTGCAGTGCACCATTTTCCATATATGGTTATGTTCTCCTATTGGTTCTCCCCTCGTTCCTCCCCTTCATTTGCATGTCCACCAATCCGACGCCTCGCTCCTCCCTGTCTCCGCCCCTAACTCCACCCATGTTCTAGAGAGTTCCATGCTCCCCTATATAAGCCGGTGCATTCCAATGAACCGTTGTAGTAGTTTTGGCTTTAGTCAGCACAGGTCCCCATTTAGGCCTCAAAGGTTGTGACACAGATTAGAGGGGACAGGTATCATCTGACTCAAGCAGCCATAGAGGTATTTCATATCATCTGACATCATCAGGAAGTGTCGGGGAGTATAACAAGCAAGGTGGGAGGAGTCTCTCTCTCTTTGGTCCCTGCTTCTGACCAGGACGGTTCCCGCTCCCTGACTGCTGATATCAGGCCCTGCTGCCGGTCGGCACGTCTGCTTAGCCGGGGACGTGAGCACATTCCTGTTAATTCCTCTTTCCCTCTTGCTGGGAGGTTTCCTTTGGGGAGGGGGTTTGGTTGGTTTGGAGTTTCACCTGTTAGCTGGGGCGACCTCGGTGAGCCTGTTGTTGTTTCCTGTCACTATGTGCTATTTCATATTCTGTGTTAAGCTCTCCTCTTCTCTGTATAAATATAAAAACCTCACTGTGTCCAAAGCCTCGTTTCTGCTGTTTTCCCTCACTCTCCTGCTCTGGGAGTGGATTTTGTGACCGGGTACCAGGCAGTTGGCATTTTGCCAGCTCAAACTATAACAACCGTGCTTCTCTGCGTGGACTCCTGACTCGTGTGGGCCTCTTCCTTCGGGGGATCGTCGCCGGGTTGGGATTGGGAGGAGCCTTTCCAAGCTTCTAAGGAGTTGGTTCCTCGAGAGCACCTGCCCTTGCTCTTCGAGCCTGTCTTGGTTTGAGACAAGCAACTGCCAACCCCCCCAAGCACAGAGAGAAAAGCCTCCCTCCTAACACCAGGGAAAGGGAGGAGAAGAGAGGGGAAAGAAAAAAAACACTTCAAACCACGTTTATACTAAATCTACATATATTTTTCACAGAAAGAAAGAGACAATTAGAAGAGAGTACAAATATTCACTCACACAAGTCTGCAACAACAAGTTCCCCACCTCAACTTCTTAACGAACACACAAACTCTACTGTCCTAACTACACATTACTTAAGAAGAAGCTTATTCCCCAGGGAGACAAACCCAAGCAGAAAGGAGAGACCCAGAACAACACAATTTACTTTCCTGAGGTCCCCTGTGAGCCAGTGGTGGGCCTGGTCCTCTCCATCCCCCCTGGGACAGCATCGTGTGTCCTCCCAAGAGGAGGCTGAGAAGTGACTCCTTAACCACTCCCACACTGGTTCCTACTGCCCTGGAGATGATGCCATAATGTGGGATGGAATACAAAATTACTGGCTAGGAGAGGTCAGCTGTTAGCTCAGCCCAGCTCAGGTCAGCTGACAGCTTCAGCCTAGTCCAGACTTCAGAGCCCAAATCTAGGCCCACCTGGGTGAACCCACAACAGAGCCCTTCTCCTGGGAGCCGTTCTCTCTCCGCCGCATCGGTGATAGACACTCATCCACCGATATGCCCCAGTTCTTGTTTCCATGGCTTTTATAATCAGATCCCTCCAATCATTGCTTTACACATTTCTCAGTCCAGCCCAGTCCCACCCCTGGTCCAACCCCCTGGAATTGGGTCTGGGGTCATCAAGACCCTCTGTCTTCATCAGCTCCTCTTCCTCAGGCACACAAAGGTCTCTTGGAGTTCATCCAGTCCTGGCATTTGGGTCACTCTGACCTGTGTTTATGTTTCATTCTGTGGGCCTCTGATATCCTTCAGCTCTGCCTTGGAAAGGAGTCTGAACAAGATTAATTAACTAAAGGAATTTGAGCTCCTGTTCTGGGACAGGGGTAGTGATAGAAAGGCATTAAACTTAAACTGTTAGAAATATTAACCCTCTACAAATCTACAACTACTGTGTTCCTAAAATCTACAAAATGTGAAAATCAGAACAAAATCCCTTTGGCATCACCACACTGGGGTCAGGACTCTCTGCTGTGTGTGTGGCCCCAGCAGCCCCTTCCAGCAGGTTCTTTGGTGTGTTCCTGCTGAGCTCCTCCCTCTCTGCACAAACACCTGCAAAGGTGGGGCAGATCCACCTGCAAAGGTGGGACAGATCCACCTGCAAAGGTGGGGCAGATCCACCTGCAAAGGTGGGACAGATCCACCTGCAAAGGTGGGACAGATCCACCTGCAAGCACTACATGGAATATTTGAAATTGGAAGGGACCTACGATGGTCCCCTGTGTCACAGGGAGCAGTTCCCCACCACCTCCACGGACAAGGTATGGATTTATTTCTGCCTCTGAAACTGGTTTCCAAAGTATTCCTTCCTTCTCTGCTGGCCCTTGTGAGACACCAGTCCTGGTTCTCCACAGCACTGAGTGTGAGGTTGGAGCGTTCTGGGATTTCATTCTCCTGTTTTCTTTATTAGAGAGAAGAATTTTCCATGGGGGAGGTGAAAATTTAGAGTTGTTTAGAATGGTTGTGGCTGGGTTTGCTGTTTTCAAAAATATTTGGAATGCATTTCAATTTCTGATTGGAATTTTTGTGAATTCAAATTAATGATGAAGTTCATTCACACATAATTAAAAATTAAAGTAACTGTGATGTGTGAAGGAACCGTGGTGTGTATCATGAGGCACTTCAGCTCTGAAGAACTTTGAGTGCATCACCTTCTAAAAAGGACTTGTCTGAGTCAGTGGGTCTTGTTTTCCTGGCCCCACTCAAGGAGAAGGTGGAGCCACAAGCACAAGTTATGGATGTTCTGCCTGCAGCAAGGCCAGCTCTGCTGCCCACGGGGCTTGGAGCGTCCCTTTGGAGCTGGAGCAGCAGAGGGATTGCCCATGGAAGGTGCTGAGCTGCCCCTGCCGCCTCCAGCACCCCAACCCTTGGAGTCTCCCCCCCTCCTGTGCACATTTCCCCTCCAGCACCCCGATCCTCAGAACCTCCCCCCCTCCTGTGCACATTTCCCCTCCAACACCCCAACCCTCAGAACCTCCCCCCTCCTGTGCACTTTCCCCTCCAACACCCCAACCCTTGGAATCTCCCCCCTCCTGTGCACATTTCCCCTCCAACACCCCGATCCTCGGAACCTCCCCCCCTCCTGTGCACATTTCCCCTCCAACACCCCAACCCTCAGAACCTCCCCCCTCCTGTGCACTTTCCCCTCCAACACCCCAACCCTTGGAATCTCCCCCCCTCCAACACCCCAACCCTTGGAATCTCCCCCCTTCCTGTGCACATTTCCCCTCCAACACCCCAACCCTTGGAATCTCCCCCCCTCCTGTGCACATTTCCCCTCCAGCACCCCAACCCTTGGAGTCTCCCCCCCTCCTGTGCACATTTCCCCTCCAGCACCCCAACCCTTGGAGTCTCCCCCCCTCCTGTGCACATTTCCCCTCCAACACCCCGATCCTCGGAACCTCCCCCCCTCCAACACCCCAACCCTCAGAACCTCCCCCCCTCCTGTGCACTTTCCCCTCCAACACCCCAACCCTTGGAACCTCCCCCCCTCCAACACCCCAACCCTTGGAATCTCCCCCCCTCCAGCACCCCAACCCTTGGAATCTCCCCCCATCCTGTGCACATT
This sequence comes from Pithys albifrons albifrons, assembly GCF_047495875.1. Lineage (NCBI taxonomy): Eukaryota > Metazoa > Chordata > Aves > Passeriformes > Thamnophilidae > Pithys > Pithys albifrons. The sequence continues at coordinate 889,871 of NC_092463.1, read as the reverse complement.
TCCCCTCCAGCACCCCGATCCTCGGAACCTCCCCCCCTCCAACACCCCAACCCTTGGAATCTCCCCCCTCCAACACCCCAACCCTCAGAACCTCCCCCCTCCTGTGCACATTTCCCCTCCAGCACCCCAACCCTTGGAATCTCCCCCTCTCCAACACCCCAACCCTCGAAACCTCCCCCCTCCTGTGCACATTTCCCCTCCAACACCCCAACCCTCAGAACCTCCCTCCTCCTGTGCCCCTGGCACTGCAAATGTGCCCTGAGGGATCTGTCAGGGTTTGATCCCAATTGTGATGTGCTGGAATGGCAGCCGAGCTGTTTGGAGCCATTGATTGCTATTGAGCTAATGAGCCAAGTGCTAATCAATCCTGCAGGAAGTGCCAGGGAGGCTGTTCCACCTCCCACCGAGCCCATCCAGGGCTGGTTGGCACTGAGTGTGGATCTGCCTGTGATTGCTCCAGGAACTCCGGGATCGTCCAGGAGAATTAGTGCCCGCAGGGATGCTGGGGGGCACGGCTGGGGCATGAGGGGCATGGCTGGGGGCATGGGGGGCATGACTGGGGCATGGGGGGCACAGCTGGGGGCATGGGGGGCATGACTGGGGCATGGGGGGCACAGCTGGGGGCATGGAGGGGGGCATGGAGGGCACAGCTGGGGGCATGGGGGGGGCATGGAGGGGGCATGGAGAGCACAGCTGGGGGCATGGAGGGGGGCATGGAGGGCACAGCTGGGGGCATGGGGGGGCATGGAGGGGGCATGGAGAGCACAGCTGGGGGCATGGAGGGGGGCATGGAGGGCACAGCTGGGGGCATGGGGGGGCATGGAGGGGGCATGGAGAGCACAGCTGGGGGCATGGAGTGGACATGGAGGGGGGCATGGAGGGCACAGCTGGGGGCATGGGGGGCATGGAGGGGGCATGGAGAGCACAGCTGGGGGCATGGAGTGGACATGGAGGGGGGCATGGAGGGCACAGCTGGGGGCATGGGGGGGCATGGAGGGGGCATGGAGAGCACAGCTGGGGGCATGGAGTGGACATGGAGGGGGGCATGGAGGGCACAGCTGGGGGCATGGAGTGGACATGGAGGGGGGCATGGAGGGCACAGCTGGGGGCATGGAGGGGGCATGGAGAGCACAGCTGGGGGCATGGAGGGGGCATGGGGGGCACAGCTGGGGGCATGGAGGGGGCATGGAGGGGGCATGGAGAGCACAGCTGGGGGCATGGAGGGGGCATGGAGAGCACAGCTGGGGGCATGGAGGGGGCATGGGGGCACAGCTGGGGGCATGGAGGGGGCATGGAGGGGGCATGGAGGGCACAGCTGGGGGCATGGGGGGCATGGAGGGGGGCATGGAGGGTGCAGCTGGGGGCATGGAGGGCACAGCTGGGGGCATGGAGTGGACATGGAGGGGGGCATGGAGGGCACAGCTGGGGGCATGGAGTGGACATGGAGGAGGAGGATGCCCGGAGCCCCCTGACTGCAGAGATGCTCAGTGCCCGTCCTGCTGCCTCGGCCAGGCAGGTGCCAGGTTGTGACAGCGCCTGATCTCCCCAGACACAGCTCTCAGTTGAGCCTTCAGGGGCTTTCAGGGGCTGCAACCCCTGTGGTTACAAAAATCACTTGATGCAGCTCATTTTATGGGGGTTTCTCTTTGTTATTTTATTTCTGAGTCCTCTTTGCCATGGGTTGCAGTTACTGGGGAGTTGTGGAGAGAAGGGAAGAGGAGCAGAAGAAGAGAAAAAAAGGAAAAGGGGGTGCAAGTGTGTTACATTAACAATATTCAAACTGAACTTGCACAAGGATGTCCAAGTTTCAGGAGGGACTGGATTCAGAGCTACTTTCTCACACAATCTGCAAACCCACACACCCCCTGCAAACCATCCAGCATCACACAGCTCTGGCTAATTAGTAAGTAATACAAATTTCCCAAAATTGCTGGGTCTAAACAGTCTTAATGCAACTTATTTTAACTTTATAAAAGAGCTCTGTTGATGTCACTCCACGAAGTTTCTGCAGCTTCTTTTCCTGCCTCTGCACCAGCTCAAGGTCTCCAGACAAATTCCATTCTTCTCTCAGCAGCACCTGCAAACTTGTCTTTGGTTTGCCAGCCTGAAATGTGTGAATGCCAACACTGGGCACACTGGGTGGCTCCAGCCAGGCCTGGACTGGCACAGGAAGACAATGGATCTACCCTGAGGCTTCTGGAGGGCAGGAGTGACCTGGGGCAGGTGACCTGGGGCAGGTGTGACTTTGGAGCCTCAGGTATCAAAGGCACTGAAGGGCAGAGCAGCAAAAGGTTCCTCCTCTGGTGGACCCACTGCCTGGGGGAGGCTGACTTGGCTTTCAGCTCTGACTCCAGAATGTAATTCCAGGTGGGAAAACTGAGGAGTTTGCCCATGGTAAGGAGTGTGCAGAAATTAGGGATTAGGAAAAGGATGGAAGCTGAGAGTGGAAACAGAGAACTGTTCAGTTCAGGAGTCCTGATACCTTCCTGTCCCCAGCTGAGAGTTGTTTCATTGGGAATGGTGGAGGATAACACGGATACCCCAGCTGGGTTTGGGATAACTGTGAACCAGCAGTCTGATCCTTGAATGTATTACTGGCTTCCCACTGCCAGAGGGCAGGGCTGGGTGGGATATTGGGAAGGAATTGGTGTCTGGGAGGGTGGGCAGGCCCTGGCACAGGTTGGGCAGAGAAGCTGTGGCTGCCCCATCCCTGGGAGTGTCCCAGGCCAAGTTGGACAGGGCTTGGAGCAGCCTGGGCTGGTGGGAGGTGTCCTTGCCCATGGCAGGGGTGGGGTGGGATGAGTTTTGAGAGGTCCCTTCCAAACCCAACCCAGTGTGAGATTCCTGGGTGGGGGAGGCCCCTCCCTGCCCAGCCCCCGGTGGTGGGAGGGCAGGAGTTGCCCCTCACTGCCAGCAGTGCTGGGGCTGTGCTGCCACTCCGGTGGGATCCTTGGAATGCTGAGGGCTCCGTGTGCTGCCCAATGACCCCAGGGCTGTGGGTGCAGGTGTGGCAGTGCCCTCCCAGCCCCCCTGGCACTGGCTGCTGTTCTCCCTCCCCCGGGTCTCTGCCTGACTCTGTTCCCTTTGCCTCTTTCCTGCTGTTTTCCACAGGGTGACACAGCCAGTCGTGTTAATGGGATATTAATGAGAGCAGCAACGAGGCTCCCCTGTCACTGGGAGCTTTGCAAATAGTGATTATTTTGTTGTTAACGACTTTGTTCTACACAGATAGTTCTGCTCCACTGGGTTCTCTCCTCCGGGTCCCATTTCCCAGCCAGAGCTGCCTCAGTGACTCCTCCTCAGGCAACTTCTGCTCTCCCTGTGCCGTGGGGCACGGTGGGTTATGGCATGGCCAGGAGTGTTTGGGAAGGGAGAATTCCAGTGCCAGTGTGGGAAATGGGCCCCTCAGCTTTGAAGGCCACCTTGGGCTTCCCTCCTCCCCCTGCCTTTGGTTATGGTGCTATTGACACATGATTCACTTCAACAAAAGGCAAATAAAATTACTGTAGAAAATAGGTTTGTTTTGGAGTTGTGAGACATCCTGTGACACTGGATATAGAAAGTGCTGAAATGTTTATTTTCTTTATTAGCAAAACTGCAGACAAGGGTGGCATTTTCTTAAGCTGTAAGAAATTAGATGACACCTAAATGGGAGGAAGAGCAGGCCCATTTTTCATGATAAAGGAGGAGGATTTTCGAAATCGAGGAGCTGAACCATGACTGATGACTTCAGGGTGAGTTCTTGTCTCTACCAAGGGCTGGTTTTGCAGCTCAGATAATTAAATCTGTCACTTGTTTTGCCCATTGCCAGCTTTGCCTTTGGAGTCTGATGAGAGAGCCCCCCTGGTGGGGGCTGGAGCACCTTCCTGAGCACCCCTTTGCTCTTGGCCTTGCCCTGTGGGTGCCAACACGGGCTGAAATAGGGTGGGAAAAGCTCCTGTGGGACTGATCTGACCCCAAGAGCAAAGTGGGTGCCTGGAGAAGGCTCAGGGCTCCTCCAGCAGAGCTCAGCTTTCACTTCAGTGCTTCCCAATAAACGGGGTGCCCAGAGAAGCTGTGGCTGCTCCATCCTGGGAGTGTCCCAGGCTGCAGGGTGGGCACAGCTGAGGAGCTCAGGGCAGGCTCCTGGCAGGGCAGGCTGCAGGGTGGGCACAGTCAGGGAGCTCAGGACAGGCTCCTGGCAGGGAGGCTGCAGGGTGGGCACAGCTGAGGAGCTCAGGGCAGGCTCCTGGCAGGGCAGGCTGCAGGGTGGGCACAGCTGAGGAGCTCAGGGCAGGCTCCTGGCAGGGCAGGCTGTAGGGTGGGCACAGCTGAAGAGCTCAGGGCTCAGCAGGGAGCTGATGGAGCTGCAGGGCAGGATGAGCAATCAGGGGCAGACAAACCCCCATTAGTCAGATGTGCCAGGCTGTGATGGATGCCATCAGCACCACCTGGCACAGCCCAGGGGAGAGTGCTATTTCTGGCAGGAGCCCTGATTGGCAGAGCATGGAACTGGTTCCTGATGAGGGGAGGTTGTGCTGCTGCCCTGCTCAGCCTGGGCAGGGCTGAGGGGGCTGGGAGGGCTCAGACCTCCCAACCTGCACTGAGGGGTTTGGGGCAGCAGAGTTTACTCAGGAGCAGAGCAGGGATGATTCTCATTCCAATGTTCAGGCCCCAGAGGGGAATGTCCTAAAAACCCTTTGATGGCTGAAGGAAGGGGAGGCTTTGGGGTCCCTCAGCACTTTATGGACTCTCACAGAGCAAAGGCACCTTGGCGTGTGCCCCTGCACACGGGGGCATTCTCATGGCACTGGGTGGTGCTCTGCTCCAGGCTGGGGGGGTTTGCTCCTTCCTGAGCATCCTGTGCCCAACATCCTGCAGGGATGGGGTGGTCAGAGGGGTGGAGAACTTCATATGGGGACAGGGAGAGCTGGGGGGTCACCTGGAAAAGAGAAGCTCCAGGGACACCTGAGAGCCCCTGGCAGGGCCTGAAGGGGCTCCAGGAGAGCTGGAGAGGGACTGGGGACAAGGGATGGAGGGACAGGACACAGGGAATGGCTTCCCAGGGCCAGAGGGCAGGGCTGGGTGGGATACTGGGAAGGAATTGGTGTCTGGGAGGGTGGGCAGGCCCTGGCACAGGTGCCCAGAGAAGCTGTGGCAGCCCCAGCCCTGGGAGTGTCCCAGGCCAGGTTGGACAGGGCGTGGAGCAGCCTGGGCTGGTGGGAGGTGGCACTGGGTGGCACTGGGTGGGCTTTGAGGTCCCTCCCACCCAAACCATGCTGGGATTCTGTGATTGTGTGTGTTCCTCTGGCACTGGCAGTCAGTGGATGGATTTGGGGAGGTTGGATTCACTCCATTCCCACCCTCACATGTGTTTTCTGTCACTACTGACCAGCTGACCACGAGGTCTCTGATGCATCCAGGTGTGATGGTGTCACCTGCCCTCCTGTCCCCAGCACGGGGATGGTCCCCCAGGATTGAATCCAGGGCTGTGGCTGGTCTGGATGAGGCAAAATGGCCTGAAGGTCTGTTGGGAAAGCTCTGGGAAGGGCAGGAAGGGCAGGACAGCTCTGGGAGCTGATCCCTGCCCAGGGCAAGGTGCTGGAGGGACTGCAGGCAGGGAGGAATGTGGGGCATGAGGACCACAGAACAGTCTGGAAGGATGGAATTGGTTATTCCAAGGAAGGGAAGGAAGGGGAGCAGCACAGCAGCTGATCACAGAGCTCAGAAAGGCAGATTCCAGCTCAGGAAAGGAGCAGCAGGAGCTCCCAGGAGGACAGAGAAGGCACAGGAGCTGCAGCAGCACTGCCTGACCCCGAGGGGCTGCTCCAAACCACAACCTGTCCTTGGAAAGGGAGGACAGGCATTCCTGGGGCTGCTCCTGCATGGAGACAGGGAAAGAATCCTCCAGAAAACCAGAAACACAAACAGGTGACTAAGGATGAACAGGAAGGAATCAACTCTTGCCTGTAGAGGTAAAATCAGAGAGCAGAAGGCAAAAAATGGGCAAAGAACATAAAGGACAAAAAGTCATAAGTGGACCAGAAATAAGAGGAAGACAAAGGCAGGGAAGGGAAGCAGAAAAAGGCTGGGCCTTGTTGTTTCAGCCTTCAGGAAAAGGTTAATTGTGACCAGGCACTCACTGCAATTATCTTAACAAGGGGTTAACAGGGAAAGAAGAGATTCAAGTGAGCTCAGATAAATCAGGGGCTTGATGGAATCCACACCAGGGAACTGGCTGAACTGGGATGGGAAGCCCCCAGACCAGTGGTGATATCAGGGGTGAGGGCCAGGGTTGGTTATGGAGGTGCCAACAGAGCACCTGCCCTGAACGGAATTACAGAGCTGGAAGCTGAGGTTAAATACTGAGGAGGTACTGGGGGAAATGATTAAATAATCAGTTTGTGGGTACAGAGAGGATATTAAGGCAATAAGGAAGAGCCCACAGGGATTTCTCAGGACGAAATCACGACCAGACAGTGGTTTGCTCTGATGGGATAATGGACCTGAGGTGTGGGAGTGACTTGGGCTCTGTGAGCTGTGGCTGGAGAAGCCTGCAGTGACAGTCACCCTTCCAACCTCCTCCTCTGGGCTTTCTGCCACCCCAGAGAGGGTTTCACTCAGTATTTTTTCACCTGGCTGTTAAGAGGGGCCATTTTTGGAAGCACTGACAGATTTCAGATGAATAGGAAAAGAAAAGCAAAGCTGAATACAGAGGAGAGATCACCTCGTGCCACCCCTGCCATGGCAGGGACACCTCCCACCAGCCCAGGCTGCTCCAAGCCCTGTCCAGCCTGGCCTGGGACACTCCCAGGGCTGGGGCAGCCACAGCTGCTCTGGGCACCTGTGCCAGGGCCTGCCCACCCTCCCAGACACCAATCCCTTCCCAATATTCATCCTAAATCTCCCCTTTTCCAGCTTAAAGCCCTTCTGCCTTGTCCTGTCCCTCCATGCTTTGTCAATGGTCTCTCTCCATCTTTCTTGTAGCTCCTTCAGGTCCTGGAAGGCCACAATGAGGTCACCCCAAAGCTTCTCTTCTCCAGGTTAAACAATCCCAGTTCTCCAGCCTTCCCTCCCAGCAGATCTTCTCCATCCTCTGCCCATCTTGGAATGGTTTGGGTTTGAAGGGACCTGAAAGATCATCCCATCCCAACTCCTGCCATGGGCAGGGACACCTCCCACCAGCCCAGGCTGCTCCAAGCCCTGTCCAACCTGGCCTGGGACACTCCCAGGGCTGGGGCAGCCACAGCTTCTCTGGGCACCTGTGCCAGGGCCTGCCCACCCTCCCAGTTGGGAATTTCTTTCTGATATCCAAGTCCACCCTCCTTCAGCCTAAAACCAGCCCAGCCCAAGGTGTTCTGTGGTTTGCACACTGAGTGTTCCTGAGATGGACACTGGGCCTTGTGCAGGGCCTTGGGGCAAAGCTGTCACCCCACAGGCCACAGGGTTTCCCCTGCTCTCCCTTGGAGAGGCAGAACTGGCACTGCCCCCTGGCACCTGTGGGCACACAGACTGTGCCACTGCAGAGACTCTGCTGGTCGTGGCATCAATGAGAGCAGCCATTTAAATTTAAAAATAGGATGCTATAAATGCTTTCAGTTTAAGTTTAGAATTCATTCCATTAGTTTGGGAATCCCTGTACTCAGGCAGGGGGAACAGCCCAGCTGGAGTCTGTGTTGGTTTCTGGGATTCCCTCTGCAAACAGCCTTTGCTGCTCTGAGGTTGTGGCACCAGAGCCAGGACAGCCTTTGTGGGGCTGTTGGTTTGGAGCAGCTCTCAGGGTGCTCTGAGCCCTCAGTAGGTGCTGCTGGAAGCAGGTGAACATTCCTGGGCTTCACTTGGGTGTTTGCCCAGAGAACCCCGACATCAAAAGCTGGAGACTCATCTTGACTGCCTGGAACCAGCGACTGTATTGAAGAGGATGGTATGGGTTCACCCAGGTGGGCCTGGATTTGGGCTCTGAAGTCTGGACTAGGCTGAAGCTGTCAGCTGACCTGAGCTGGGCTGAGCCAACAGCTGAGCTGAGCTGGGCTGAGCTAACAGCTGACCTCTTCTAGCCAGTAATTCTGTATTCCATCCCACATTATGGCATCATCTCCAGGGCAGTAGGAACCAGTGTGGGAGTGGTTAAGGAGTCACTTCTCAGCCTCCTCTTGGGAGGACACACGATGCTGTCCCAGGGGGGATGGAGAGGACCAGGCCCACCACTGGCTCACAGGGTACCTCAGGAAAGTAAATTGTCTTGTTCTGGGTCTCTCCTTTCTGCTTGGGTTTGTCTCCCTGGGGAATAAGTATTTTCTTAAGTAATGTGTAGTTAGGACAGTAGAATTTGTGTGTTCGTTAAGAAGTTGAGGTGGGGAACTTGTTGTTGCAGATTTGTGTGAGTGAATATTTGTACTCTCTTCTAATTGTCTCTTTCTTTCTGTGAAAAATATATGTAGATTTAGTATAAATGCAGTTTGAAGTGTTTTTTCCTTTCCCCTCTCTTCTCCTCCCTTTCCCTGGTGTTAGGAGGGAGGCTTTTCTCTCTGTGCTTGGGGGCGTTGGCAGTTGCTTATCTCAAACCAAGACAGGGGAGTATTCTTGCAATGTTAAATTTCCCCCTCTTGCAGCTTGTTTTTAGTGGAAAAGCAAGGGAGACATCTGAATGAATTTTATATGTTCCCTGAACTGCTCCAGCTTTGAAATAACTCAGCTTGAGGTTTTAGTCAATATGAATGGAGACATTTAAAAAATCTGTGTGCTCTTCTGTCAATAAAAGATGGCAAAAGGCTAAAGAGATGAAAATAGAGAGTGGAGGCAGAGGCAGAGCAGAGCAGCCTCCCCAGGGAGCAGCTGCTGGGTGGGAACAGGATTGGAGAGGAGTTCAGGGCAGGCTGGGACTGAGGAGACCTTTCTTGTGTTCTTTGAGAAACATTTAGTGGGGAAACACCCTCAGACTCAGCCTGGTTTGAGTTTGGAGATACAGGAAAGGTAAAGAGTTGGAGTGTTTGCAAATATCATCACTAGGAGGGACTGAGAACTCCGAGTCCCTGAGGTTGGCACAGCCCCCCCAGCCCCTGGAGCCCACCCTGTGCCCAATGCCCACCTTGGCAAAGCCCTGCCAGCCCATAGAGCACACCCTGTGCCCAATGCCCACCTTGGCACAGCCCTGCCAGCTCCTGGAGCCCACCCTGTGCCCAATGCCCACCTTGGCAAAGCCCTGCCAGCCCACAGAGCCCACCCTGTGCCCAATGCCCACCTTGGCAAAGCCCTGCCAGCCCACAGAGCCCACCCTGTGCCCGATGCCCACCTTGGCAAAGCCCTGCCAGCCCACAGAGCCCACCCTGTGCCCAATGCCCACCTTGGCAAAGCCCTGCCAGCCCACAGAGCCCACCCTGTGCCCAATGCCCACCTTGGCAAAGACCTGCCAGCCCCTGCAGCCCACCCTGTGCCCGATGCCCACCTTGGCAAAGCCCTGCCAGCCCCTGCAGCCCACCCTGTGCCCAATGCCCACCTTGGCAAAGCCCTGCCAGCCCCTGCAGCCCACCCTGTGCCCGATGCCCACCTTGGCAAAGCCCTGCCAGCCCCTGGAGCCCACCCTGTGCCTGATGCCCACCTTGTCCCCCAGCCCAGCGTGCCATGGCCAGTCCTGCCTTGGGCCCCTCCAGGGCTGGGCACTCCAACCCTCCCTGGGCAGCCCCTGCCAGGGCCTGCCCACCCTTTCCAGGGGGAAATTCTTCCCTGGTTCTTCCTGACTGCTGTTGGTGAGTGGCTTCCTGCCCCTAAATGAGACTCACAGAAACACTGAGGTTGGAAAAGACCTCTAAGATCACCGAGTCCAACAGGTGATTAATGTGTCCATGTCTCAACATAGAATTAAAACCTTTCCTTTAATTCAAAATTCAGGCAGAATCTTACTTAACAAATCTTAATAAAATCGTAGAATAAGAGACTCCTTGAGGTTGGAAAAGACCTTTCAGATCATCAAGTCCAGCCATCAACCAGCCCCACCACTAAACCATGCCCTGAAGTGCCACATCTATGTGGGTTTTGAACATGAGCAGCTTGGCCTTAGGGATGGGGCTGTTCTGGACACAGGATTGGATCCAGGCTTGGAGGGATTTTGGAAAGGAGCCCAGATGAGGTCCTGAGGTGCCAGTCCAGGTTGGCATCCCCCATGTCTGCCCTAAACACAGAGGCTGCTCCAGAGGGTTGCACAGGGCTGATATCCCTCTCTTGCCTTGGTTGGGTTGGACGAGGCTGCAGGAGAAGAGCAGGGCTTTGTACACAGATGTGGTGGGAGTTCTGGATGGGGAACTCCTGAGCGAGCTGAGAGCATCACCCCTGGTGGTGTCACTGTGACTGGTGCTGCAGGAGAAGTTCAAACATCTGTGGTGTTCCTGCACCAACACAGCAAAATATCAGTGCAGGTTTGGAAACTCTGAGGGCTCCTGAGGAGCTGGAGGAGGAGGGAGGTGTTAGAAACCTGTCAGGGGCACAGGGCTCTGAGATGGGGAAGAGAAGAAGTAAAAAGGTAGCAGAGTGCATAGCAGGGGTGTCTCACATGGACAGCCTCGTGCCAGGGTTTAACTGCTGCCTCTGCTGACTGTGGATAATGCAGATGGTTTGCTGGGCAGTTTCTCCCCGTCCTGGCAAGGACTTTCCTGCCATGGGACAGATTCTTCCTGCCATGGGACAGATTCTTCCTGCCATGGGACAGATTCTTCCTGCCATGGGGCAGATTCTTCATGCCATGGGGCAGATTCTTCCTGCCATGGGACAGATTCTTCATGCCATGGGGCAGATTCTTCCTGCCATGGGACAGATTCTTCATGCCATGGGGCAGATTCTTCATGCCATGGGACAGATTCTTCCTGCCATGGGGCAGATTCTCCCTGCCCCAGGTCAGACCCACCTCAGTTCATGTACAACCTTCTCCTCTGACCTGTTGCTCAGGGCCCCACCACAGCCCTCACCTGTTGTGCCTCCTGTGCCTGCTGTAGTTTGAGTGCCACGTGTGGGGCTGTGTGGGGACTCTGTGTCCCTGTGGGGCTCTGAGTGCTCAGAGGGAGGAGACATGAAATCCCCTGCTGGATCATACCCCGTGTGAGGCAGGAATTGCTCTGAGCAGGTTTTACCCCAGCCCCAGGGGCTTTGGGACACTCTCCTTTCCCAGCAGCCCTGAGCCAGCTGGTAGGACAGGAGCAGGAGTTCCCAGGCTGGCAGCAGCTCTCAGACTGCTGGGAAGTTCCCTGGGTCTCCTGAGGAGCTGACACTTTGGTTTATAAATCAGAATCAAACTCCTTAATTGGCTCCATAAATAGCAAATGTTTCTCTTGATCATTTGTTTTGGTTTTTTAGCAGATTCTTAAGGCTTGTAAGGAAAATGGAGCTTTGTTCTCCTACCTCTCCCCCTTGCCAGGTGGGGGGCTGGACTGGGCAAGGCTGGAACTTTATCCCCAGGTTCAGACAGGCCCTGGGGTGGATGTTTGCCACCATCTCACTGCTCTCCTGCTCCCAGCTGGGCTTCACTGTGTGAAAAATGATGGGATACAATGAAAATAGGAATAAATGATTGTTCTTGGGGTAGAGATGATTCTGTAATGAGCAGTGCTCATCCATCAGAGGATTTCATAGAACCACAGAATGGTTTGGGTTGAAGGGACCCCAAAGCCCACCCAGTGCCACCTCTGTCATGGGCAGGGACACCTCCCACCAGCCCAGGCTGCTCCAAGCCCTGTCCAGCCTGGCCTGGGACACTCCCAGGGCTGGGGCAGCCACAGCTTCTCTGGGCAAGGTCTTGTTTGCCTTTAGTCCTGTGCATCTCACCGAGGTTGCCTCCCTGCAGTCCTGCCACCTTTTGTGCCCCCTTTGCCCCTCTGGAGCCCATTCCCAGGAGACTTGCTGGGCAGTGCAGCTCAGCTTGCCCCAACCTTGGCACGAGGAGGATCTGTGGAAAACACGAAGTGCATCATTAGGAGAGAGCACCTGTCCCCTTCCGTGGGCACCAGGCAGAGGATCAGCTCTAATAGTGCTGTTTGCAAATATCAAATAATAATGGCAAGTGTGACAATAATGAAGTAAGTAATCAGAGGAGCTGTTGAGTACAGGTGCCTTCATTTACAGCTCTTTCATCAAGGAGAAAATGAAGCGCTCTCAGAATATTACGGCAAATTGCTTTGCTGTTCAGGACTGCTAATCAGGAGGAGCAGGAGCAGGAGCAGGAGCAGGAGCAGGAGCAGGAACAATCTGCTGCAGCAATTATGGCAGTGGGTGATCGAGGCCTGGAGCACATCCTGGGACAGTGAAGGGGCTCCTTTTCTCTGCCTATAGATGGAAATGTTTGTTGCAAAAACAAGCACCAAAAGCCCCAAATGGGCAGAGCTGTGCTGAGTGTGGGGTGATGGTGCAAAGCAGAGTCACAGCGGCATCAAGGCTGGAAGAGCCCTCCAAGATCGTCAAGGCCAACCTTTGCCTAACCCCACCAGGCCCACTAAACCTTATCATCAAGTGCCACATTGGCTCATGACCCAAGGGAAGGGCTGGAGCTGTGCCAGGGCAGGGACAGCACCAGGGAAGGGCTGGAGCTGTGCCAGGGCAGGGACAGCACCCAGGGAAGGGCAGGAGATGTGCCAGGGCAGGGACAGGGCACAGGGAATGGCTGGGGCTGTGCCAGGGCAGGGACAGCACCCAGGGAAGGGCAGGAGATGTGCCAGGGCAGGGACAGCACCCAGGGAATGGCTGGAGCTGTGCCAGGGCAGGGTCCGGGCACAGGGAATGGCTGGAGCTGTGCCAGGGCAGGGACAGTACCCAGGGAAGGGCTGGAACTGTGCCAGGGCAGGGACAGGGCACAGGGAATGGCTGGAGCTGTGCCAGGGCAGGGACAGCACCCAGGGAAGGGCTGGAACTGTGCCAGGGCAGGGACAGGGCACAGGGAATGGCTGGAGCTGTGCCAGGGCAGGGACAGCACCCAGGGAAGGGCTGGAGCTGTGCCAGGGCAGGGTCCAGGCACAGGGAAGGGCTGGAGCTGTGCCAGGGCAGGGTCCAGGCACAGGGAATGGCTGGAGCTGTGCCAGGGCAGGGACAGGTGGGCACAGGGAATGGCTGGAGCTGTGCCAGGGCAGGGACAGGTGGGATCTCAGGGAAGCTCCTTCCCCCAGAGGGTGGTGGGCACTGCCCAGGCTCCCCATGGCAGTGGGCACAGCCCCAAGGCTGTCAGAGCTCCAGGAGGGTTTGGATGTTGCTCTGGGGCACAGGGTGGGATTGTTGGGGTGTCCTGGGCAGGGCTGCAGCTGGACTGGGTGATGCCCAGGGGTTACCCAAGGCCTCTGCTCACACCGTAGCTGAGCCTTTGCTCAGCAGGCAGGCTCTGCCCTCCATCAGCTCAGGGTGTCAGGATTACCAAAACTGAGTTGGGTTCTGGCTATCTCAGGATAGAGGATAACATAATTCCATTATAAAAACATGGGATCTCCATCTGTCCCTCTCTGCCAGTTTCCAATTCTCCCTTACTGGGCTTTACAAATCCCCCATATTTCCTTTCACTGTATTTCTGGCAGTTTGGGATCAGGCAGCTCTTCCTGTGCTGACACTTGACCGCAGATGTGCTGATACCTGCCCGGATCTGCTTAACCCACGCAGTAAAAGCAAACCTTTTTTATTTAGTTTTATTTTATTTCTTGGGTGTGAGTGCACAGTGATACAAGTCCTGTTGTCCTGGCACAGCTTCACACACAGAGCTCAGGGGAAAGAGCTGGAGCCCAAAAAAAGCTGTTGATGTGGGCATGGAATCCCAGAGTGGTTTGGGTTGGGTTGGAGGGACCTCAAAGCCCACCCAGTGCCACCCGTGCCATGGGCAGGGACACCTCCCACTATACCCAGTCACTTCAAGCCCCGTCCAGCCTGGTCTTGGTCGTTGCTTTTGGGTTGTGTTTTCCAGGGATGGAAAGGGGCACTCAGGTTCTTCCCTGGAAAAGGGGCAGTGGAGTCTGGAAAGGTGACCAAGTGCATCCCAGTTGTGTGGATGGGAAAGTCAACCATGCAGGTTGAGCTTCCAAATGTTGGGATGCACTGACAGGGCAGAGCCCAGCCCGAGGTTTGCCCCCCAAAGGGGATGGGCAGCACCCCCTCTGTGGGGAGGGTGGGCGAGCTCAGCCCCTCCCTGCAGGTGGGTTGGTGTTTATCTTGGGAACATGAGCTGAGTTCTGGCTCTGCTGAAACACCAGGCCCTGAATCCCAGAATTCCTGAGGGTGGCAAAGCCCTGCCAGCCCCTGGAGCCCACCCTGTGCCCCATGCCCACCTTGGCAAAGCCGTCCCAGCCCCTGGAGCCCACCCTGTGCCCGATGCCCACCTTGGCAAAGCCCTGCCAGCCCCTGGAGCCCACCCTGTGCCCAATGCCCACCTTGGCAAAGCCCTCCCAGCCCCTGGAGCCCACCCTGTGCCAAATGCCCACCTTGGCAAAGCCCTGCCAGCCTCTGGAGCCCACCCTGTGCCCGATGCCCACCTTGGCAAAGCCCTGCCAGCCCCTGGAGCCCACCCTGTGCTCGGTGCCCACCTTGGCAAAGCCCTGCCAGCCCATGGAGCCCACCCTGTGCCCGATGCCCACCTTGGCAAAGCCCTCCCAGCCCCTGGAGCCCACCCTGTGCCCGATGCCCACCTTGGCAAAGCCCTGCCAGCCCCTGGAGCCCACCCTGTGCTCGGTGCCCACCTTGGCAAAGCCCTGCCAGCCCCTGCAGCCCACCCTGTGCCCGATGCCCACCTTGGCAAAGCCCTGCCAGCCCCTGGAGCCCACCCTGTGCTCAATGCCCACCTTGGCAAAGCCCTGCCAGCCCATGGAGCCCACCCTGTGCCCGATGCCCACCTTGTCCCCCAGCCCAGAGTACTCCGTGCCACGGCCAGTCCTGCCTTGGGCACCTCCAGGGCTGGGCACTCCAACCCTCCCTGGGCAGCCCCTGCCAGGGCCTGCCCACCCTTTCCAGGAGGAATTTCCTCATGAGGAGGAGGTGTATGAGAGCTCTGAGAAGGTGACAGATCCCCCTGGCCAGGGCAGGACTGGGTTGTGCACCTGTTCATGGGGCTGTTGGACACACCTGGGGGATATAAACCCAGTCCTTCAGCAATACCCCCCATCCCCCTGCCCAGGGCCGGTTGGCAGTGCCCACACCACTGCTCTGGTTCCTGGATCCAGCCCAGCGTGTGCCTGGCAGTGCCAGGCAGGCACTGTGGGCTGTGCCATCAGGCCCTGGGTTGGCAGAGCCCAGCACAGCCCCTGCAGCTGCTGAGAGCTCCTTCCCTGGGCACTTTATCTCACACTTTCCTGCTGCTGCCGTGCCCCGGGGGGCACTTCTGTGCTGGAAGCTTTGCCAAGCTGTATCTTAATTTGCTACCAGCTGCTGGCAAGATTGCTTTGACACCTCTGGATCATTCCTCTTCTAGGGCTGGGAGCTGCATCTCACAGCCACTTAAAAGTTTCTCTAAGCAGATGTAGAGAGGAAAAATCTGGTTATATAATGTTTGTTAGAGCATGAGGGGGTTTGGGATCTTCAGGGGTTTGAGACTCTCTGGGAAGACACTGCTGTAATTTCTGCCTCTTAGAATCACAGAATTGTGTAGGCTGGAAAAACCCTCTAAATCATTGAGTCCAACTGTTCCCCAGCACTGCCAAGGCCACCCCAACCCATGCCCCAAATGCCACATCCCTGAGTCCCTGGCACTGCTCTGCACCGGGGGAACAGAAGGTTCCTCTGACCAGAGACTCCAGTTGCCAGCACCTCCCAGTGGGAGCTGCCACATCCCAGCTGGGTGTGAGCAGAGTCCTCAGGGATTGCTGGGGACCCAGGAGTGCCCTGCTCAAGGTGGCAGCAGCATCAGGGCACCTCTCACACAGAGCTCTCTCCTCCCCTTCGCTCCATGTGAGGATGAGGAGCCCCTGCAGACACCCAGTGATGGAATCAGAAGCCTTGTCCTCACAAGAGCCCTTCACATCCACTCCCACCCTTGCAAAATAATCCCCCCCAAGGCCCAGCAATCCCTCTGGCCCCCCAGGCTGGGCTGTTTGGTTCCTGCACTGAGGCTGCAAACAGGAAGGAGACAGGGAGGAGAATGTGCCTGTAATTATTCCCAAGCACTGCATGTGTCACCCTCCATCCCTTCCATCACTGATATTCCTGTGGTTACACCTCTCCTGGAGCTGCAGGTGCCCGCTGGTGCCCACTGGAGCCCAGTTACCTGTGCCTGCCCTGTGCCTGGAGTGGTCTATTCCTGTAGTTACACCTCTCCTGGAGCTGCAGGTGCCCACTGGTGCCCACTGGTGCCCAGTTACCTGTGCCTGCCCTGCCCTGTGCCTGGAGTGGTCTATTCCTGTGGTTACACCTCCCCTGGACCTGCAGGTGCCCACTGGTGCCCAGTTACCTGTGCCTGCCCTGTGCCTGGAGTGGTCTCTGCCTGTGCCAAGGGCAGACTCAGCAGGGCTCTGTGGGTGCCTTGGCACAACTGAACCTCAAAAACCTGGTTTAGGAACCAGGAAAACATTCAGGCTGCTAAAGGACTTGTGCACTGTCCCTTCCTTTGTTCCACTGTCCCAGGTGGCTCCAAGCCCTGTCCAACCTTGGCCACTTCCAGGGCTGGGGCAGCCACAGCATCTCTGGGCATCCTGTGCCAGGTACTCCCACCCTCAGTGTATAAAACTTCTTCCTTGTATCTCATCTGAATCCCTCCTCTTTTCCTTTAAATCCGTCACCCCTTG
Organism: Pithys albifrons albifrons; assembly: GCF_047495875.1. Lineage (NCBI taxonomy): Eukaryota > Metazoa > Chordata > Aves > Passeriformes > Thamnophilidae > Pithys > Pithys albifrons. Next base: position 873,165 of record NC_092463.1, on the reverse strand, counting down.
TTCTGTCACCACAGGCCCTGCTCAAATGTTGGTCTCCACCCCTGCCAAGCCCTTCCCAAAGGCCTGGGGGAGTCCTGGAGCCTCAAACCTCAGTCCCCTCCTTCAATAAATACGGATTTTAAAATATATTCTCTCCTTTACCAGAACGGTGTGTGCATAACAGCATTTCAACCACCCTTTTGTTTTGGCTCTTGGTGAAATTTGAATGCAAAACCTTCATCATCTTGGGTTTATTTATTTGTTTACTCGCTTATTTATTTGCTCCCTTCCCTTCTTGCCTCCCTCCAGCTCTTGGGTGTCTGTGGGAAAGCAGAGATAAGTTAATCTGAGCAGAACATGGAAATACTTGAAAAAGTCCTTCCCATCAAATGACAGGGAACAGGAGTCACTTTTCATCTCTGCTCTGTCTTTCCATGCGGGCTCTGATCACAGAGGGCTTGGGCAGCAATGCCAGGCAGGATTTGCTGTGCCCAGTCACTGGGCTGCACTTCCCCAGGGGTGGCAGCAGCACAACCCAACAGGTTCTTAGAACTGGGGGTGGTGCTGATCAAAGGCACAAGAAACATTAATGGGAAAAGAAATGGGGGGCACACAGATTATTCCTCCCAAGGGTCTGTCTGTCTGTAAATATCTTGTTGGAATATTTAGACCTCTTTGTATCTTTAATTTTAGGGATTTTTTTCTCTCCTTAAAGCTGTTCAGACCTGTTTTATTGGGTTATATTTTAAAGTCAGCATGGACTTTGGTTCAGTGCCTTGCATAAATATCCCATTTAAGTATTGCCTTTAAAAGAGCCCGGGGAAAGGGTCCAGTGGCATCCTGGGGGCACCCCCTGCCACCTCCAGGAGCTTGTGCAGGGACCAGAGAGGAGAGGGAGGCTGCCAGGCAGTGGGGGGGGTGGCAGTGGTGGGGATGGTGGCAGTGGTGGGGATGGTGGCAGTGGTGGGGGTGGCAGTGGTGGGGATGGTGGCAGTGACGGGGATGGTGGCAGTGACAGGGATGGTGGCAGTGGTGGGAATGGTGGCAGTGACAGGGATGGTGGCAGTGAGGGGGATGGTGGCAGTGACAGGGATGGTGGCAGTGAGGGGGATGGTGGCAGTGACAGGGATGGTGGCAGTGACGGGGATGGTGGCAGTGACAGGGATGGTGGCAGTGAAGGGGATGGTGGCAGTGCTGGGGATGGTGGCAGTGAGGGGGATGGTGGCAGTGGTAGGGATGGTGACAGTGACAGGGATGGTGGCAGTGCTGGGGATGGTGGCAGTGACGGGGATGGTGGCAGTGACAGGGATGGTGGCAGTGAAGGGGATGGTGGCAGTGCTGGGGATGGTGGCAGTGACGGGGATGGTGGCAGTGAGAGGGATGGTGGCAGTGAGGGGGATGGTGGCAGTGAGGGGGATGGTGACAGTGGTGGGGATGGTGGCAGTGAGAGGGATGGTGGCAGTGCTGGGGATGGTGACAGTGAGGGGGATGGTGACAGTGGTGGGGATGGTGGCAGGCGCGGGGATGGTTCTGGCAGTGGTGGCAGTGGTGGGGATGGTGGCAGTGAGGGGGATGGTGGCAGTGAGGGGGATGGTGGCAGGCGCGGGGATGGTTCTGGCAGTCGTGGCAGTGCTGGGGATGGTGGCAGTGGAGGAGTGTGTGGTGGCAATGGTGGTGGCACTGGCCGTGGTGGCAGTGATGACAGTGGTGAAGATGTCAGTAGTGACAAGAAGAGTGGCAATGGTGACAGTGGTAGTGCTGGTGGTGGCAGTGGTGGCAATGGTGACAATGGTGACAGTGGCAGTGTTGACAGTGATAATGGTGACAATGGTGACAGTGGCAGGAGTGGCAGTGCCACGGGTGACAGTGGTGTCAGTGTCAATGGTGACAGTGGCAGGGGTGGCAGTGCCACGGGTGACAATGGTGACAGTGGCAGGGGTGGCAGTGCCACAGGTGACAGCGGTGGCGGTGACAGCGGCCATGCCCCGCGCCTACACCAGAGGGCAATAACGTGAAGGCAAAGCCGCGTCCGTGGCTCGGCTGAGCAGCCCGAGGGTGGCGGGACATGGCACTGCCCGAGGGTGACAGGACATGGCACTGACCGAGGGTGGCGGACACGGCACTGCCCGAGAGTGGCGGGACACGGCAGTGCCCGAGGGTGGCAGGACACGGCAGTGACCGAGGGTGGCGGGACATGGCACTGCCCGAGGGTGGCGGGACACGGCACTGCCCGAGGGTGGCGGGACATTGCACTGCCCGAGGGTGGCGGGACACGGCACTGACCGAGGGTGGCGGGACACGGCACTGCCCGAGGGTGGTGGGACATGGCACTGCCCGAGGGTGGCGGGACACGGCACTGACCGAGAGTGGCGGGACACGGCAGTGCCCGAGGGTGGCAGGACACGGCAGTGACAGAGAGTGGCAGGACACGGCACTGACCGAGAGTGGCGGGACATTGCACTGCCCGAGGGTGGCGGACATGGCAGTGACGGAGGGTGGCGGACACGGCACTGCCCGAGGGTGGCAGGACATGGCACTGCCCGAGGGTGGTGGGACATGGCACTGCCCGAGGGTGAGGGGACATGGCACTGCCCGAGGGTGGCGGGACATGGCACTGCCCGAGGGTGGCGGGACATGGCACTGCCCGAGGGTGGCGGACACGGCAGTGACGGAGGGTGGCGGACACGGCACTGCCCGAGGGTGGCAGGACATGGCACTGCCCGAGGGTGGTGGGACATGGCACTGCCCGAGGGTGGCGGGACACGGCACTGCCCGAGGGTGGCGGGACACGGCAGTGACCGAGAGTGGCAGGACGCGGCACTGACCGAGGGTGGCAGGACATGGCACTGCCCGAGGGTGGCGGACACGGCACTGACCGAGAGTGGCGGGACATGGCACTGCCCGAGGGTGGCAGGACATGGCACTGCCCGAGGGTGGCGGGACATGGCACTGCCCGAGGGTGGCAGGACACGGCACTGCCCGAGGGTGGCGGGACACGGCACTGCCCGAGGGTGGCAGGACATGGCACTGCCCGAGGGTGGCGGGACACGGCACTGCTCGAGGGTGGCGGGACATGGCACTGCCCGAGGGTGGCGGGACATGGCACTGCCCGAGGGTGGCAGGACACGGCACTGCCCGAGGGTGGCGGGACACGGCACTGCCCGAGGGTGGCAGGACATGGCACTGCCCGAGGGTGGCGGGACATGGCACTGCCCGAGGGTGGCGGGACATGGCACTGCCCGAGGGTGGCGGGAGAGGGCACTGCCCGAGGGTGGCGGGACACGGCACTGCCCGAGGCACTGACCAAGGTCCTGATTTGTAACTGGGCGGTGATTTCGCTGCCGGATCCTGCACTGGAGCAGCAGGACCTGTGTCTGCCCTCAGTGCACAGGGCCAGGATTTCCCCTCCACACTCCAGTGTCTCCCAAAGCTGCAGCAAATCGGCCCCGAAGTTTCCTGTGGCGGAGACAGAGATTTCTATTTTTATTTTTAACAACACGTAACTGTACAATGTCACCTGTCACGTGCCCGAGCATTTATAACCCCCGGGGAAGGCGAGAACAGGATTTTTCGGGAAGCAGCTGCAGAGCTGGAACGCTTTGGATGCTGCTCACAAACAGAACTCTCTCCCCTCCCCGGGCTGCTCCTGGAAATGCTGTGGAGCAGCTGGGAGCGGTTTTTCCAGCTGGAAACGCTCTGCTCCCCAGCCCCTTAGTGCAGGCAGGAGAGAGGAGGGAATTACCTTACACGCTGTGCCACAGAGTCCCTGTGCCCAGTACCAGGGAGGGAGGCAGGAACACAGAGCAGGGAGGAGGGAGGGGGCTTGGGAGAAGGGGAGGCTAAAAATAACAGCACCAGAAAGGAGAGTCCAGTACCTGCTTGGTGTGACAGTGACAGGGGCGGGGGGGGGTGTTCCTTTGGAGGGGCACAGCCAGGGCTGTGGTGCCTGGAGCTCTGCCAGGGATCAGGATGGGTCAGGATGGACCTAACGAGGGCTGTGCTAAAGCAAGTTGGAATCCTCAGGGAATACAGAGATGGCTTGAAAATGCTGCTGAACAAAATACCAGCAAGGTATTTCTGACCCTCTGACCCTGCCCAATGATCCTGAGTGAGTTCGGTAGTGAGTTGGTGTGCCCATGGTGTGCCCGGGGCTGCAGCAGCTCCCTGGGATGATGCCACCCCTGGGATGTGCCAGTGTGAGCCCAGGGGCACCTTCCTGCAGTGTCTGGGTGGGCAGGGCTGGGAGCTGCCAGTTTGCCCTGGCACAGGCTGCAGCTGTGTTGGGTACCAGTGCTGAGCTCACCTCAGGCTGAGGGGAAGGTTCCTCCTGGCCCCTGGGGCTGCAGGGCTCGAGCTTGGCATGGATTTACCCAGAATTCAGCAAAACAGGGCTCTGTTTTCTGCCTGGTGTTCCAGGATGGTCGCCAGGGCTGGAGAGGAACCTTCTACAAGGGCCTGGAGGGAGAGGACAAGGGAATGGGTTCCACTGCCAGAGGGCAGGGTGGGATGGGGTGTTGGGAAGGAATCCTTCCCTGTGAGGGTGGGGAGGCCCTGGCAGGGGATGGAATGAGATGCTCTCTGAGGTCCCTTTGAACAGCCTGGGATTCTGTGATTTCTCTGATCAGTAGAGGTGCTTTGATCTCAGCCAGGAGACTCCCAGAGTGGGTGTGAGCCTGGACCGGGGGCACCTGCAGGGGCAGCTCCTGCCCTGCAGCACAGCCCTGCCTCACTGGGGCAGGGGCAGAGCTCTGGTGCCCCTCTGGAAGCAGCTCTGCCCTGATCCTTGTGCAGCCAGGCTGTGTCCTCCCTGTCCTGGCACAGTCCCTGTCCCCTCCCTATCCTGTCACACTCCCTGTCCCCTCCCTGGGGATGCCAACCTGGTACAGAGCCTCAGGCTGGGCCAGGGCAGGGGCAGGGGGCACAGCAGCAGGAATTTCCTCCTGGAAGGGGTGGGCAGGCCCTGGCAGGGGCTGCCCAGGGAGAGCTGGAGTGCCCAGCCCTACAGGAATTTAACACCCCTGTGGATGTGGCACTTGGGGACGTGGTCAGTGGTGACCTTGGCAGTGCTGGGGAATTGTACTCGGTCTCAGAGGGCTTTTCCAACCCCAGTGACTCCCTGAGTCTGTTCCCAGCTCTCTCCCTGTGCCCCACCCTGGGAGGAGGGGGCTGCAGGGACTCAGGGGCTTGGGAGGGTCTTGCATGCCTGACAAAGACCATCAGTGGGTTTTTAGGCAGATCCTTTTCTCAGCATAATTGTGTCCTGATCACTTCAGGTCATGGGGAACGGGAGAATCCTGCCCATGGTGCCAGGCTGGGAAAGGGGCACATGCCAAGCTCTGCCAGGGGAGCAGTGCTGGCACAAAGGACCCCCTGCCCCTCAGCCTCAGGCCCCCCTTCCTTGGCTTGGGCATCTGCCCAGGTCAGGGGCAGCTGCTGGACCAAACCCCTCCACCAATTTCCCACAGCACTGGGAATTTCTGAGCCGATGTGCATTTCTCCTTTGGCTTCCCCTTGCTCAGCAGGAGTGAGGAATTTGTTCTGGGCCCCAGCTCTTGGAGCAAAGGCACTTCCCATGTACCTGGAGCCAAACTGGGATGCAGAATTGGAGCAGGAAGTGCTTTGAGTGCCCGTTTCTGCAGGAGCTGCTGTGAGTGCCCAGGCAGAGCCTCATCCCTGCCATCACCTGCTTGGCCCTGTTTGCCCAGAGCCTTCCATGAACTTGGAAAAGGACCTCATGGAGAGGGAGGAGAGAAGGTGCTTCCCAGAGCCCTGGGAATGGCCCAGCAGCTCTGGCTGGTGAAGTTTGTCCACCCCACCCATTTGGGGCTGTTCCCCAGAGCAGCTGTGGCTGCCCCAGCCCTGGGAGTGTCCCAGGCCAGGCTGGACAGGGCTTGGAGCAGCCTGGGCTGGTGGGAGGTGTCCCTGCCCGTGGCAGGGGTGGCACTGGGTGGGCTTTGAGGTCCCTTCCAACCCAACCCATTCCAGGATTCTGTGGAATAACCAAACCAGGGACAGGACACAGGGAGTGGCTTCCCACTGCCAGAGGGCAGGGCTGGGTGGGATACTGGGAAGGAATTGGTGGCTGGGAGGGTGGGCAGGCCCTGGCACAGGTGCCCAGAGAAGCTGTGGCTGCCCCAGCCCTGGGAGTGTCCCAGGCCAGGTTGGACAGGGCTTGGAGCAGCCTGGGCTGGTGGGAGGTGTCCCTGCCCATGGCAGGGGTGGCACTGGGGGGGCTCTGAGGTCCCACCAACCCAAACCCTTCTGGAATTCTGTTATTCTCTTTTATTTCCACAGCAAATGCAAGGGAATTTTGGGGATTTTCCTGCTTTTCCTTCTGTGTGTCTTGCCCCTTCCCTGTCCCACATCCCACTGAACAGGCTGTTTCTCCAGCAGAACTGGTTCAATCTTTGTTCCCTCCGTATCCAGCATTTGCTCCTGGGCTATTCCCAACCTGCCCTTCATTTCTTCCAATGCATTTTGCTGCCTCACACTAGAAAGGACGTTGAAGAACTTGTGGAATGTCTGTCTAGACAAGAATAATCTAATTTCTACAAGACTCATTTTAAATCTCTCATATTACATTTGTGGTGCTCCTGGTTTAATATCAGCCTTTTCTTTTAATGACTGAATATTCTGTGACAGAATCCATTGAAAGAGCTGAAGCTTCTCGACATGCACTAATGATTGAGCAGCTGAACCTCTCAAGGGCTGATAAATGTGGCTGTTCATTACTACCTGCTCATGGCAGAAGCCACAGAGGGCTCTAATCTGGGATCTCCCAGCCTGACAGACCTTTTTCCCCAGAAAACTAATCAGCAACACCAACAATTTGGATGTTCCTGGACTTGGAAGTGAACTTTGGGTGTTTTCCTGACATGTTCATTTTTTACAGTCTCTGTGAAAGAAAAATAATTTTTAAGAAGCCAGTGAGGACACTTTGGGATTTTAGGGAATATCCACCTGATTTGCTGGAATTGGTGGTGGAAAGAAACAGTGGAAAGTGATGGTTGGACAGATTGGTCTCAGAAAAATGAGGTAGAAATGACTAAAGCCAAAGTGAAAAGCAATTTACCCCCAAAAGCCAGAACTATATAGAGTTTTAAACATAATTTCTGGACTCAGGGAGGGAAATGATTAGTGGATCAAAGAGCTTAAGGCAGAGCTGAAACGTCTCTTTGGAAAGAGAAGGTGTGAAATGCAGCTGCACATCCTCCTCCTCCTGTTTAACAACAGTCCCAGCAAGGAAAACACAAGGGAAGCCTCTTCTGGGTGCAAACAACCCCCTGGATTTGGAAACAGAATCGTTTGTTCTGGGCCCTTTGGGGTCTGAGGCAGCCACAGAGGGAATGCTGATCCCAGGGCAGCTCAGGTGGCCCAAACAGCCACTCTTTAATGTTTAGTGTGGACAATAAAACCAGGAGTGTGTCTGAGCTGCTGGTGCCCAACCAACCGAGCTCCAGCAAGGCAGGAAAAAAACCCCAAAGAACAGAAATCAAGGGGCTGTTCCCCCCCTCCCCACCCACCCTGCAGCGCTCCAGGCTGGGCACAGAGTGGCTGGAGAGCAGCCAGGCAGAGGGACCTGGGGGGACTGAGGGACAGGAAGCTCAACAGGAGCTCAACAGGGAGCTCACCAGTGTGCCCAGGTGGCCAAGAAGGCCAAGGGGATCCTGGCCTGGATCCAAACTAGCGTGGCCAGCAGGCCCAGGGCAGTGACCCTTTCCCCTGGACTCTGCCTTGGGGAGGCCACACCTTGAGTGTTGTGTTCAGTTCTGGGCCCCTCAGTTGAGGAAAGAGATTGAGGGGCTGGAGCGGGGCCAGAGACAGAGAATCCACCTCCAGGGACAGAGAATCCACCATGTCTTGATCCAACCCTACTGGGATCACCAGCCCAGGGCACTCTGTGCCCTGGGCTGGTGATCCCAGTGGGGTTGGATCAAGGGTTGATGATCTCAGAGGTCTCTTCCAAACCAAGTGAGAAGAGCAACGAGACTGGAGAAGGGACTGGAGGTGGCACTGAGTGTCCTCTGAAACACCTCCAGGGACAGAGAATCCACCATGTCTTGATCCAACCCCACTGGGATCACCAGCCCAGGGCACAGAGTGCCAGAGTGATCACAGTGGGGTTGGATCAAGGGTTGGACTTGTTGATCTCAGAGGTCTCTTCCAACCCAAGTGAGAAGAGCAACGAGGCTGGAGAAGGGACTGGAGCACAAGTGCTGTGGGGAGAGGCTGAGGGAGCTGGGGGTGTTCAGCCTGGAGAAGAGGAGGCTCAGAGGTGACCTCAGCACTGTCTGGAACTCCCTGAAGGGAAGTTGTGGCCAGGTGGGGGTTGGTCTCTTCTCCCAGGCACTCAGCAATAGGACAAGGGGGCACGATGGGCTCAAGCTCTGCCAGGGGAAATTGAAGTTGGAGAGCAGAAAGAAATTCTTTGCAGAGAGAGTGCTCAGGGATTGGAATGGGCTGCCCAGAGAGGGGGTGGATTCCCCATCCCTGGAGGTTTTTCAACTGAGCTTGGCCGTGGCACTGAGTGCCATGATCTGGTAAAGGGACTGGAGTTGGACCAAGGGTTGGACTTGATGATCTTGGAGGTCTTTTCCAATCCAATCCATTCTATCATTCTATGATTCTAAGGAGAGATTTAATGGGAGTTTTTCCTTTTTAAAGGCTCTGCCACCAGATCCAAGGGGATGGAGAAGGACCAGAGTGCTCAGCACAAGGTCAGTGCTGCTCCAGCATCCCTTGGACCTGCAAAGCTGCCAAGCAGAGCCCGGGGGATGCCCAGCCCTGCCCTGCCCTCCAGCACAGACACAACTGCTGTGCCACCTCAGCTGGGCCTGCAATGCCATTGCAGTGCCAGCCCTTGGCCCCACCCTGGGGCAGCAGTGCCAGGGACCTGCTCTGGGTTTGGGCTGGTTTGACTTTGTTTTACAAAAATCTCAAAATAGAAAAACAATCCAGAAAAAAAAAAGAAAAAAAAAAAACAGAAGAGGGAATTTGGACCTGGAGCCACAGCAGGTGACAGCAGGGCTGGGGCTGCCAGGGAACCTTGCCATGGCACCTGCCCAGGTATCCATGGTGGCACATGGGCATGGGCAGGGATAACCACCCTCCCTTCAGTCCTGGGTGTGTGTTCCCACAGCTGACACACTCCCCTGTGCTCTGGCACCTCTGCCAGGGTATCTGCCCGTGGGGCAGCATCCTCCCCCACCCTGGCATCCCCATCCCCAGCTCCCCTCTGGAGCAGAGTCTGCTCCACCCAACACGCTCCCACTCCCAAGGGCTGGGCAGACTCCAGCCCTGGCACTGCCTGTGTCTGGAGCTGATAATAACCCAACCCCCATCTCAAACAGCCTGTGTTTGGTGTGGAAGAGCCTCAGGGATGGTGGTTGGAGGCCTCTGGGCAGTGCTGTTGGTGCCAGAAACAGCTGCTGCACAGCTCTGACAAATGGGGATGTGAGGAATTCCTGGAGATGACAGAATGGACTGAAGGTAAAAACCTGTGTGAGAGAAACATCTTGCTATGGAGATCCTGGAGCCAAACTGTGCCTGCTGAGGGAGTGGGGGAGGTGTGGCTGTGCCCTCAGGCTCACTGGGGTCCCCCTGGGTTTAGCTGCTTTGGCAGAGCAGCCCCTGAACGCCAGGATGGGAATGACAGGATCCTGCAGGCTGAGCCTCCTTCAGCAGAGCAGCCTCTGACCCCCAGGGCAGGAGGGACTGGATCCTGCAGGCTGAGCCTCCTTCAGCAGAGCAGCCTCTGACCCCCAGGGCAGGAGGGACTGGATCCTGCAGGCTGAGCCTCCTTCAGCAGAGCAGCCTCTGACCCCCAGGGCAGGAGGGACTGGATCCTGCAGGCTGAGCCTCCTTCAGCAGAGCAGCCTCTGACCCCCAGGGCAGGAGGGACTGGATCCTGCAGGCCGAGCCTCCTTCAGCAGAGCAGCCTCTGAGCCCCAGGGCAGGAGGGACTGGATCCTGCAGGCTGAGATGGCCCCAGTCAGCTCCTGCTGTAACTGTGCCCCTCAGTGTGGCACACATGCCTGGGGGTCACCCAAGGGAGCAGAGGTGCCCCTGGGCTGTGCTGAACACACACTGGGTGACCCTGGGTGTGCTCCAGCAGCCCTGGCAGCTCAGACTGGGGGGTTCACACAGGACCTGCTGCTCTTGTTGGCTCTCCAGCTCTGACCTTCCAGTCCAGCCTTGGTCTTGGGGTCCAGGAGATGTCCTGGGGTACAAGGACTGCCAGGAAAGCAGCAGGACTGGGGCAGGGATGTGTTGGTGCCCAAGGGCTCAGTGTGACTGTGGCCTGAATGTGCTCAGGTGTGGAGCTGGGCTTTGTGGGACACACCCAGGGGGTGCTGGGCTTTGTGGGGCACATCCAGGGGGTGCTGGGCTTTGTGGGACACATCCAGGGGGTGCTGGGGTGTGGGGGGTACATCCAGGGTGGAGCTGGGCTTTGTGGGGCACATCCAGAGGGTGCTGGGCTCTGTGGGGCACATCCAGAGAGTGCTGGGCACTGTGGGACACATCCAGGGGGTGCTGGGCTTTGTGGGGCACACGCAGGGGGTGCTGGGCTTTGTGGGACACATCCAGGGGGTGCTGGGCTTTGTGGGGCACATCCACGGGGTGCTGGGGTTGTTGCTGTGCAGGCAAAGGAGTCCTGACTGTGCTCAGTGGCTCCTTGGGCTGCCTGGTTGGTCTGCCTGGCTGGTCTCTGCCTGGCTGGTCTCTGCCTGGTTGGTCTCTGCCAGGTTGGTCTGCCTGGTTGGTCTCTGCCTGGTTGGTCTCTGCCTGGCTGGTCTCTGCCTGGTTGATCTCTGCCTGGTTGGTCTCTGCCTGGTTGGTCTCTGCCAGGTTGGTCTCTGCCAGGTTTGTCTCTGGTTGGTCTCTGCCTGGTTGGTCTCTGCCAGGTTTGTCTCTGGTTGGTTTGTCTCTGGTTGGTCTCTGCCTGGTTGGTCTCTGCCAGGTTTGTCTCTGGTTGGTTTGTCTCTGGTTGGTCTCTGTCAGGTTGGTCTCTGCCAGGTTGGTCTGCCTGGTTGGTCTCTGCCTGGCTGGTCTCTGCCTGGTTGGTCTCTGGTTGGTCTCTGCCTGGTTTGTCTCTGGTTGGTCTCTGTCTGGTTGGTCTCTGCCAGGTTTGTCTCTGGTTGGTCTCTGCCTGGTTGGTCTCTGCCAGGTTTGTCTCTGGTTGGTTTGTCTCTGGTTGGTCTCTGCCAGGTTGGTCTCTGCCAGGTTGGTCTCTGGTTGGTCTCTGCCTGGTTGGTCTCTGCCTGGTTGGTCTCTGCCAGGTTGGTCTCTGCCTGGTTGGTCTCTGCCTGGTTGGTCTCTGCCTGGCTGGTCTCTGCCAGGTTGGTCTCTGGTTGGTCTCTGCCAGGTTGGTCTCTGCCTGGTTGGTCTCTGCCTGGCTGGTCTCTGGAGTTCCCTGCCTGGGTTCCCTGGTGCTGTCAATGCCATGGGGCTCCCTAAGGCTTTCCCTTTGCCTGGGTGATGCCACCATGGGCAAAGCCTTTCTCTGCCCTTGGGTCAGACTCCTCCAGGTGCTTTCAAACACCCCCTGAACACTCTGCCCTCAGCCCTCAGCACTTGGTTTCTCTTGCTGACCTGACACTGCAGGGCTGCTTGCTTGGGTTTATTGGTTTTGTTGGGTTTTTTTCCCCTCCAATAAACCCACTATATAATATTAAAATGCAATGAACTCCATTTCTTATTAAAGCCTCAAGAGCAGTGGCTGGTTGGCAGCAGGTGACCAAAACTTGGGAAATAGCCTTTGAATTGGGTGGTGCTTCCTCTGGCTGCTGTTTCCAGCCTTCAGCAGTTGCTGCTGTGGACATTTCTTTGCTGCTGGATTTAATAGTGGCCTTACACAATGTCTTGGTTTGAGATAAGCAACTGCCAACCCCCCCAAGCACAGAGAGGAAAGCCTCCCTCCTAACACCAGGGAAAGGGAGGAAAAGAGAGGGGAAAGGAAAAAAACACTTCAAACTGCATTTATACTAAATCTACATATATTTTTCACAGAAAGAAAGAGACAATTAGAAGAGAGTACAAATATTCACTCACACAAATCTGCAACAACAAGTTCCCCACCTCAACTTCATAACAAACACACAAATTCTACTGTCCTAACTACACATTACTTAAGAAGAAGCTTATTCCCCAGGAAGACAAACCCAAGCAGAAAGGAGAGACCCAGAACAACACAGTTTACTTTCCTGAGGTACCCTGTGAGCCAGTGGTGGGCCTGGTCCTCTCCATCCCCCCTGGGACAGCATCGTGTGTCCTCCCAAGAGGAGGCTGAGAAGCGACTGCCTTAACCACTCCCACACTGGTTCCTACTTCCCTGGAGATGATGCCATAATGTGGGATGGAATACAGAATTACTGGCTAGGAGAGGTCAGCTGTTGGCTCAGCCCAGCTCAGGTCAGCTGACAGCTTCAGCCTAGTCCAGACTTCAGAGCCCAAATCCAGGCCCACCTGGGTGAACCCATAACACACAAATATCCCCAAATTACTTTTGAATCCCTCCATCTCCTCCATCTGATGGCTGTGAGTTGCACAGATTTTATTATGCATCAGCTGAAAATGCTTTTGATTTGTGTTAAACTTCTTTGAAGATCTTCCTGCTATTTCATCTCCTCTAGAGTGGAAGGGAACTGGAATATTGAGGTCACAGAAGAGGGGAGAGCAAAGGGAACTGTGGTCCTGGCAGAGCAGGTGGGTGGGAGCTGTGCCTTTCTCCTCAGACCAAGAGCATGAGGAGCTTTCCAGCCCAGCTCTGGAGGCTTTCCAGGCAGCAGAGGAGCTATTTTTGTTCAGCTCTTTCCCTCAACAGGAGTGTCCCTCTGCAGCCACTTTGTGTCTCAATATCCCTCTGGAAACAGAGCACAGGAATTTGGGCTCGGATCAAACCTGGGAATGAAGTACCTGCAAACACACAGGGCTGGGTTTTCTCCGTGTTTTTGCTGCTGTGGGTTGTTGGATTTAACTCCTAATTTCATGGTAGGGTTTGCAGCCCAGGCACTGTTGCTGCTTTACAGTAAATTCTCAATGGCAATTCTCAAACAATGTGGAGCTGCTCTGGGTGGGGCAAGTGTTGGGTGTCTGTGCTGGTGGCACCGAGTTTGTGCCCACTGCTCTGTGCCTGGATGGCAAGAGTTCTGTTCCTGGCTGAGGCTGGCACCATGCCCAGGTGTTAGAGCAGCAAATGCCCCTGTAGGACACCTGAGGGGCTGCTCATTGGGGCAGGACTGCACATAATAAAACAGTGAATCCAGGATTTGCTTGGCACTCCCAGGCACAGCCTGACTCTCCTCACCACACAGACACAAGAGGGTTTAGTTCTCCAGCTTGAGATTTGGTTCCAAAGAACAGGCAGTGCAGACACTCTTAATCTGAGCCCAACTCCCCTTACACTGAGCCCAACAACTCTGCTTAAACTGAGCCCAGCAACTCCCCTAAAACTGAGCCCAACAACTCCCCTTAAACTGAGCCCAACAACTCCCCTTACACTGAGCCCAAAAACTCCCCTTAAACTGAGCCCAACAACTCCTCTAAAACTGAGCCCAACTCCTCTAAAGCTGAACCCAACAACTCCCCTAAAGCTGAGCCCAACTCCCCTAAAGCTGAACCCAACAACCCCTAAAGCTGAGCCCAAAAACTCCCCTTAAACTGAGCCCAACAACTCCCCTAAAGCTGAACCCAACAACTCCCCTTAAACTGAGCCCAACAACTCACCTAAAACTGAGCCCAACAACTCCCCTAAAACTGAGCCCAGCAACTCCCCTTAAACTGAGCCCAACAATTCCCCTAAAACTGAGCCCAACAACCCCCCCTTAAACTGAGCCCAACAACTCCCCTTAAACTGAGCCCAACAACTCCCCTAAAATTGAGCCCAACAACTCCTCTAAAACTGAGCCCAACAACTCCCCTTAAACTGAGCCCAACAACTCCCCTTAAACTGAACCCAACAACTCCTCGAAAACTGAGCCCAACAACTCTAAAACTAAGCCCAACTCCCCTTAAACTGAGCCCAACAACTCCCCTTAAACTGAGCCCGACAATTCCCCTTAAACTGAGCCCAAAAATTCCCCTAAAACTGAGCCCAACAATTCCCCTAAAACTGAGCCCAACAACCCCCCCTTAAACTGAGCCCAACAACTCCCCTTAAACTGAGCCCAAAAACTCCCCTTAAACTGAACCCAACAACTCCTCGAAAACTGAGCCCAACAACTCCCCTAAAACTGAGCCCAACAACTCCCCTTAAACTGAACCCAACAACTCCCCTTAAACTGAGCCCAACAACTCCCCTTAAACTGAGCCCAAGAACTCTAAAACTGAGCCCAACTCCCCTTAAACTGAGCCCCACAATTCCCCTAAAACTGAGCCCAACAACCCCCCCTTAAACTGAGCCCAACTCCCCTAAAACCAAACCCAACAACTCCCCCTAAACTGAGCCCAACAACTCCCCTTAAACTGAGCCCAACAACTCTCCCCATTGAAGTTATTTGGGAAGGGCCAGGTCTGGTTTAGAACTTAAGCTGCCTTGTACCATTCTTGCCCCAGTCCAAGGAGGGGCCTGGTCTGGGATGTATCCAGGGGATCCCTGACTGGGGAAGGCTGGTGTGAGTGCCAGGGAGAGGCAGAGGGATGCTCAGGAGCTCCAGCTGTGCCCAACACACCCAGGTGCTGTTGCACAGCTCTGGCAGCACCTTCAGCCCACTGGAAATGGGCTGAGAGTGCCCATAACTGTGCAAAATGAGCCTGACAGTGATTTAACTCTAATCCCCCGTAGGATGCAAACAGGGGCAGGTGGGAAGGGGATCAGCACCCACCAAACCAGGCTCCATCCCATCCCTGCAGGTCCCTGGTCTTGGCTGGGGCCACACAATGTCTCTGTGGCCTCACAGTAGAGGTTCCTCACCTTGGCTTTGCCCCAGGCAGTGGGAAGGGAAGTGTTACTGTCCCTGCTCAAGGAGCTGTGTCTGGAGGTGCCCAGAGCCCCAGGGAGGCTCCCCATGTGCCAGGGAGGAGCAGTGTCTGTGCCCTGCAGCCCTCAGGGGCACTGGGAGCAGGGGACACTGGCCAGGCTTTGGGCACAGCTCACCCCTTTGCCTCCCACCTGCCCTCCCTCTGGAGGTGCCTCCTCTGTGCCCCAAAGTGCAGAAGGACAGACCCAGCCCAATCCTGCAGCCTCCACCCCTCCAGCAGCTCATCCCTGCACTTCCCACCAGCTGCTCTTCCTGCTGCCCCATGTAGGAAACTTCTCTTGGGTAATTTTAACTCATTTCTTTGCTTGTCCTCCCTGCTCACTCCCTTTTCCCATAAACACGGATTTCCCTCCCTGGGCTGTGCCCAGAGCTGCTCACTCCTCATGGGATTAGGCCAGAAATCTGAGAGCTTTCAGTCTAACAGTTGGGTCACGATGCCCAGATATTTCTTAACTCTTGTTTGTTATTTTTAAATATATTTTTTCCTCGTCTGCACCGTTGCTGTGAGTCCTTCCCTCCCCCAGTGTGTGCTCAGGCTCACACAGGACTCCAGCTGAGGCCTCCCTGGCTGTGCTGCTTCATCCTCCTGCTCTGCTGGACAGATCCCAGCAGGATTCAGCGTTTCCCCCCAGCAGTGTGTTATTGGTGGCACAGGATCTGTCTGGATCCCTCCTGCTCACAGTGCTCCCATTTCCCTTCTTCCCTTGTTTCAGTCCTGCTGAATTTCCCCCCATTTTCTTATTTTCCAGTTTCCCATTATATTTCTGCACTCCAATCTCCCCCTCCTGAATAACCATCAACAAACCTGGCCCTGCTCTCTGCACCAGCTGCAGCCACGATGGGCACTTGGAGCACACCTGGATGCTCCTGCCCCACTGGGGCACCCACCCTGGCACAGGGGGACCTCCCCAGGCTTTCCCCAGCCCCTGCTCCAGGTGACATGAAGGAATTCCTGTGGGCTGCTCAAAATCTCTGCTACATTTGGGGGATTCCCTTCCCTTCCCAGCACTTGTGCTGTCTCATCATGGCCATTAGGATGGTTTGGCAGGACTTGCTCTGGACAAATGTAATTTGGCTGCTGTTCATCTCCTCTCAGTTTCCTGGTGTGCCTGAGCTCCTGCTTGCCTGTCCCTTCCAAATCTCTTAGGCTTGAAGCTGAGATGATCTGGGATTATCCTTCATCTGCTTTTTCTCTCAGGATATTTGGGGGTTTATAGGACCTCAATTACCCAAACATAGACCAGCTTGTAATTAGTCCTGACAAATATTAAAGAATCCTGAAAGGGTTTGGGTTTAAGGCACCTCAAAGCCCCCCCAGTGCCACCCCTGCCATGGGCAGGGACACCTCCCACCAGCCCAGGCTGCTCCAAGCCCTGTCCAACCTGGCCTGGGACACTCCCAGGGCTGGGGCAGCCACAGCTTCTCTGGGCACCTGTGCCAGGGCCTGCCCACCCTCCCAGACACCAATTCCTTCCCAGTATCCCACCCAGCCCTGCCCTCTGGCCCTGGGAAGCCATTCCCTGTGTCCTGTCCCTCCATCCCTTGTCCCCAGTCCCTCTCCAGCTCTCCTGGAGCCCTTCAGGCCCTGCCAGGGGCTCTCAGGTGTCCCTGGAGCCTTCTCTTCTCCAGGTGACCCCCCCAGCTTTCCCAGCCTGGCTCCAAAGGGGTTCCAGCCCTGGAGCTGCTCTGGGGCGTCCTCTGGACTCTCCAGGACCTCCACACCTTTCCTGTGCTGGGGTCCTAGAGATGATCCGGTGCTCAGCTGGTCAATTATCAATTAAAATAAATCTATCAAATCTCTGTCAAATGGTTGGACTTGATGATCTTGGAGATCTTTTCCAAAGTAAGTTATTCTGTGGTTATTTTCTTCTTTGGCAGAAGCCCCAGTGATGGCAGAGCAGGAGCACAGTGTGAGCCCAGCTGAGGAGAGCCCCTGAGCCTGTTCCTGCCCTCCCTGGGGCTGGGGGAGGAGCAGCTCTGGGACAGAGCAGTGCCCACAGGTCATGATCCAGGGCACAGTGTCCCTGCAGGAATGCCCTGCCAGCCTGGGGGTGACCAGCTGAGATGGTGACCCAATGCCCAGTGCCCCTGCAGGAATGCCCTGCCAGGCTGGGGGTGACCAGCTGAGATGGTGACCCAATGTCCAGTGAACCTGCAGGAATGCCCTGCCAGGCTGGGTGTGACCAGCTGAGATGGTGACCCAGGGCACAATGCCCTGCCAGGTTGGGTGTGACCAGCTGAGATGGTGACCCAGGGCACAATGCCCTGCCAGCCTGGGGCTGTGGTGAGATGGTGACCCAGGGCACAATGCCCTGCCAGCCTGGGGCTGTGGTGAGATGCTGACCCAGGGCACAATGCCCTGCCAGGCTGGGGCTGTGGTGAGATGGTGACCCAGGGCACAATGCCCTGCCAGGCTGGGGGTGACCAGCTGAGATGGTGACCCAGGGCACAATGCCCTGCCAGGCTGGGGGTGACCAGCTGAGATGGTGACCCAGGGCACAATGCCCTGCCAGGCTGGGGGTGACCAGCTGGGATAATGACCCAGGGCACAATGCCCTGCCAGGTTGGGTGTGACCAGCTGAGATGATGACCCAATGCCCAGTGCCCTGCAGGAATGCCCTGCCAGCCTGGGGGTGACCAGCTGAGATGGTGACCCAGGGCACAATGCCCTGCCAGGCTGGGGGTGACCAGTTGCTGGTACCCCCGGGAAGTGCTGAGCTGCAGCAGGACACTCTGTCACTCTGAGCTCCACAGGATTTTCTCACTTTTCCTTGAGTAATTTCTCTGAGTCTCTGCTTACCTTTGCATAGAGCAGCAGCTCTTGGCTCATCCATCACAGCAGGGGCAGGGACAGGACGTTTTACAGTAATTGTGGCACAATCCTGGGCAGGGGAGACACAAGCACAGAGTTGTCATCTCACATCAAAGGCCTCAGGAAGAGTAAGTGATCCTTTCTCCTGCTGTCAAAGCTGGAATTAAGATGACAGAAGGAGAGATGTAGCAGTAGAAATAGCACACAGATACTGTGGCTTAATCTCTGGCCTGTCAGAAGCCTTAAAACTCAGGAGAGGGCTCCCCAAAACCTCTGCAAAACTGGGGCTGTCTGACCTGCACACAGGAGAGTGCTCGGTTGGGATTTAAGGATTTACTGACTGTCAGATTGATTTGTGGGGTGAGTTATTGTAGACTGTTCACAAATATTGCAGAGGGACTGGGGACAAGGGATGGAGGGACAGGACACAGGGAATGGCTTCCCACTGCCAGAGGGCAGGGCTGGGTGGGATATTGGGAAGGAATTGGTGTCTGGGAGGGTGGGCAGGCCCTGGCACAGGTGCCCAGAGAAGCTGTGGCTGCCCCAGCCCTGGGAGTGTCCCAGGCCAGGCTGGACAGGGCTTGGAGCAGCCTGAGCTGGTGGGAGGTGTCCCTGCCCATGGCAGGGGTGGCACTGGGTGGGCTTTGAGGTCCCTTCCAACCCAAACCATTGTGAGATTCTGATTCGTTTTTTTTATATGCAGAAAGTATTTCTAAAACACAGAAATTACTTTCCTTCAAACTCTGTGTTTCCCACCAACATGTCAAACTCCTCTCTGGCCACCAGCCCACTGTGAGCTCAGTGCCTGGCAGCAGAGTGGGATCTGCTCTCCAGCAGTGCCTGTGCCCAGGCTCAGGACTGGCAGCAGAGTGGCCAAGTGCAGCCTCCTGATGGCCCTTCCCACCCTCCAAGCCCTGCCTTGCTCCATGGACAGCCCCAACCCAGGGGTGTTCCCACTTTCTGCAGGACAATATATTGTGGCACCAAAACACGGACTCTGGAGTCTCCTTGAACGTAGGGGAGGGTGCTGTGCCCCTGCTCCAGCCCTGCTCCAGCCCATCCCCAGTGGGAAACCACTCCCGTGTCCTGTCCCTCCATCCCTTGTCCCCAGTCCCTCCCCAGCTCTCCTGGAGCCCCTCCAGGCCCTGCCAGGGGCTCTCAGGTGTCCCTGGAGCCTTCTCTTCTCCAGGTGACCCCCAGCTCTCCCAGCCTGGCTCCAAAGGGGCTCCAGCCCTGGAGCAGCTCCGGGACCTCCTCTGGACTCTCTCCAGCATCTCCACATCCTTCTTGTGCTCAGAAAGCCAGAGCTGGACCCAGGGCTCAAGGTGGGCACTTCTCATATTTCAGTAATTTTCTCTCCTTCAGTTTGAAAGAGCAAATTCTGGTGATGTCTCAGCCAGAAGAGAGACATGGTGTAAAACTGAGGATAAGTGAGGCTGGAGTTGGGCCACAGAACCCCCCCAGTCAGAGGGAACCTTGGCCCATGAGTGTTGCTTCTGGAGAGTTCCATTCTGCTCTCATGCCCAGCACTCTGGGGCTGTGGTGCCAGAGCTGCCACTGCACACACACCAGGGGCAGGTGCAGCTCCCAAACTGCTGGTTGGCATTTACAGTCCTGAACCTGGACCTTCTGCTTCCAAATGAGCTTTACCCCGGGGAGGATTCACAAGGCTTGGAGTGATACTGGGATCAGTTTAGAGCAGTGTGGGTTTAAGCAACACTCTGCAATTAGATCATTAATTTTTCAGCAAGACAGGATGCATTTTCTTGCTGATACTAATCCAAATTTTAGTTATTTGGAGGTCAGGCCCATAAAACAATGATCAGAGCTATCTGGGCAGAACAGTAAAGGCCAAACTTTTTTGGGGACTTTATTCTGTCCTGCAAATAACCCCCTGGCTGAGTGCCCAGACCAGGCCCACACTGAGCCCAGCACTTCCCAGCATCTGCTGATTTAGGGTTTGCTTTATCCCAGGAAGATTAAAGGCTCCTGCAAAGTGCAAACCATCAGCTTGAAATATCATCACAGACTGTATTTTCTGGGTTTTCTTTGTATTCCCAAACAAACTGCTTCTCCAGCATGGAGAGGAGAATAAAGGGAGGGGAATGTAGGGAAGGGCTGGGGACGTTAATGTGGAGCTGCCCTTCCTCTTCCTCAGTGCTGGGGGTGGGCACAGCCCAGCTCAGGGCACCAGGGACTGTGGCTGCTCCACAGGGCTCCTCCCTGCCAGGCACAGGGGTTGGCAAGGACAGCCTGGGCTTGGCAAGGACAACCTGGGCTTGGGAAGGACAACCCGGGCTTGGGAAGGACAACCTGGGCTTGGAAAGGACAACCCGGGCTTGGGAAGGACAACCTGGGCTTGGGAAGGACAACCTGGGCTTGGCAAGGACCATGGCTTAGGAAGGACAGCCCGGGCTTGGCATAGACAGTCTGGGCTTTGGAATGACAGCCTGGGCTTGGGAGGGACAACCTGGGCTTGGGAAGGACAACCTGGGCTTGGGAAAGACAACCTGGACTTGGTAAGGACAACCTGGGCTAGGGAGGGACAACCCGGGCTTGGCAAGGACAACCATGGCTTAGGAAGGACAGCCCGGGCTTGGCATAGACAGTCTGGGCTTTGGAATGACAGCCTGGGCTTGGGAAGGACAACCTGGGCTTGGGAAGGACAACCTGGGCTTGCCAAGGACAACCTAAAGAACCCAAATGACTCCTGGTGGTGGGATTCCTTGGGCACAGCACCACAAGCTGCTGAAGGGGAGAAGAGGGAGGAAGAACCCTCTGTGCCTCCCCAGATGGCACAGGCAGCGGGTGTGGGGCTCTGCTCAGAGGGACCAGCAGCAGGACAAGAGGGCACAGGCTCAAGCTGTGCCAGGGCAGGCTTGGCTTGGCCATCAGGAAGGAATTGTTTGCAGAGAGGGTGCTCAGGCCTTGGAATGGGCTGCCCAGAGAGGGGGTGGATTCTCCATCCCTGCAGGGGTTGAAGCTGAGACTGGATGTGGCACTGAGTGCCCTGGGCTGGTGAGCACAGTGGGGTTGGAGCAAGGGCTGGGCTGGAGGAGCTCAGAGGGCTCTCCCAACCCACTTCATTCCATGATTCTGTGATTCTGTGACTGATGGGGCCTGGAGGGACAGGACACAAGGACTGGCTTCCCCTTCCCTCTGCCAGAGGGCAGGGACAGGTGGGATACTGGGAAAAAATCCTTCCCTGGGAGGGTGGGCAAGCCCTGGCACAGGTGCCCAGAGAAGCTGTGGCTGCCCCATCCCTGGGAGTGTCCCAGGCCAGGTTGGACAGGGCTTGGAGCAGCCTGGGCTGGTGGGAGGTGTCCCTGCCCATGGCAGGGGTGGCACTGGGGGGGCTCTGAGGTCCCTTCCCACCCAAACTGGTCTGGGATTCTGTGATTCCCAGCTGGCAGCCTGGCATGGCTCCCACAGGGAGGTCAGCAGAGGAGGCTCCAGGGACACAGCTGAGTTTCTCCCATGGCAGTGATTCAGTCAGGGAAGTTTTGGATTAGCTGGATTGACTCAAACCATCTCCATACATTTCAATAATCACTCCTACAGGAAATGTGCTTTAAAATGAATGCACATTTTGACAGAAAACTCTCAGCAGCTGAAGATAAACTCAGGAAATATTTTTCTTCAAAAATCTTCAGTTCATCCTCGAATTCCAGAATGATTGGGGCTGGAAGGCACCTCAAACCCAACCCAGTGCCACCCCTGCCATGGGCAGGGACACCTCCCACCAGCCCAGGCTGCTCCAAGCCCTGTCCAGCCTGGCCTGGGACACTCCCAGGGCTGGGGCAGCCACAGCTTCTCTGGGCACCTGTGCCAGGGCCTGCCCACCCTTCCAGACACCAATTCCTTCCCAATATCCCACCTGTCCCTGCCCTCTGGCAGTGGGAAGCCATTCCCTGTGTCCTGTCCCTCCATCCCTTGTCCCCAGTCCCTCTCCAGCTCTCCTGAGGCTCCCTGTCAGTCAAGCAGAGTTTGATCTGCTCTCCACATCAAGCAGGACCAGCCACAATTCCTGTTCTTCTCCACTCTGGAGCTCTTTGCTCTGAGATGGGAGTTGGTCACCTGGAGAGAAGTGACCAGAGAGTTGTCTCTCCCATGTTACTCCTGGAAACCAGAGAATCATCCAAAGGTTTGAGTTGGAGGGACCTCAAAGCCCACCCAGTGCCACCCCTGGCATGGCAGGGACACCTCCCACCAGCCCAGGCTGCTCCAAGCCCTGTCCAGCCTGGCCTGGGACACTCCCAGGGCTGGGGCAGCCACAGCTTCTCTGGGCACCTGTGCCAGGCCCTCACCATGTTTGATCCTGTGTCCAACCGTCATTTATTCCAAACACATTTACCAACTCTTTCTCTTTTTCTTTGTTTCAGTTCTGTTTGGTCCAATGTTGGTGGGGATGAGTAATAAGTTGTCTTTGTTTGTCCCAATAACCATCATTAATTTCCACTTGACGTTGAATTATGTTTAGGGCTGGGTTATGAATAGTAACAAATGCTGCTCCATTATCTTAATATACTGCAATTTATCACCTCTGAAAACAGATAAATCAGTCTGCTGAGGACAGGCAGGGAAATGCCAGGGCACAGAGCCCAGAGACAGGCACTGACTGGGTGGCACTAACAGTGCCATGGTGTGGCACAGGCCCTGCACTGTCTGTCAAAGGGAAAACAAAACTCCCACTTTCCCCAAACCTGAAATTCTGGTTATTGTGGTAAGAACTTCCCTGCTGTTTGAGCTGCAGTCTGGGAGTGTGGCTGATGCCTCTCTGTGCCAGGGGGGTCTCACTGGTGCCTCCCTGTGCCAGGGGGTCTGACTGATGCTTCCCTGTGCCAGGGGGGTCTCACTGGTGCTTCCCTGTGCCAGGGGGGTCTCACTGATGCCTCTCTGTGCCAGGGGGGTCTTTGGCTGATGCCTCTCTGTGCCAGGGGGGTCTGACTGATGCTTCCCTGTGCCAGGGGGTCTTTGGCTGGTGCTTCCCTGTGCCAGGGGGGTCTGACTGATGTTTCCCTGTGCCAGGGGGGGTCTTCGGCTGGTGCTTCCCTGTGCCAGGGGGGTCTTTGGCTGATGCCTCCCTGTGCCAGGGGGGTCCGACTGATGCTTCCCTGTGCCAGGAGGGTCTTTGGCTGGTGATTCCCTGTGCCAGGGGGGTCTTTGGCTGATGCCTCCCTGTGCCAGGGGAGTCTGACTGATGCTTCCCTGTGCCAGAGGGGTCTTTGGCTGATGTTTCCCTGTGCCAGGGGGGTCTCACTGGCTGATGCTTCCCTGTGCCAGGGGGGTCTCACTGGCCTGTGCCAGGGGTCTCACTGACTGATGCTTCCCTGTGCCAGGGGGGTCTCACTGACTGATGTTTCGCTGTGCCAGGGGGGTCTCACTGACTGATGCTTCCCTGTGCCAAGGGGGTCTCACTGACTGATGCTTCCCTGTGCCAGGGGGGTCTCACTGACTGATGCTTCCCTGTGGCAGGGGGGTCTCACTGGCTGATGCTTCCCTGTGCCAGGGGGTCTCACTGGCCTGTGCCAGGGGGTCTCACTGACTGATGCTTCCCTGTGCCAAGGGGTCTCACTGGCTGATGCTTCCCTGTGCCAGGGGTGTCTCACTGGCTGATGCTTCCCTGTGCCAGGGGGGTCTCACTGACTGATGCTTCCCTGTGCCAGGGGGGTCTCACTGGCTATGCCAAGGGGTCTCACTGACTGATACAAACCATTTTGGGCATCCTGCCCAGAGTGCTGAGCCCTTGCCAGGGCGATCCATCGTGGGGGAATTGCAGGCCAAGGCGTGTGCCAGGCTGATGACTATCTCCAGAAAGCACCTCTGCAGAAAGTTTTCAAATGCTAACTTTTAATTGAATGAAGCTGTTCCCTCACATCAATTTCATTCTAATCCTGGAGAGGAGAAAAGCTGTTAAGTCTAATGAAAAATGTTAATAAACCTTCATGTTGTGGAGGGTTTCTGCCTAATTCAGTAATAGCTGTCAGCACCTTTCCCCACTCTCCCCTTAACACGTTAATGTGCTGCCTCCAGCCTGTGCTCTGGTTATTAATTAACAGACCCTTCGGATGGATTTCCCCAGCCCTGGGAGTGTCCCAGGCCAGGTTGGGTGGGCTTGGAGCAGCCTGGGCTGGTGGGAGGTGTCCCTGCCATGGCAGGAACATTGGCATTAAAGGATCTGGAAGGTCCCTTCCAAGCAAACCCCTCTGTGCTGAATATCCACATGTCCTGCTTTGGTCCAAGTCCACCCACCCCTGGCAATGCTGTGCCTGGCAATGCTGTTTGGTCAGTGAACACAGTTGTGGCATTAGAGCTGCAGGGAGTGCAGCTGCAGCTCAGCTGCCCAGCAGCAGTGAGGGCACAGTTTATTTGGCAATTCCCCCCTCCCTCAGCTCTCCCTGGCAGCCCTGGGACAGGCTGGGCACACGCTGGCTCGGTGCCCAGGGAGCAGCAGAGGGAAGGCTGTGATGGTGGCAGTGGGGCAGACCAGTGACTCAGTGCCCAGAATTCGCCATGCCCCCATTGAGGGCAGCTGGCACCAGGAGATGCCTCTCACAGCACCTGAGCCATGGCCTGCACGGGGCTGATGGAAGGCTGGCAATGAGCCCCAGAGAAAGTGCCACCGAGCCCTTTGCCCACGCCGAGCAGTGCCCAGCGCCACGCAGGCACAGGGACTGGCACCACAGCCCCTCAGCCTGAGGTTTAATTCAGTGCAGAGCTCGGAGGGGAATCACAGCAAGGCAGGTTTTATTAAAATTCCTTCCTTGAAGGCTCAGAGCAACGAGTGTCATTGGAGCTGCAGCGTGGTGGGAATCAGGACCCAGGAGAGCTCCCGGGGGCACAGGAGCATTCCAGGATTGGCACTGGGGGCACTTCACTGGCTCCTGCTCTTCACTCAGCAGCTCCCTCTGCTCAGCCACACTGTGGGTGCCCCTGGGGACGGGTCACCCTTCTGGCACCCTCAGGCTGTGCTGATGTGGGTCAGCCCTGCTGGGCACGTGGGGCACCTCACCCCAGTCCTGGGGCAATTTAGGGCACCACAACATAAAAAAGATGTCAAGAGATGTCAAGATTCAGAGGAGGCCCCAAAGATGGTGAAGGGCCTAAAGAGCCATAGGAGGAGCAGCTGAGAGCACTTTGGTTCATTCAGCTGGAGAAGATGAGCCTGAGGGGAGACTCAGAGGGATCTGCAGTCCCACCCTGAGGGGCAGCTCTGCCCTCTGTGCCCAGGGACAGGACCCAGTTGTGCCAGGGCAGGGTTAGGTGGGATCTCAGGAAAAGGTTCGTCCTCCCCGAGGCTGTCAGAGCTCCAGGAGTGTTTGGACAACGCTCTGAGGGACAGGGTGGGATGGTTGGAGTGTCTGGGCAGGGCTGGGGTTGGATGGATGATCCTTGGGGGTCCCTTCCAGCTCAGGAGAGTCTGTTAAATAAGCTGGGAGGTTCTATGAATCAGACTCTGAGACCCCCTCAGCACCCCCCTGGTCTCCACCCTGTTTCTATAAATGCCTGACATGCTTGGCACTGCCAGGAGGGGCAAGAGGCTTCTGTCGGTCCATGGAATCCTGGAATGGTTTGGGTTGGAAGGGACCTCAAAGCCCACCCAGTGCCACCCCTGCCATGGGCAGGGACACCTCCCACCAGCCCAGGCTGCTCCAAGCCCTGTCCAGCCTGGCCTGGGACACTCCCAGGGATCCAGGGGCAGCCACAACTTCTCTGGGCACCTGTGCCAGGGCCTGCCCACCCTCCCAGACACCAATTTCTTCCCAATATTCCATCCATCCCTGCCCTCTGGTGTTTCAGATGAGGTTCACCCTTTCCCTGCCAGTCCCAACAAGTGCTATCCCCTCATCCAACAGCTCCAGGGACCCTGCAGTGCCTGTGGCTCCCCAGCCCTGGCACCCCACCCTGACCTGTGCCAACGTCTGCAGCAATTGTCAACCAAGAACTGGGTGGGTAATGAAGATAAACAGGTAAAAACTCCTTTTTCTGGAAGGTGTGACTTGTTTGAATAGAATTTCTTATGTGGGAACCTGAAAACTGACAAATGGGAAGAATTTCATGCAACATGTAATTAAACGGTACAACTCATTAACACTGGGGGTTGCTATGGCAAATAATTGGTACACCCTGGGAAGGAAGGGAAACCAGAGAGAGATGACCCAACACCTGGTTATCTGAGCTGCTGCTGGAGGAGCAGCGTCTGCCGCTCTCGCTGGGGTTGTGGCACTGCTGGGACATCCTGGGGCACTTCCCTGCAATGAAACGAGCCTTGGTCTTGGCTTTCAGAGAATCACAGAATCAGAGAATGGATTGGGGTGGAAAAGACCTCCAAGATCACCGAGTCCAACCCTTGATCCAACCCCACTGTGATCACCAGCCCAGGGCACGGAGTGCCCTGGGCTGGTGATCACAGTAGGGTTGGATCAAGACGTGGTGGATTCTCACTCAGTGCCACATCCATAGAATCAGAGAATGGATTGGGTTGGAAAAGACCTCCCAGATCATCAGTCCAACCCTTGGTCCAACTCCAGTCCCGTTACCAGATCATGGAACTCAGTGCCACGGCCAAGCTCAGTTGAAAACCCTCCAGGGATGGGGGCAAAATCACCTGGGGGGGACCCTTGGGAAAGCTGCACTGCCATGGGAGCACCATTCCCATGGGAGCATCATTCCCATGGAACACCATTCCCTTGGGAGCACCATTCCCATGGGAGCACCATTCCCATGGGAGCATCATTCCCATGGAACACCATTCCCTTGGGAGCACCATTCCCTTGGGAGCACCATTCCCACCTCCATGGAGGCTGCACCATTCCCATGGGAGCACCATTCCCTTGGGAGCATCATTCCCGTGGCAGCACCATTCCCTTGGCAGCACCATTCCCTTGGCAGCACCATTCCCATGGCAGCACCATTCCCATGGGATCACCATTCCCATGGCAGCACCATTCCCTTGGGAGCACCATTCCCTTGGGAGCACCATTCCCACGTCCATGGGGGCTGCAGCATTCCCATGGGAGCACCATTCCCTTGGCAGCGCCATTCCCATGGGAGCACCATTCCCTTGGCAGCACCATTCCCGTGGGAGCACCATTCCCATGGGAGCACCATTCCCATGGGAGCACCATTTCCATGGAGCACCATTCCCTTGGGAGCACCATTCCCACGTCCATGGGGGCTGCACCATTCCCATGGGAGCACCATTCCCACAGGAGCACCATTGCCATGGAAGCACCATTCCCATGGAGCACCATTCCCATGGGAGCATCATTCCCATGGGAGCACCATTTCCATGGCAGCACCATTCCCATGGCAGCACCATTCCCATGGCAGCACCATTCCCGTGGGAGCACCATTCCCATGGCAGCACCATTCCCATGGGAGCACCATTCCCTTGGCAGCACCATTCCCACGAGAGTACCATTCCCATGGGAGCACCATTGCCTTGGCAGCACCATTCCCATGGCAGCACCATTCCCATGGGAGCACCATTCCCATCTCCATGGAGGCTGCACCATTCCCATGGAGCACCATTCCCATGGGAGCACCATTCCCTTGGGAGCACCATTCCCTTGGGAGCACCATTCCCATGGAGCACCATTCCCTTGGGAGCACCATTCCCATGGCAGCACCATTCCCATGGAGCACCATTCCCATGGGAGCATCATTCCCATGGGAGCACCATTCCCATGGAGCACCATTCCCATGGCAGCACCATTCCCACCTCCATGGAGGCTGCACCATTCCCGTGGGAGCACCATTCCCATGGCAGCACCATTCCCATGGCAGCACCATTCCCATGGAGCACCATTCCCATGGCACCACCATTCCCGTGGGAGCACCATTTCCGTGGGAGCCCCATTCCCTTGGGAGCACCATTCCCACGTCCATGGGGGCTGCAGCATTCCCATGGGAGCACCATTCCCTTGGCAGCACCATTCCCATGGGAGCACCATTCCCATGGCAGCACCATTCCCATGGCAGCACCATTCCCTTGGGAGCACCATTCCCATGTGAGCACCATTCCCATGGAACACCATTCCCTTGGAAGCACCATTCCCATGGGAGCACCATTCCCATGGCAGCACCATTCCCACCTCCATGGAGGCTGCACCATTCCCATGGGAGCACCATTCCCATGGCAGCATCATTCCCGTAGGAGCACCATTCCCACGGGAGCACCATTCCCTTGGGAGCACCATTCCCACCTCCATGGAGGCTGCACCATTCCCATGGGAGCACCATTCCCATGGCAGCACCATTCCCGTGGGAGCACCATTCTCATGGGAGCACCATTCCCTTGGGAGCACCATTCCCTTGCGAGCACCATTCCCCTGGGAGCACCATTCCCACCTCCATGGAGGCTGCACCATTCCCATGGAGCACCATTCCCATGGCAGCACCATTCCCTTGCGAGCACCATTCCCCTGGGAGCACCATTCCCACCTCCATGGAGGCTGCACCATTCCCATGGGAGCACCATTCCCATGGCAGCATCATTCCCGTGGGAGCACCATTCTCATGGGAGCACCATTCCCTTGGGAGCATCATTCCCATGGCAGCACCATTCCCTTGGCAGCACCATTCCCACCTCCATGGAGGCTGCACCATTCCCATGGGAGCACCATTCCCTTGGCAGCACCATTCCCTTGGCAGCACCATTCCCATGGCAGCACCATTCCCATGGGATCACCATTCCCATGGCAGCACCATTCCCTTGGGAGCACCATTCCCTTGGGAGCACCATTCCCACGTCCATGGAGGCTGCAGCATTCCCATGGGAGCACCATTCCCTTGGCAGCGCCATTCCCATGGGAGCACCATTCCCTTGGCAGCACCATTCCCTTGGGAGCACCATTACCTTGGCAGCACCATTCCCACGGGAGCACCATTCCCTTGGGAGCACCATTCCCATGGCAGCACCATTCCCATGGAGCACCATTCCCATGGGAGCGCCATTCCCACCTCCATGGAGGCTGCACCATTCCCTCAGGAGCACCATTCCCATGGCAGCACCATTCCCATCTCCATGGAGGCTGCACCGTTCCCATGGAGCAGCATTCCCACGGGAGCACCATTCCCTTGGGAGCACCATTCCCATGGCAGCACCATTCCCATGGGAGCACCATTCCCACCTCCATGGAGGCTGCACCATTCCCATGGAGCACCATTCCCACGTCCATGGGGGCTGCAGCATTCCCACGGGAGCACCATTCCCACCTCCATGGGGGCTGCAGCATTCCCATGGGAGCACCATTCCCTTGGGAACACCATTCCCATGGGAGCACCCTTCCCACCTCCTGGAGGCTGCACCATTCCCACGGGAGCACCATTCCCACGGGAGCACCATTCCCACGGGAGCACCATTCCCACCTCCATGGGGGCTGCACCATTCCCATGGGAGCACCATTCCCACGGGAGCACCATTCCCACCTCCATGGGGGCTGCAGCATTCCCATGGGAGCACTATTCCCACGGGAGCACCATTCCCACCTCCATGGAGGCTGCACCATTCCCATGGGAGCACCATTCCCTTGGGAGCATCATTCCCTTGGCAGCACCATTCCCTTGGCAGCACCATTCCCTTGGCAGCACCATTCCCATGGGATCACCATTCCCATGGCAGCACCATTCCCTTGGGAGCACCATTCCTTTGGGAGCACCATTCCCACCTCCACGGGGGCTGCAGCATTCCCACGGGAGCACCATTCCCACCTCCATGGGGGCTGCAGCAGCTCCTGGAATGGATTGCCCGTGTCTGTTGGTGCCAGTGAGCGCTGGGTGATTCAAAGGAATAATTTCCCAATTATGAGTGTTCTGGGCTGTGCATGAATCATTTCCCATTCATTATTCCTGAACTGTGACTGACCACCTAAATTGAGTGCACTATTTCTGCTCCTCAATTAGGTAATTGAAATGCTCTTTAAATCAGAGTAATTAGCAGTGTGACTTTTCAGCTGAATTATTTTTTTCCCTCTGAATTAATGGAGAATTCGGGGATTTGTGAGCTGTTGTGGCCCTTCTCTGCAGAGATCTGAGCTGTGCCAGATCAGGACTGGCACAGGATGGTGGATCACCTTGAGCAGACCTGACAGCTTCTATTGGTACAAATATGAGCAGTTCTGGGGTGGAGGATTCAGCCAAGTCCCTCAGTTGAGGGGATTTCAAACATGATTTGCAACCAGCAAGGCTGAGCTGCTGCAGAAGCCACAACTCTGGTGGCAGCACGTTCATGTTGTCTCCTCAAGAGGGTGGAAATTCCTCCTTTTCTGGTTCTCCAGCCAGAACCAGCACACAGGGCTGGGCAGAGGGGCTGGTTTCTGTGCTGTGGGTGCTCTTTTGGGTGGCTCCACGAATTTGCTCCTGCTCCTGTTTGGTGTTCACATTGTGAATATTTCCCAGCAAAGCATTTCAGCAGCCTCAGCCTGTTCTGTCGCTCCTGAAAAAGGGATCATTTAAATTCACAGTTATAAATATTCACAGTGCAAATGAGACGACACCTTCAGATGAAAGGAATGGGAGTGAAGAGCTACAGAACTGGAGCTTTTTGGTCCTAAAATCTCTGCAGGTCCTGATTTGGTATAAAATATTAAAAGATATTTCACTTTTGCCATAGGGATATTGCTGTTGGATCTCAGTGGGATGAGTGATGTGTCCAGAGGGTCATGGTCAAGGTCAGAGAGTCCTGATGGGCATCAGTGACCAGTGATGGCCCTCAGGGGTCCGTGTGGGACCAGCGTTATTGAATATCTTTGATACTGACACAGATGAAGGGATGGAGGGCACCCTGAGCAGGTCTGCAGGTGACACCAGGCTGAGGGACACCCCTGAAGGACAGGACCTCTGCTGTGGGGATGGTCCAGCCTGGAGAAGAGAAGGCTCTGGGGTGACCTCAGTGTGGCCTTCCAGGACCTGAGGGAGCTGCAAGAAACATGGACAGAGACCATTGACAAGGGATGGAGGGACAGGACACAGGGAATGGCTTCCCATGCCAGAGGGCAGGGACAGGTGGGATACTGGGCAGGAATTGGTGTCTGGGAGGGTGGGCAGGCCCTGGCACAGGTGCCCAGAGAAGCTGTGGCTGCCCCATCCCTGGGAGTGTCCCAGGCCAGGCTGGACAGGGCTTGGAGCAGCCTGGGCTGGTGGGAGGTGTCCCTGCCCATGGCAGGGGTGGCACTGGGGGGGCTCTGAGGTCCTTCCCACCCAAACCATTCCAGGGGTCCGTGTTCCTACACTGCACCACTGGACAAGTGTCTTCCCAACTCCACCCTTCCCAAACCCCTCCCAGGGAGGTCAAACGAGGTGATCTTCAAGCTCTCTTCTCCCCAGCCCCTCCCATGGCTGTGCTCTGTTTGGGGCAGTGGCAGAGGTTGGTTGATCTGTTACCCCAGAGCCCACCTCCCTCTCCCCACTCTCCTCTCTCAGCTGCAGGGAGTGATCCCAAGCACTGCCCAGCCCGACCACTCCTGCTTTGTATTCAGAACATGAGGCTTCACAAGAGGAAATGTCTTGATGTATCTGCTATTTTATTTTTAATGAAAACATTTGTTGCACTGAAAAAAAGAGGTCACTGCACATCTCTGAGTACAAATTATTGCATATGCACAGGAGCTGGAGAGACTGGAAGGGTGGAGCTGGAGCACTAAATCCCCCCCTCAGCAGCACCTTCAGAACATGCAAATAAGGCAGAACCAAGCAGCTCATTGTAGGGGTTGGAGCACACAGAAATATCCTCCCTGGAGCAATCCCATTCCCCTGGGACTGAGTGCTGGGAAGGGAAGTTTTCCTTTTGAAACAGCTTTGCAGAGGAGTGAAGAAATTGCTCATGGGCAAAGGGCTGGAGGCTCAGATACACCAAATACCTTCCCCTGAAGGGCCTGAGTGCAGTGACTGCAAAAAGAGGCATCTGCAGAGCAGAGAAAGGATTGGTTGTGCTCCCTCAGGAGCCCCTCAGGAGATCATTTGCTCCTGCACTGAATTCCTGCCTTTCCTCCTGCTGTTTGCTTGAGCCTTTTCCCTAAAAAAAAAAAAAAAAGGAAAGCAAAAAATGGGTATTTTATTTTTTTTTCTGAATTTTTTATTTTTTTTTCCAATTTCTTTGCAACTGAAGGGGAAAACCCCAGATTTATGTACAGGGAAAATGTAATACCATTTGCAGGTCTCAAACTGGAGTTTCTCCTGGTGTTTGGTTCCAGGAGCAGGGCCCAAGAGGGAGGTGCTGACCAGCATAACGAGGGGGTCCAGGGGATCCAGGCTCTGGGAGTGAAGGGCCCTTCCTCATCATGGTGCATTAGCCCTGTCCCTGTGCCTGTGGGTGTCACCCTGCACTGAACAAAGCTCTGGATGTTCCTTCAGGAGCTGCTCCATCACTGCCCATTCCTCGAGGCAGGAAAAGGAGGGTTATTGTTGGAAGGGGATGTTTGGGGACAGCACCATCATTCACAGTGTCCCTGTCCCCTCCCAGGTGTGCCATCCCACGGGCTTTGCTTCAGCAGAGCTGGGGCAGCCCAGGCTGGGGGGCAGGGGGGTCTCAGGGGGGTCCCATGAGGTTGGGGGAGGGCAGGACCAAGAGCCATGTGAGGAAAACCCAACAATCTTTGGACATCAAATACTTCACCAAGTCCAGGGTGCCCAGAGAAGCTGTGGCTGCCCCATCCCTGGAGTGTCCCAGGCCAGACTGGACAGGGCTTGGAGCAGCCTGGGCTGGTGGGAGGTGTCCCTGCCATGGCAGGGGTGGCACTGGGTGGGGTTTAATGTCCCTTCCAACCCAAACCATTCTGTGATTTTATGTTTCTGGGAGATCAAATACCAATTCCAGTGGTTCCCTTCAGTGTGAATTCCCCTCCTGCAGCTCAGCCACAGCAAACCCCCTTCAGCTGCAGCAGTTACTGCTCTGGGCACAGCAAGATGCAGAATTCAGCTGTTTGAAGGCACCCAGTGCCAGGGTCCTGCCCATGTACCCATGCCATGGGCAGCACACTCACATCTGTGAGGGCAGCTGAGGTAACAGCATTAAAGTCCTCTCAGACTCTTCTCTTCACCAGAATAAATAAATTAAAAGATAAAGAACAAGGCCTTCCTTGTGCCCTGTAAAAGCACAACCTGATTTCACTGTCTGGCTGAAGTATTTTTCATTTTGCATTCACTGTCTCAGAGTTAATTAAGTGTTTTATGAGGCTCAGCCCTGCCTGTCCTTGTGCTCAGGGCTGGCTCAGGAGCTCCAGGGCTCAGCTGTGATGGCTCCACAGCAGCCCCTTCATCCTGGAGTGATTTCTCTGGGTCAGCCCTGCACTGAAAATACCTTCCAGCTGAGCCAGATTTCCTGAAGTGTGTCCTGGGCCTCTGTAGACCATCAGATTCTGCTTTCCTGGGATTCCAGGACTTGAATTCCAGCAGGGTTTGGTGGCCTGGGAGACAGGAGATGCTGAGAGTGCAGCAGCTTTGTGGGTTTGGGTGTGATCAGACTCTTCAGGTTTCCACATCAATGTGGGTCCAGCCTTTGCCTTGTCCATCCTCACTGCCAAGTCAGCCTTTTCCTTGGGACTTTTCCTGGACTTCAGTTTTGTTCCTGGCTCCAAAGAGCTGCATCCCCTCCCAGGTCCCCCCATCACCTGGAGCTGCCTCGGTGTGTCCCCAGCTGCCCCTGACCTGTGTCCCTCAGCCCTTCAGCTCCTGCCCCTGGTGACCCCCACAAACCACCCCCTGCATCCCCATCTCTGTGCACAGCACAGGGTGTCCTTCAGGTGGAAAATGAGGCAAATCCAGGCAAAAATCCAAATAAAAGTTATTATTTTTAATATATGGAAGTTTGGACATTTGAAGGCCCGTGTGTGGGAGCTGAGGCCTGAAGAAATCAGCTTTTTAAGGACTGAGAAATAGAACCTGGACAAAGTTTGCCAAGTGCCTGTGCCATCAAACTCAGCTCAGCTGCCTCATCACTGGGTTCACTTCGAGGGTAAAAGCCTTTGAGCAAAGCCATATCTTCAGTTATGTGGGCACTCATAAATTCCACGGGGCCAAATCCCCCACCTGGGCTGGCACATTCAGCTGCTGCCACAGTCCAGTCCATAAATCAGGATTCTTTAAAGCCTCCTCTTGGCCCTGCTGGGCCTCTCCTGCCCTGCAGCTTCCCCTCTGCAGCCAGAGAGCCCCAGAAATGAAGGGGTTGCAGTTGTGGCTCAGGGGGTTGGCCTGATGGCTACCAAATGGGGCCTTGGTAATAGGTAAGAATATTAATAATTCCTTTTGCTTAATTGGAAAGGTTCTTTTAATGAAAATAGAGCCCTGAAATTGTCTGTCCCACAGGGATGTGCCTCCATCTGCCTCTTGCCCTGGCAGCACCTGGTTGGTGCCAGGGGGTTCCTCCTTCTCAGTGTTACACCAGCTGGGGTTTATTTTAATATATTTTATAAGGAGTGTTGTGATGCTTTTTCCTCAGCAGGACCCAGCTAAAACAACCCCCAGGTCATTACAAAGCCAGGGCATTTTGGGAGCAATGGCAAAAATCCCATTTATTGGGCTGAATTCTTCAACTTCTGGACAGAGTGAATGAGGCTGATTGAGGCTACACAGATCATTGATAATGCAGAGGAATAACAAACTATTAAAACTGGGAAGCAAAGACAAGATAATTCCCAGCAAAATGACTGAGAAGTGGAATTGCAAAGCAATATAAGGGAATTATCATCTGCAGGAGAGAAAAAGAGATACAATGGCATAAAACCCTTGGCAGATGGTGGAGCTGAGCATCACTTACTGGAGGGGCCCAAAAAAGGAATGTTTGGTGAGCACAGAGAGAGTGGAGAAGAATTTTAGTTGGGGCTTGATCAGGTTTTTATGAGAAGGCACCACAGCCCTGGCTTTGGAAGAGGCAGAATTTTCAGTGAAAATACAAATGTCAACTGGAGCTCATTTAATTGGTGGGGGAAAAAAAGACCAACTCAGGTTTCAGCCTAAATTAAACTAAACCCCCAAAATAAACAAGTAATTCCTGTGTGCCAGACTCTTCTGGGCACACAAACCCCTGTCAGACCATCCACATGAAGGCATCAAACCAGTCCCTGGCACTGGAGGCCTCCACGTTGGGCACCTTTGGCTGGTCAGGTCCTCTCAGAAACGAGCCTTGCCCTGGGCAATGCCCTGAGGATTGCCCTGAAAGCTCCTCCCAGCCCAGAATTCCTTGGGAAAACCTGGAGCACTCAGGGGGGAGCCTGTGGAGCTGTGCACAGTGAAGGGGTACCAGACACCTCACCTGGAGGTACCAGACACCTCAGCTGGAGGTACCAGACACCTCACCTGGAGGTACCAGATACTTCACCTGGAGGTACCAGACACCTCACCTGGATGTACCAGACACCTCAGCTGGATGTACCAGACACCTCACCTCAGGTACCAGACACCTCAGCTGGAGGTACCAGACACCTCACCTGAGATACCAGACACCTCACCTCAGGTACCTCACCTGGAGGTACCAGACACCTCAGCTGGAGGTACCAGACACCTCATCTGGAGGTATCAGACACTTCACCTGGAGGTACCAGACACCTCACCTGAGGTACCAGACACCTCACCTGGAGGTACCAGACACCTCACCTGAGGTACCAGACACCTGAGCTGGAGGTACCAGACACCTCAGCTGGATGTACCAGACACTTCACCTGAGGTACCTCACCTGGAGTTACCAGACACCTCACCTGAGGTACCAGACACCTCAAATGAGGTACCAGACACCTCACCTGGAGAACAGAAGGACTGGGATCCATATCTTGGCTGCCCTTGGCTTCCTGCACTGATTCCTGAGCACTTCCCCTTGGGACAGTCAGTGCAGGAGGGAAATAAGGAATCTTTAAACCCACAATGGTCAGGCTTCAGTTTGAGGGACTCCAGTGGGGCAGAGCAATGCAAGGAAAGGGTAAAGATGTCAATGGAAATATCAACAGGATCAGCATTTGTGTCTGAGTTTTCACAGCTCCCAGTTGAATTTCTGGCAGAATCTGATGGTTTCCCTTCAGAAATGGAGCAGGGACAATGATCCTCCCATTGTGTCCCTGTGGCCCAGGGGGCACCAACTCAGGGAATGGACCAGGAGGGAAGAAATATTTCCATGGCAAGAGCTGGGGAAGCATCACCAGCCTAAAGCTGAAAATGAAATAAAAATGTGGTGCAATAAAGATTTGCAGGGAACAAAGCAAGGACCAGGATGGTTCTTTCCCAACATCCAACCTAAACCTCCCTGGGTGCAACCTGAGGCCATTTCCTCCTGTCCTGTGCCTTGTTGTGATGGAATCACCCTTGGAGCAGTAATTCCTCTCTGGCCAACTCAAGCAGATGCACAAGGAGCAGGAGAGCTCTGTGCAGTGGAAATGTTGAGTTGGGAGCCACAGCCCTGTCCCACTTCAGTCAGGAGCACTGAATGTCACGAGTCCTGCCCAGGCAGCAGCTGCAGGAGGGCTCTGGTGGAAGGAGCAGCTCTTTGGAGCAGGAAGGAGCACCATGGCCAGGTCCATTTGCATGGAGAGCTCTCCTGCAAAGGAGGGATGTCCATGAGCTCCCTCTCAGTGTGTGCTGCTCCAAGTCAGGGAAATACCCCAGTGACACCCAGAGCACCTTTGGAGCACAGGGAAGAACTGACATGAGGCAGGACTGGAGAGGAGAGAGGGAAAAACACCAAAGAGGAACTGGGGAGTGACTTCTACAATCTCCAGGAGCAATGGGGGACCTGCCCCTGCCACCACTTATGGAATGTATGGCCTGGGATTCTCCTCCCCCCCGTGGCTGCTGCACTTTGGAAATCCTGTGGAGTCAGGATGGAGATGGTTCTGCTGTGCCAGCCCCACTGAGCTTCCCTGGGAGCAGGGGAGGGGGAGATGTGCCATGTCTGGGGGCACTGGCTGAGGGCCCTGGTGCTGCTGCTGTGGGACTGTGGATCCTGAAAGGGCCACTGACCCAAAGTTCTGTTCAGGAGCTGCAAAAATATGTCCTGTCCTTTTTATTTGTTTGGGAGGTTTTTTGGTGGTGACTTTTTGTTTGTTTGTTTTTTGTTTTTTGGGTTTTTTTTTTCTGATAAAGATGATGATCTGCAGCTTTTCAGCCAAACTCTGGCCCATTCCTGCCCATCCTGCCCATCCTGCCCATTAATGTACCTGAGCCAGGAACACACAGAACAGGAGCTTCACCCCTGCCAGCCCTGGCTGGTGCCTCTGGCACAGGACAGCCAGGCTGCCCTGCCCCCCAGTGCCACCCTCACATGCTCCAGCCTTGCCCCCAGGCATTCCTGACTGGAATGTGCCCCTTGGAAGAGCCCAGATCCTGTAAGGTTGTCCTTGCCCTTTCTTTTGCCACCTTCCGTCCTGTTTCCAGCATCTGAATATTTGCTGGGGAAAAGGAGTCAGTTTTTCCAGTTCTCTGGGCACAGCTTGGCAGTGCTGAACCAGCTGGACCTTGTGGATGCAGAAGGGAAGGCAGGGACTGCCCAGATCATTAATTTCCAGGGAAAGGTTAAATTAAAGGAATGAAAAAAAATGGCTCATTGTCAAGCTGGAAAAAAGAAAGGAAAGAGGAAGAATTTTGGCATTTATGACTCTTGTTGTCATAGAAACTGAACCTGCAATTTCCATCCCCCAACCCAGAGCAGGAACAAACACTGGATTTTATAGCAGGGCTGAATGAAGAGCCACTTAAGATTCCCAAAGCTGTGCCAGGCAGATCAGCCCCTGGTTTGCTTTGTGTTGCCAGGGGGTTATCAGAGGCCCCAGAAAACACTGGGGATGTACTGAGAGGAACCTGAGCTGCCTTTGCCAGGGCACTGTGGGAATGCAGAGTGGATGGCAGAGATGGCACAGCAGAGCAGGAGAACTGCAGGGTGGCACCAGGGCAGAGCTGAGTGCTGGGCACAGCCCTGCAGTGCCCCCACAGCTGAGCCCTCAGCACCCTCACAGCACCCAAACAGCACCCAAACAGCCCTGCTGTGCCCCCACAGCTGAGCCCTCAGCACCCTCACAGCACCCAAACAGCACCCAAACAGCCCTGCTGTGCCTCCACAGCTGAGCCCTCAGCACCCTCACAGCACCCAAACAGCACCCAAACAGCCCTGCAGTGCCCCCACAGCTGAGCCCTCAGCACCCTCACAGCACCCAAACAGCCCTGCTGTGCCCCTCACAGCACCCACAGCACCCACAGCATCCACAGGCACCCACAGCTGAGCCCACAGCACCCAAACAGCCCTGCTGTGCCCCTCACAGCACCCACACGGCACCCACAGGCACCCACAGCCCTGGGCCTCCTCCAGCAGTGGCACCTGCCCCTGGGGCTGCTTTGGTGCTCCTGTGGCTCCTGTCACCCCTTTGCAGTGTGTCCTGCTGGGGGAGGCTGCAGGAGCACAGTCAGAACCAGCCCCCTGTGCTGATGGCAGAACCCCCTGCCAGGGCTGCAGGGATGGCACTGGCACTGCCCAGCTCTGCTCCAGTGGGGGAATGGCAGGGGCTGGTCCTGCTGCAGAGGCAGTGGAGCCTCTGTCCCTCCTGCCACAGCCAGAGCTGCTGAGTAAGGGATGGAGGCACCTCCTGCTCCCAGGCCCTCTGAGCTGAGACATTGGAAGGTTGGGAATAACACGGACATGGGAGATGATAAAGGAAGAGGAGCATTCCAGGGAAGGGGAAATGGCACAGGGTGTTGTGTGGGCACTGAGGATGGCACATAAAAGCCTTAGGGAAGGTGATGCTCTGCTCCAGGCAGGAAAATCCTTTGTACCTGTCTTACACTGCTGAGGATGCTCTCCCTTCCTCCCTCCCATTGAGGAATCAGAGAATCCTGGAGTGGTTTGGGCTGGAAGGGACCTTAAAATTCACCTCATTTCAACCCCCTGCCATGGGCAGGGACACCTCCCACCAGCCCAGGCTGCTCCAAGCCCTGTCCAACCTGGCCTGGGACACTCCCAGGGCTGGGACAACCACAGCTTCTCTGGTCACCTGTGCCAGGGCCTGCCCACCCTCACAAGGAAGAATTTTTCCCAATATCCCACCTGTCCCTGCCCTGTGAGTTGAAATCCATTCTCCTGCATATCAATGAACAGGCCCAGAGGCTGAGAAATAACTCCATAAAACGGCTCTCTCTGCCACTGTTTAGTGTTGCCACCCCTTTGGAAGTGTCTGCTGCCTTTATTTTTACCTCTCACTTGGTGGAGCTTTAGCAGCACTTGCACAGCTCAGCATTCCGTGTGCCCCTTTGGCAGATGAGAATTCTCAGTATTCTCATTTTTTTCTTAATGAATCTTGAGAAAAGTGTGAGCGACTTTTCAGTATTTTACCAGAAATCATTGAAGTCAGACAAAGCTCAGACCCACCTTTCCTGGGAAGCCAGAGCTGATCCTTGGAGATCCACACTCCAGAGCTCAGCACATCCTGCCACTACCAACAGGGAAACCAAAGAGAGGAGAAGCTACAGATTAACATGGGCATGATGAATCTTCCATACACTCAGCTTTGCAGTCTGGAAACACCCCCAGGATTTTCCTGGAGAGCTAAAGCCTGTTAACTGCTCAGGCCCACGTGAATATTGTGCTTTGATCTCTCCATCGATCGCTGCTGCTGCTGCTGCTGCTGCTGCTGCTGCTGCTGCTGCTGCTGCTGCTGCCAGAGCCCAGCCCAGGGCACACAGCCAGGGCAGCCCCTCTGCAAACACAGGCACTGATCCTGCTGCCAGCCCTGTGGCTGGCTGGGCTCAGCACCTCTGGGTATGGAACACCTCTGCTTCCTGCTCCCTCCTCACTGCCTGTGCCTTGTGTCCTGTGTCCTCTATGCTGGATCCTGGATCCTGTGTCCTGTATCCCATATCCTGTATCCTGTGTCCTGTATCCCATGTCCTGTATCCTGTGTCCTGTATCCCATATCCTGTATCCTGTGTCCTGTATCCCATGTCCTCTATGCTGGATCCTGTATCTTGTGCCCTGTATTGTGGATCCTGTATCCCATGTCCTGTATCCCATATCCTGTATCCTGTGTCCTGTATCCCATATCCTGTATCCCATGTCCTGTATCCTGTATCCTGTATCCCATGTCATCTATGCTGGATCCTGTGCCCTGTGTCCCACATGTTGTATCATGTGACCTATATCCTGTATCCTGTATCCCATGTCCTGTGTCCTGTATCCCATGTCCTGTGTCCTGTATTCCATATCCTGTATCCCATATCCTGTATCCCATGTCCTGTATCCCCTGTCCTGTATCCCATATCCTGTATCCCCTGTCCTGTATCCCATGTTCTGTATCCTGTATCCCATATCCTGTATCCTCTGTCCTGTATCCCATGCTCTGTATCCTGTATCCCATGTCCCGTATCC
Organism: Pithys albifrons albifrons; assembly: GCF_047495875.1. Lineage (NCBI taxonomy): Eukaryota > Metazoa > Chordata > Aves > Passeriformes > Thamnophilidae > Pithys > Pithys albifrons. The sequence goes on along the minus strand of NC_092463.1, from coordinate 833,060 downwards.
ATATCCTGTATCCCATATCCTGTATCCCCTGTCCTGTATCCCATATCCTGTATTCCATATCCTTTATCCCATATCCATATCCCACATCCTGTATCCCATATCCATATCCCATATCCATATCCCATATCCTGCATCCCATATCCATATTCCCTGTCCTATATCCCATATCCTGTATTCTGTGTCCCGTATCCATATCCTGTATCCCATATCCATATCCCATATCCTGTACCCCATGTCCTGTATCCCCTGTCCTGTATCCCATATCCTGCATCCCATGTCCATATCCCCTGTCCTGTATCCCATATCTGCATTCTGTGTCCCATATCCATATCCTGCCCACTCCCACACCATCTGGCTCCATATTTTCTTGGGAAGTGCTTTCTCCCTTCTCTCCAGGCATGCCCCCAGAGCTGGCAGGGGATGTGCTCAGCTGGAGTGCTCACATATTCCCATGTCTGGTGTCTGAGGGTGCATTTCCCTGGGAATACAGAGGCAATTGTTGCTGTCATGTCTGATTTCCTTCCTGGAGCCGGGAGCCGGACTAAGATTTACTGGAAGTGTTCCCTTCGTGCCAGAGAGCAGCTCCCCATTACTCAGCTGACAGCAGATGAATCCTGTGGAGCCAGAGCTGCTGCCACTGTCCAATCCCCAGTAATTAATTACCTGTCAGAGCTGCTCAAAGCCCACTCAGGGCTGCTGGGCCACGAGGCAAATCGGCCCTGAAATTAAGAGTCAGCTCTGAGCTGCTCTTCCACTGACCTTGCAACCCTCGTTATTGATTTGGGGTAATTTCCACCTGTTTAGGGAAACCAAGGATGAGGCAGAAGCAACAAAGAAGCTTTTGAAGTCTTTCTGTCAGGTGTTCCATCATTTCCAATATTTGGTCCTTAGGCCTGTGAGGTCCCTTCAGTGCGTTCACTGAGCTGAAATATTTACTGCTCATCTGTTTCTGAGCCTCACAGTGACAGTCGGGCCCTGGATCTGCTGTTTGTCACTGCAATAATTCATGGGGTGAAATATAATTCCAGTAACTTCACTGCATTAATAAAACTGGCCTATTGCATTAATTGATGAGACCTTATTTAAAACTGAAGGTATCTATGGGAAAAGCTCCTCAGAATTCAGTGTGTGGTTGAAGGAACTGCATCATGTCCTTTATTACAGGACAAAATAACTTATTAAATGGGTATTTATTGAATGGATATTTATTGAAATAATCTCTGCCAATATTTTGGGAACTACCTTAAAGTGGGTTTTGAGGATCCAGACCAGGCTTGGTGCTTGTTTTGAGATGTACCTTTCATGGAAGGCCTTTTCCAGAGAAGTTGCCTTGCCCTTGTGACTGGTGATTGGGGGAGGTGGAGACACTGATCCCTCAGGTGCTGTGCTGGGACTCAGCACATCCCACCCATACTGGGACTCAACACAGTCCCACACAGAGCTGGGACTCAGCACAGTCCCATCCATGCTGGGATTCAGCCCAGTCCCACCTGGAACTGGGACTCACCTGGAGCTGGGACTCAGCACAGTCCCACCCGTGCTGGGATTCAGCCCAGTCCCACCTGAAACTGGGACTCACCTGGAGCTGGGACTTAACACATCCCACCCAAGCTGGGACTCAGCACAGTCCCACCTGAAACTGGGACTCAGCACGGTCCCACACAGAGCTGGGACTCAGCACAGTCCCACCCATGCTGGGACTCAGCACATCCCACCCAAGCTGGGACTCACCTGGAGCTGGGACTCAGCACAGTCCCACCCAAGCTGGGGCTCAGCACAGTCCCACCCATGCTGGGACTCACCTGGAGCTGGGACTCACCTGGAGCTGGGACTCACCTGGAGCTGGGACTCAGCACAGTCCCACACAGAGCTGGGACTCAGCACAGTCCCACCCAAGCTGGGACTCACCTGGAGCTGGAACTCAGCACAGTCCCACCCATACTGGGACTCAGCACAACCCACCCAAGCTGGGACTCAGTACAGTCCCATCCATGCTGGGATTCAGCCCAGTCCCACCTGGAACTGGGACTCACCTGGAGCTGGGACTCAGCACAGTCCCACCCATGCTGGGACTCAGCACAGTCCCACACAGAGCTGGGATTCAGCCCAGTCCCACCTGAAACTGGGACTCACCTGGAGCTGAGACTCAGCACAGTCCCACCCAGAGCTGGGACTCAGCACAGTCCCACCCATGCTGGGATTCAGCCCAGTCCCACCTGAAACTGGGACTCACCTGGAGCTGGGACTCAGCACAGTCCCACACAAAGCTGGGACTCAGCACAGTCCCACACAGAGCTGGGACTCAGCACAGTCCCACCTGTGGATGGATGGCATAAAATACAGGATTTTTCACCCAGCAGGACACCCAGGGATGGCAATCAGAGTCTCTGCTCACAGAGGGCTGTGGCTGGAGCTGGGCTGGATTTTCTGCTCCCAGTCTCCAGTGTTCCTGCAGCACTTTGGGGAGCTGGGTCTGTGCAGCACAGCTCTGATGTAACACCCCTGGAATCGGTTGTGCTTCATGGGCATCACTTTTGTGGGCTTGCAAAGCAACAGGAATAAATCTGGAGGTGGGCAAAATACCCAAAGTATGATGTGGTTAATAAAGAATAACAGGCAACTTTGTGCAGCTCCAGGCAGAGCTGAGTTTTCCAGCCTGCTGCTGGGATACATGAATGTGTCAGGAGCTCTGCTGGCACATCCTGATGAGTTATTGCTCCTTCAGAAAAGCCTCCATCAGGCACATTTCTGCTGGATCCATCCTCCTCAGGAACTCACTCACTGTTGTGGGGACACTGCCCACAGTGGTTTGTGTTTTTATTTGGGGAGGAACTGAACTGGCCCTGTCAAATCCCTTGTCTCCTGCAAGTGTGTTGTGCTCGTGCTGCAGCACAGAGAGGCTCTGGATCAGCAGTCCCTGCTGGGCTGGCACGGGGTAACTCTGGGTATCCCTTGCCCAGCTCTCTGTGCCCCAGGGTGTTCCCAGCCTGGCTGGCAGAGGGCTGGGGCTCTGGGATGCTGCCCTGGGACAGGGGCTTGCACAGTTCCTTGTTGGGTAAGAAAAGATGCACATCCTGCCCAACCCTCCGGTCCATTAACAGAAGGTCATGAGACCATTTCTGACCAGCTGGAGGAGCTCAGGGTCCTGAGGAGGCAAGTTCTGGTGTGATGGAAACTGGGGCACTGCAGGGCAGGAGGAGAGGCCATTCCAGGAATAAATGAGAGAGAGCAGTGATGCTTCCTCTAAAAAGAGGGACAGAAGCAGCAGCTGGGCTGGGAAGTTTGAGCCATGGTGCTCACAGGCTCGGGAGGTGTGTCCTGGCCAAGCAAACAGATTGTGGGCCTGAGCAGGACCATCTGCACCCACATCCCTGGAGGGCAGGGGATTCATTGTCATGGGAGGAAAGAAAACAAAAAACTCCTGAATTAACCAAGTGGGAAATAATTAGAGATGGTAATTGTATCTTTAACATCAGTACAGAGGGGGCATTTCAGTAGGACTTTTTATTTTTGATCCTACAGAATTTGGCAAATACAATGGTCTGTTTCAACCATTTTTCTTATTTAAACTAGAAATAAATGAAGACATAATTCATTATTTCCTCTATTATTTTTTTTAATCTTGCTTCACAATTGACTGTTTATCAGCAGTCACAAATGCAGGGATGTTCCTGGGCAGGGCTCACACTCCTCAGCCCTGTGCCAGTCCTGAGCCCCATTGCAGTGCCCTGAGCTGCCCCCTGGCTCTGGGGCTGGGGGTGCAGCAGGGGCTGGGGGCTCTGGACCATCGAGGGCCCACCAGTTCCTGAGGGATGTCCCTCTCCCCATGCCCTTTGGCACAAGGAATGTGGTCAGAACATCCCTCAGGAGCTGCTGTCACCCCTCCTGCCTCCTCCTCCTTTCCAACCCCACCTCCTCCATTCCTTCTCCACAGCCCCTGATTCTGGGCCCTCTGCTCTGCCTCATCCCTGCTCTGGAGCCCTGGTGGGCTCAGGAACACACAGGGGGAGGTAAGGCCAGGAAATATCCCAAACTAGAGAAAGGCTTTAAACTGAGAACGTCGGGAAATGTGTTCAAGGATTGATCCCAGACAAACACTAATCTCAGTGTTTGGGTTGGGAGGGAACTCAAAGATCCTTTAATTCCACCCCTGCCATGGCAGGGACACCTCCCACCAGCCCAGGGTGCAATGAGCCCAGGGCATTAATGAGGGAGGGCTGAGCTAATTGACCCTCTCTGAGCTGGGATGGACCACAGCAGAGCTCCTCAAATCAAAATGGGAGAGCAATTACAGTGTCACTTTAATTCTCCACCTTCACCAGGAAGAGGCTTGGAATAAAGACACAACTTTTTCACTCAGTCACAGAATCCCAGACTGGTTTGGGTTGGAGGGACCTCAAAGCCCACCCAGTGCCACCCCTGCCATGGCAGGGACACCTCCCACCAGCCCAGGCTGCTCCAAGCCCTGTCCAGCCTGGCCTGGGACACTCCCAGGGATGGGGCAGCCACAGCTTCTCTGGGCACCTGTGCCAGGGCCTGCCCACCCTCCCAGCCAGGAATCCCTTCCCAATATCCCATCTAAAGCAACGTGGAATGCTGGCAGGGGGTGTCTCAGAGCAGTCCTGCCTGCTTTGGGCACACAGGAACTCTCCAAGTTCCCCTGAACTCTGGGAGCTGGAGTGAGACCAACAATCAGTCTGTGTTTGTTCACAGCCCAGTCAGGCAAATCCCCCTTGCTGTGGCAGTTCAGGCTCCTTCACTGCTGCAAAGGGCTGGCAGGGCACAGGGAAATGCAGCACTGAGAAACCCCAGCAGAAAAAAGGAATAACTTCTTTGGGTTTCCATTCAGGTCCTTTTATGGGCCCCCAGATCTGTGCCCTGGCAGCGTGGCCGTGGCACATTGGCAGTGCCAGGGGTGGCAGAGGGAGTGGGGAGAGGAGAGGGCTGGAGAAAAGCTCTGCCCTGAGGGGAATATTCACCAAGCAGGCTCTGACAGGAGTCACCAGTGTCTGTGTCAATATGTTTGTGTCTATTTATTAAATGGAAGAGGTCACTGCTCAGCCCAGGCACTCCCTCCTCACAGCTCACCCTGAGGATTCCTGTCACACAGACAGAGACTCAGCCCCTCACTGTGTTGTCATTCCTGCCTTTCCCAGCATGGAAAGCCCTCCCTGCCCCTCAGCGAGGCATCCCCATGCTCAGGTAAAGCTCTGAGACCAGTTTTCTGGGTATGAACTTTAGATCTGCAATAAACTGAAGGAATATTGAATATGTTGTTCTCTGGGCACATTTGGGTGTTACAACGTTTGAATGGCCATGGCCTGACTCTCCTCTTTGCCATGTGCAATACATTTACAACTTGCAGTTTAATATTTATTAGGTATATCCTGTCACAATTCCCATGTAACTCCTGCTCGTGTTTTTCCCCTTTAAAGTATCATAAAAGAAAATAGGACTGAAATTAAAACAATCCAGAAGTTCTAAAAACTCTATAAATAAATTCTCTATTTCTATGGCTATTACCTCATTTTCCACTTCAGACTTATCTTTGGGTGACAGGAAGCCAAAATCCTGAAATGGTTTAATTAGGCTGAAAATCTTCTTTAATAAAGTTCTGCTGAAGCAACACAAGCAAACACTGTTAATTCCACCAGAATCAGACATTGGAAGTCACTGGTGACTTTTGCTTTGCAAATTACACCATAAATCAGGGCAGCCCTGACAGAGGGAAGAAGAACTGTGACTGTTTTTCCCATCGTTTCTGAGGTTGCCCTGAAGAGTCACTTCACCCCAAAGAAGTACTTGGCAAAGAAATCTGTATATTTATCCATTCCAGACCGAGCACAACGAGCACCAGCCTTTGCCTGGAGAGCCTGCACAGCAACACCCACCCAGACAGGCTGTGGGGCACAGCCCTGACCTGGGAAAGGCACAGCAAATGCTCTTTGGGATCCACAGGAGCACGTGGAGCAGCAGGAATGAAACCCGTGGAGAACTGCAGCATTTGCACAAGAAACCCCCCAGTTCCTCCCTGGGTGAGGCTGCTTTGGAGAGGCTGCCAGAGCTTGGGCACAGCACGGCACAGAGGATGGACTGGATGATCCTGGTGGGTCCCTTCCAGCTCAGCAGATCCTTTGGTTCTATGGCTGGACAGGAATTCCTCCTGTCTGGAATACTCAGCCCTGGAGCTGGAAGGGCCAGAGGGATGCTCAGCTCCTGTGGGATGCTCAGCCCCTGTGGGATGGGTAAAGGTGTCCATCCAGGGGTGGGGCCAGAGAGGAACCACAGGGCAGGTGAACAGCTGGAATGTTCCTTTCCTTGTGGCAACACAACCTGTTCAAGGGAACACCTTGGAAATGACTTTGGAGCTTACAGGTGGAAATACACAATTTCAGTGTTTGTCTGGAGATGTTCCCCCTCACAGTGACCTCAGCCAGAGCCCATTTGCCACCTTTGCCCCTCCTGCTGGATTTGGGGAGGTTGCTCAGCAGTTTCTGGCCACTGGTGCAGCCCCCAAGTACCCCAAGGAAGTTCAGCATTGTCTGAAAACTCAGCAAAACCTGGAAGAGACAGGATCAAAATAAAGGGGTAAAATCATCCATTCACTGAGGCTGGCACAGCCCTGCCAGGCCCTGGAGCCCACCCTGTGCCCAATGCCCACCTTAGCAAAGCCCTGCCAGCCCCTGGAGCCCACCCTGTGCCCAATGCCCACCTTGGCAAAGCCCTGCCAGCCCCTGGAGCCCACCCTGTGCCCGATGCCCACCTTGGCAAAGCCCTCCTAGCCCCTGGAGCCCACCCTGTGCCCGATGCCCACCTTGGCAAAGCCCTGCCAGCCCCTGGAGCCCACCCTGTGCCCGATGCCCACCTTGGCAAAGCCCTCCTAGCCCGTGGAGCCCACCCTGTGCCCGATGCCCACCTTGGCAAAGCCCTGCCAGCCCCTGGAGCCCACCCTGTGCCCAATGCCCACCTTGGCAAAGCCCTGCCAGCCCCTGGAGCCCACCCTGTGCCCGATGCCCACCTTGTCCCCCAGCCCAGAGCACTCAGTGCCACGGCCAGTCCTACCTTGGGCACCTGCAGGGCTGGGCACTCCAACCCTCCCTGGGCAGCCCCTGCCAGTGCCTTTTTTGTCCATGTGTATCAAAGTTCTTCTCTGCAGTACCTGGGCCTCTGTTTTCCTAAAACATTCCTTCGAGGTTTTCTTCACCCCGAAGGAAACCTGTTTGCCTTTTGAAGTGTGTCCTCTCCAGAAACCTCTCCTGCCTCAGCCTGCTCTGCTCTCAGAACCTTTGGAAGCTGCAGCTTCTCATTTTTTCCATCATTTCTGATGCTGGTGTTCAAGCCAAGGTTGCCAGCCCTGGTGCTGAGGAGCAGGAACAGCTCAGGCTGGAGCCGGAGATATCGGCGTCTCTTAAAGGATTTTTGGAATTTGATGCCCTCAGTATTTCACAGAGCAAACACCCCGGGGAAAGCTGTGGCAGGAAGACCACATGGATATTTAAATCATGAAACAAGATAGAGATAGCAGCTTGTGCCCCTGTCAATGTTGACTGGTGAGCTGTCTCATCTCCTCGGAGCAGAGGCGGCTCCTCTTGGCAAACACCAGCCTGGAGTGCAAACAGCACCAGCTCGAGTTAATAACCAGGTGCTCCTGGATCTGGAGATCTCCCCTCCAGGAGAGGAAGTGGCCACATTTGCCTCGTGGAGAGGATGGAGAGAGGTGAGCACTGGAGCACTGAGGGAGCTGCAAGGACTGAAACAGCGGGGCTGGCTGAGCTTGGGGTGCTGCTCCTGCCAGGGGTCAGCTGTGTGTGCCCCATGGCAGAGCTCCTGCCAGGAATCAGCTGTGTGTGCCCCATGGCAGAGCCGCTGCAGCCCCTGCCAGGGATGAGCTGTGTGTGCCCCATGGCATTGCTGCTGCAGCTCCTGCCAGGGGTCAGCTGTGTGTGCCCCATGGCTGAGCTGCTGCCAGGAATCAGCTGTGTGTGCCCCATGGCTGAGCTTGGGCTGCAGGTCCTGCCAGGGGTCAGCTGTGCCCCATGGCTGAGCTTGGGCTGCAACTCCTGCCAGGGGTCAGCTGTGTGTGCCCCATGGCAGAGCTGATGCCAGGGATCAGCTGTGTGTGCCCCATGGCTGAGCTTGGGCTGCAGCTCCTGCCAGGGGTCAGCTGTGTGTGCCCATGGCAGAGCTGCTGCCAGGGGTCAGCTGTGTGTGCCCCATGGCAGAGCTGATGCCAGGGATCAGCTGTGTGTGCCCCATGGCTGAGCTTGGGCTGCAGCTCCTGCCAGGGGTCAGCTGTGTGTGCCCCATGGCAGAGCTGCTGCCAGGGATCAGCTGTGTGTGCCCCATGGCAGAGCTGCTGCAGCCCCTGCCAGGGATGAGCTGTGTGTGCCCCATGGCTGAGCTGCTGCCAGGGATCAGCTGTGTGTGCCCCATGGCAGAGCCGCTGCAGCCCCTGCCAGGGATGAGCTGTGTGTGCCCCATGGCAGAGCTTGGGCTGCAGCTCCTGCCAGGGATCAGCTGTGTGTGCCCCATGGCATTGCTCCTGCCAGGGATCAGCTGTATGTGCCCCATAGCAGAGCTGCTGCAGCCCCTGCCAGGGATCACCTGTGTGTGCCCCATGGCAAAGCCACTGTAGCCCCTGCCAGGGGTCAGCTGTGTGTGCCCCATGGCTGAGCTTGGGCTGCAACTCCTGCCAGGGGTCAGCTGTGTGTGCCCCATGGCAGAGCTGCTGCCAGGGGTCAGCTGTGTGTGCCCCATGGCAGAGCTGCTGCAGCCCCTGCCAGGGATGAGCTGTGTGTGCCCCATGGCAGAGCTGATGCCAGGGGTCAGCTGTGTGTGCCCCATGGCAGAGCTGCTGCCAGGGATCAGCTGTGTGTGCCCCATGGCAGAGCTGATGCCAGGGATCGGCTGTGTGTGCCCCATGGCTGAGCTGCTGCCAGGGATCAGCTGTGTGTGCCCCATGGCAGAGCTGCTGCCAGGGGTCAGCAGTGTGTGCCCCATGGCTGAGCTGCTGCCAGGGGTCAGCTGTGTGTGCCCCATGGCAGAGCTGCTGCCAGGGATCAGCTGTGTGTGCCCCATGGCATTGCTCCTGCCAGGGGTCAGCAGTGTGTGCCCCATGGCTGAGCTCCTGCCAGGGGTCAGCTGTGTGTGCCCCATGGCTGAGCTGCTGCCAGGGATCAGCTGTGTGTGCCCCATGGCAGAGCTCCTGCAGCCCCTGCCAGGGGTCAGCTGTGTGTGCCCCATGGCAGAGCTTGGGCTGCAGCTCCTGCCAGGGGTCAGCTGTGCCTCGGCTGCTGCAGCTCCTGGGCATGAGCCAAATGTCCCTGATGGTGGGCAGGCAAACCCCCCCTGTGGTGGGTGAGCCCACCCAGGACCATCAGTGGGGCTGGTACTGGGTGATAAACACACCCAGGTGGGGAAAGGTGCCCACTGGGGGCTGTGGGGAGCCAAAAGGAAAGCTCTGGGAGTGGCACTCAGGGCTCTGCTCTGGTGGACAAAGTGGGCATTGCTCACAGGTTGGAGTCAATGATCTTACAAGTCTTCTCCAGCCTCAGTGTTTCTGTGGTTGTGGAGGCAGCAGGGGTGAGTTGGGTACATGTTTGTGTACAGTCACTTACAGCCACAGGCACAGATGTATGTCCATACACATATATCCATAGAGATACACACATGGATGTACTTAGAGACTCATGGAATGGATTGGGTTGGAAAAGACCTCCAAGATCAGCAAGTCCAACCCTTGATCCAACCCTACTGTGATCACCAGCCCAGGGCACTCCGTGCCCTGGGCTGGTGATCACAGTGGGGTTGGATCAAGATGTGGTGGATTCTCACTCAGTGCCACATCCACAGAATGGATTGGGTTGGAAAAGACCTCTGAGATCATCAAGTCTAACCCTTGGTCCAACTCCAGTCCCTTTACCAGATCATGGCACTCAGTGCCACGGCCAAGCTCAGTTAAAACCCTCCAGGGATGGGGAATCCATATATATCTATATGAGCTGTACAGTGGGGATTCTAAACCAAGCCTAAAGGACAGTTTTGGCAGTCTGAGCACAGAAAAAGGTGGACAGGGTCATGTGGGAACCTCTGTGAGCTCCAGGGATGTAGGCTGGGAATTAAATGTGCTCTTCAGTCCTTGGAGCAGGGAGGACACGAGATCACCTGAAATGTTTCAGAAATGGGACAGGACTCGATTTGGAGGGTGCTGGTGGCTCCTCTGCTGCACCCAGAACAACCTGCAGACACCTCCCAAGCTCCAGGGTTTCCACTGGAGAGATGTGATGAAGTTGGCACAAGTGAAGATGCCCCAGAGCAGGAGCCCCCTGGGCACTGCCCCTCTGAGTGGAGCTTTGTGCCCTCACTGCAGGGACCACACCTGGTGGGTTGTCCTGGGTGAGCCAAGTGGGCCAAGAAGGGCTGGAATATGAGGAGAGCAAACTTTAAAGCCAACACTGCAAATGTCTCTGGTTTCCAGAATGAAAACACTCTGGAATTTGGGTGAAACACCCACTCCCTGGGAGTGCCCCAGGCCAGGCTGGACAGGGCTTGGAGCAGCCTGGGCTGGTGGGAGGTGTCCCTGCCCATGGCAGGGGTGGCACTGGGTGGGCATTGAGGTCTCATAACCCAAAGGATTGTGGGATTTTGATAACAAAATAAAAATTCTCCTCTAAACCAGATGATTAAAAATAAGTTTCCTCAAAAGACGAGTTTTCTGTTTAAAGGGTTTTGCTGGATAACTCCTGGCTAAGCCCACCCTGAAGCTGTCAGCCCATCATAAAGACAAGGACCTTGCTGTCCTGGCAGCCTTTTCCTGGAGCCAACAGGACCTCTGCCATCAGCTGGATGTCAAGACGTTTGAGGCTTTGCCCAGGGACTGCCAGAGGAGACAATTTCTCAGGAGGTTTCTCAGGGAATCAGCATTAGCTGGGAAAATCCAGTAGCTTTTGCAGCCTATTTTGGGTACAAAGGAGTCCACCAGCTTTTGTGGCTGGGCCTTGTGCTTACAGATACATTTTCTTCCCACTCTATTCTTGCTCCATCACAACACAAGCCCCAGAACGTGTTCTCAGTGCTGAAGGTGGGGATGTGTCTCCTGCAGAGTCAAACATTAAATATGAAATAAAGTTCCATCCCCAGAACGTGTAGGACAGCAAAGAACCAGAGCAGAGGGTTTGTTTCCTTTGGTTTAGGATGCATCAGGTGTGGTTGTGAGTGGCATTTCATTGCAGCCCTTGTCTGAGCTCAGGGAATGCTGAGCAGAACATTCTCAATTCCACAGAAACAGATGGAAATCAGCTGTGAAAAAACCCTGTGCAGAGCAGACAAATGGCCCACAAAGTGTGAAAAAAACCCCTTAGAAACGGCACATTTGGAGGTTTCTCATATTGTTTGATTTATTTACTCACAGTTTACACACTGCAGTGTGAGATATGGCTGTGGGGGGTGCTGAGGGGTCCTGACAGCACTGAAATAACTGACTGGTATCAGACTTGTGCTGGAGGAAGCCTCAGCCTGGGCACACTGCAGAGCTCGGAGCCACCAGCACTATAAAGCTGCTTCTTATCACCTTCCCCTCTTTATTTCAGTGTTATATTTTGTGTTTGAAGTGTTGACCCCAACCCAGAGCTCACCTGGCCATTAATTCTCCTCTCCCCAGTGCCACGTGGTTGTGCAGCTCACCCTGAAGCAGCAGAGCTCGTTCTGTCAGAGCAAATACAGAGTCCCCACCCAAGGGATCCAAAGCCAGAGAAAACAAACACAGAGGGCCCAGGGCAGCAGGAGAGGAGGAGCAGAAAACATTGCAAGGGACACCTGAGCACAACAACAGACAAATGGTCCAAGTCTCTCCCAAAGACAGAAACAAGGAGGACAAAATTCCACACCCAGGTTGGTGCCAGTGGGGGGAAATGGCAAGGCATAAATGAGCCTCTGAAAATCCCTCCTGGGCTTAATGGAGGCTGGAACCAGTGGGAGAGGAGTCTGGCACTGAAGATTTGACCCAAACAGCTGAAATTTAGAATATCCTAATTGGAAGGGACCCACAAGGATCACCAAAGTCCAACTCCCATGCACTGCTGTTCCCAGAACAAAAAATAAAATAACTCCTCTTGAGAGCTGAGGGAGTGCCACGATCCAGTTACTGCATTAACCCCCCCAAGTGCTGAGCTCAGCAAACAGCCCCAGCCAGGCCGGGCAGGAAGCACAGCAAGGTGTGTCATGGACCTTGCTGTCCTGGCAGCCTCCTCCTGGCACCAAAGTGGCCTCTGCCACCAGCTGGAGCAGCAAGACTAGAGGATAAACTGCAATTCCTTCTGATGAAGCCACTTGAACCCTGGCCCAGGTTGCCAGGGTGTGGCAGGGACAGTTCTGCTGCTCCTCTCACTCCTGAGCTCAGGGCTTGCTCTGCCAGAGCCTTTCAGGGGGACAGGAGAGCACAGAGTTCCCTCTGCAGTGTCTGTGCCCAGTCCTGCCATGGGCTCCAGGGCATGGGGGCCCAGGGGCCACCTCTGATGCTCCTCACTGGCCCTTTGGTGCCACTCCTTGCAAAGGTCCTCTTTGGTACATCCAGGTCTGGCTGCAGCACAAAACAGTTGGGACAAGGACCCTCTGCCTGGCCCAAACTTTGCAGCTGTTCGAACTCTGGGGTTTGGATACTGGGGAGGGATTGGTGGCTGGGAGGGTGGGCAGGCTCTGGCACAGGTGCCCAGAGAAGCTGTGGCTGCCCCATCCCTGGGAGTGTCCCAGGCCAGGCTGGACAGGGCTTGGAGCAGCCTGGGCTGGTGGGAGGTGTCCCTGCCCATGGCAGGGGTGGCACTGGGGGGGCTCTGAGGTCCCTCCAACCCAAACCAGTCTGGGATTCTGTGACTGAGTGAAAAAGTTGTGTCTTTATTCCAAGCCTCTTCCTGGTGAAGGTGGAGAATTAAAGTGACACTGTAATTGCTCTCCCAGTTTGATTTGAGGAGCTCTGCTGTGGTCCATCCCAGCTCAGGGAGGCTCAATTAGCTCAGCCCTCCCTCATTAATGCCCTGAGCTCCTTGTGACATGGGCTCTGCCCCTCCCAGAGATGCTGCTGCTCATCCCTGACCAAGCCTGTCCCACCAGGACACGTGTCCCAGCCATGGAAGGGGAACCCTGGAACACTGAGAGCCATGGGAAGCCTTTTGGCTCACCCTGAGCTATGGAAGTGCTGGAAGCTGCTGTTGATTTCTCCTTGGCTTTTATAATGCAGAGGATTTATCCATCCCTGCAGCAGTAGCAAAAGTTCAAACCCCCATATATATTTTATGTGCAATATTTTTAATGCTTTTTAATAAAACAAGCAAACAAGACTTCAGTCTAAAATGTCCTTCATTAAGAATCAAAGTAAATGAGCAGAAGGCTTCGTTGCCACGTGAGGAATTTCCCATTAGGATGGGAATAAACCAGTAAGTTCCCATTAAATGGCTCGTTAAGATGCCCCGTTCTCTCAATTAGAGCAGGAACACAACACAGTGGCAGCAAGGGAAGGATTGATTGCTTTCCCTGGCCATAAAAACAAATGTTCCTCTCCTTGTCTGACTGCACCAATCCACTGGTTACCACTGGTGCAAGCAGTGGCAAAAAAAAACAACAAAACAAGGCAGGGGGTGGAATGAGACGGGTTTGAGGTTCCCTTCCAACCCAGGCCATTCTGTTACTCTGTGATTCCTCCCAGCAGCATCCTCGTCCCAGGCACTGGCCAGACTGGTAACTGAGGAGCTCCTTCTCCAGCCAGCAGAGCCTGGAAAAGCCTTTGGGTGGCTCCTCCTCACTTGGAATGCCACGCCAGATTGCCAGGGCTCCAGGCACTGCCAGCCCATGGAGGCAGCATATGGGCAGCTTTTCTCTGCTTCACAGTCCTGCTCTTGCTACAGCTCAGCACGTGTGCACAGGAGGGGAAAAATGCAATTTGCATGAAAAACACTCTTTCTTTACAGGAAAATGTGTGTGAGAGGAGAAAGTCCATAAAAACATGTTCTCCCAGCTCTGTTACTGATAGCACTGAGCATGATGGGTCATTAGGCATTGCAAATGCATAAATAGGCTCCAAATAACTCCTCGATGCAGTGACAGTGACAGTGACTCCAACAGTACCCACCATCTCCCAGCAATGCCCTTCCACAGCATGAGCAGACAAACCCCTGCCCCAGGGCTTCCCCTTCCAGGGTGTGGGATGCCACAGGCTGGGCTGGACCGGAGGGTTTGCTGGGCATGGCCTGGGAACAATTTTGGCCAAGGGAAAGCACTTGGAGTAGAATCCTCAAATGGTTTGGGTGGGAGGGACCCCAAAGCCCACCCAGTGCCACCCCTGCCCTGGGTAGGGACACCTCCCACCAGCCCAGGCTGCTCCAAGCCCTGTCCAGCCGGGCCTGGTCCAGCACTGGCCCCAGCAGCCAAGCTGTGTGTCCCCAGAGCTGAGCAGAGGGACAGGATTCCCTCCCTTGACCTGCTGACAACACCTGCCCTGGTTTGTCCCACGATGCACAAGGGATGTCTTTGCCATCCCATGGTTTGAAGTAGCTTGGCCTCTCTGCCTTCATATCCCCTGTATTACCCCCACAGCTCCATCTCAGTGTCCCAGCCCTCAGCACCCCAACATTCCTTCCACAGGAGACCCCTCAGTGCTGCTGCTCCCTGTGGAGAGCACTCAGACACTTTGTCTGTGCCAGGTGCTGCCCGTGAGCCCTGGAGAGCAGAGCTGGTGTAGCCACCCACTGCCTGGCAGTTGGGAGCTCTGCCAGGAGGTACCACCCTGGTTACTGGGCTGCTCCTGCCAGCCTGTGCTTACAGCCCACACCCCACAGCCAGACCTCTGCCTGCTCCACAGAGCTCTGAGAAGGTCCTGAACAAAGGGTGGCCAAGCACCCCCTCACCTGAACATCCTGCAGGAGGGCTCTGGGCAGAGCGGTCACTGTGCAGGCAAACAGGGCAGGGCTGGGCACCTTCCCACGGCCCAGCCTGGGGCTGTGCAGGGATTGGGAACTCCCTGCTGTTCCTCCTGCCCCAGGAGATCCAGTGGTGTAGGACCCATGTGTGCCCCGTGCCAGCTGCAGAGCAGTGCCTGGAGGGCAGTGAAGCCCAGCCCGCTGAGCAGCTGCTGGGTGTGCTGGTTTGAAGGTGAACCAGCAGGGGAAATGAACTCACCACGAGAGAGATTATAAGACAGAGCTAAAATTTAATAACAATATTACAATAACAACACTGACACACAAGGGAAATTGCTTTCAACTCACAAACCCCAGCAGTATAACCCAGTGTCCTGGGGCACAAACCCAAGGGGGTTTGTTTGCCCTTGTCCTGAGACCCCTGTGGTTCCCCCAAGTCCAGAGCAAAAGGAAAAGAAAAACCTGTTGGTGCAGGCGAGGGCTGTGGTCTGGGTGAGAGCGGGGATCTCCTCCTGTCGAGGTCCTGCTGCTGCTCTGGATCCGACGAGAAGTTCCCGAGGTCTTCTTACCCACCCCTTATGTACCCTCAGGGAGCACCCAGTCCCTCCCCCTGGGCGGGGACTCACCCAATGGGTGATTAACTCTGGGAGCCAGGGGGTGTTGAACTGTTGATGGCCCATTGGCAGCTCCGCCCCCTCAGGCTGGGTGTGAAGGTGATAATGACTCCCTGGGCAGCTGCTGCCAATGGCCCATTGACCTTGGGGAATGAATAGAGGGGGTAGAATACACAGCTTTGATCACCCCCACACAGGGTTAGCTGGTCCCTCCTGCTGAACTGGGACACTGGGTGTGATCCCATTGCCGGGACAGCTCCTTCCATCCGTGCCTCCTGCATCTCCCCCCGACAGCAGCTCTGGGGCAGCAGCATCTTTAACCACCTGAACGAGCACTGAAGAGGGGGGAGCTGAGGCTGTCCAGGAGTTCCTGTACAGGATAGTCTGAAAAATTTCGTCTCAATACAGAAAATCTCCTTCAGGACCAGGGAGAGCTCAGCAGCACAACAGGACCAGCTCCGTGCTCGAGAAGCACCATCAGGTCCTGAGCCCTCATTCCTCTCTCTGCAAACTGCCAGAGGGATCAGCAAGGTGGCTGAAAGCTTGTAATTAATGCAATTAATCTGTGGTCTCCACATTGTGTTTGAATAGAGCTAGTTAGAAAATGGGATTTTTCCCTCTAGCCGAGTCCTCTCCTGCAGGAAAAATGTGTTATTCTTTTCCTTGACAAGGAACTCAGCCCACATCACACGAGTGGAAATGGTGACCTGCTTTTTCTCTCACCCTCCTTTTTTACAGTTTTAACAGTAATTAGAAATTACAGACTTTTCTCTCATATTAAAATAACACAATGCATAAGCAATATTTGCTTCTCCCCATCCTTTTCATTTCAAATTCAATAGAAATCAGAAAATCCAAATGTTCCCCCACCAAAAAAGAAAGAGAAAAACAAAGAAAATAAAACCTCATAAATCAGGACTTTCCCATTACAAATATTTTGACAGACCTACTCATCAGCTCTGAGTTCTCCAGAACTGGAGGTAAAGGTGGAATTTCAGGCTCCATTTTATTACTTCATTCTCTACTGGCCTTTTCCAATACATCTTGTTCTTTTTCCATCTGTCTCCCACAAAAGGCTCCTTTGCCATTGTAGCTCCGGGTGGATCCTTTCAGGAGGTGCTCATTGCCCTCCTCCTGTTGGTTCCCAAGGCTCCACATCCTCCTCCTCCCCAGTCTGCTGAAACCAGAAGGGCTGTTTGGCTTTGTTGAGGGCCAGATTGGCTTTCCTGCCACTCTCATTGCTGCCCTCAAAGGACAATAAACTGCCCCCTGGAGATGGTGTGTCCACCTTGACCATTGCACCTTCCACCCTTGAGACCATCGCACACTCATGGAATGGGTTGGGTTGGAAGGGACCCCAAAGCCCCCCCAGTGCCACCCCTGCCATGGGCAGGGACACCTCCCACCAGCCCAGGCTGCTCCAAGCCCTGTCCAACCTGGCCTGGGACACTCCCAGGGCTGGGGCAGCCACAGCTTCTCTGGGCACCTGTGCCAGGGCCTGCCCACCCTCCCACACACCAATCCCTTCCCAATATCCCACCCAGCCCTGCCCTCTGGCAGTGGGAAGCCATTCCCTGTGTCCTGTCCCTCCATCCCTTGTCCCCAGTCCCTCTCCAGCTCTCCTGGAGCCCCTTCAGGCCCTGCCAGGGGCTCTCAGGTGTCCCTGGAGCCTTCTCTTCTCCAGGTGACCCCCCAGCTCTCCCAGCCTGTCCCAGAGCAGAGGGATCCAGCCCTGGAGCTGTTCTGTGCCACTCCAACAGCTCCATGTCCTTCCTGTGCTGGGGAGCCCAGAGCTGCCCCCAGAGCTCAGGTGGGAGCTGCTCCTCCGCTGCAGTCCCAGCCAGGGATGGCCCTCCCTCCTCCTGAGAGCACAACAGGGCACTGTCCCTGCCTTTCCCCAAGGGCAGGATGGGTTCCTGCTCTTGGCATGTCCAGGGGCAGCTTGGAGTGCCCAGCAGGTGCTGTTTAGATGTACATAAATGCCCCATTTCTATACCAGGGCTCCAGGTTTATTCTCTCCATAATGGATGCACAAGTGTCTGGATGTTGTGTGTGTTACACATTCTTGATTCAAATATTTGGGCCCCACAGCTGAGTGTAATTATTTTTCAGTGGCAGCTGGCACTCAGCTACAGGGAACTGATCATCTCACACATCTCCCTTCCCTCCTGACATCATTGCAGGAGGGCAGTCAAGGGCAAAATCCTCCTAAAGCCCCTCTCAGCTCAGCAGCACCAGATTAACTTGTTGCAGGCAGTTCCAGGCCACAAACTTGCACTCACTGACTGTGGCACACGGGGAGAAAATCTCCAGTCACAGGCCAGGATAAAGGAGGAATTAGGCTGCTTCATATTGATTTCTTCTTTAAGAGAGATCTTTAGACGTTTAAATTCTGATTTCTTACACAGTTATTTTGATTTCTTTGTGCCAAATCAGAGCGTGACAGTTTTTGCCTGAGGTTTGCTGTGCTTGGCTTAGCAGAGGCTCCAAGCATTGTAATAAATATCCAGTGTAACCTTGTGTTAGGCAGCACAGCCCGTGGTTTCATTGCTGGATTCCACAGACACCCAGGCAACAGCTTTCCCTGCTGTAAAAGCCAACAGCCCTGTGCTCTGCAAGGAAATCCTTCTCATCCAGTGACACAAAACTGTGTCCCTGCCTTGTACTGAGGCATTTTAATGCCAGAATGTGGGTTCAGCTCAGCCAGACAGGGTAGAGCATCTCCTGCAGGCGCACAACCTGCCCTGGGGCTCTGCCAGGGATTGAGTGCCACTCCCAGGGTGAAGATAAACCAGCCTGGCACAGAAATCCTGGGTTCAGAGGGAGCCACCAGGAGCACAACCTGCCCTGGGGCTCTGCCAGGGATTGAGTGCCACTCCCAGGGGAGGATAAACCAGCCTGGCACAGAAATCCTGGGTTCAGAGGGAGCCACCAGGAGCACAACCTGCCCTAGGGCTCTGCCAGGGGTTGGGTCCCACTCCCAGGGTGAAGATAAACCAGCCTGGCACAGAAATCCTGGGTTCAGAGGGAGCCACCAGGAGCACAACCTGCCCTGGGGCTCTGCCAGGGGTTGGGTCCCACTCCCAGGGAGGACAAACCAGCCTGGCACAGAAATCCTGGGTTCAGAGGGAGCCACCAGGAGCACAACCTGCCCTGGGGCTCTGCCAGGGGTTGGGTCCCACTCCCAGGGTGAAGATAAACCAGCCTGGCACAGAAGTTCCTGGGTTCAGAGGGAGCCACCAGGAGCACCGTGACAGCTCCTGCCCTGGGGCTCTGCCAGGGATTGAGTGCCACTCCCAGGGGAGGATAAACCAGCCTGGCACAGATATCCTGGGTTCAGAGGGAGCCACCAGGAGCACCAAGCCCAGCTCCTGCCCTGGGGCTCTGCCAGGGGTTGGGTGCCACTCCCATGGGAGGATAAACCAGCCTGGTACAGAAACTTTGGGTGCAGAGGGAGCCACCAGGAGCACCAAGCCCAGCTCCTTCCCTGGTGCTCTGCCAGGGATTGGGTCCCACTGCCAGGGTGAAGATAAACCAGCCTGGCACAGAAGCTCCTGGTGCAGAGGGAGCCACCAGAAGCACCAATCCCAGCTCCTACCCTGGGGCTCTGCCAGGGGTTGGGTGCCACTCCCAGGGGAGGATAAACCAGCCTGGCACAGAAATCCTGGGTTCAGAGAGAGCCACCAGGAGCACAACCTGCCCTGGGGCTCTGCCAGGGGTTGGGTCCCACTCCCAGGGTGAAGATAAACCAGCCTGGCACAGAAATCCTGGGTGCAGAGGGAGCCACCAGGAGCACAACCTGCCCTAGGGCTCTGCCAGGGGTTGGGTGCCACTCCCATGGGAGGATAAACCAGCCTGGTACAGAAACTTTGGGTGCAGAGGGAGCCACCAGGAGCACCAAGCCCAGCTCCTGCCCTGGGGCTCTGCCAGGGATTGGGTGCCACTGCCAGGGGAGGATAAACCAGCCTGGCACAGAAACCCTGGGTTCAGAGGGAGCCACCAGGAGCACCAAGCCCATCTCCTGGTGCTCTGCCAGGGCATTGGGTCCCACTCCCAGGGGAGGATAAACCAGCCTGGCACAGAAATCCTGGGTTCAGAGGGAGCCACCAGGAGCACAACCTGCCCTGGGGCTCTGCCAGGGGTTGGGTGCCACTCCCAGGGGAGGATAAACTAGCCTGGCACAGAAATCCTGGGTTCAGAGGCAGCCACCAGGAGCACCGTGCCAGCTCCTGCCCTGGCACATTTTAAGTGTTTCACAAGCCCAGGCAGCACCTGGAAACTGCTGCTTCCAACCCGGGCCATGCTGGCTGTTCCCTCCTTTCCTGACCTTGCTGGGAGCTCTTGTTGTGCAGGTTGTCCTCTCTGATGGTGTCAGCTCTGCTGGTTGGTAATTCAGTCAGGGTGGGAGGGGCTGGGGTGGAAGCTCCATTTCCAACAATCCTAATCAGCTTATACTGTCTGGACCTGCTTACAAATAAACTAAGTCTGTTAAAATGAGCTTTCCCAGCTGTATTGACAAACCAAATGAGATCCCAGTGCTGGGAAGGAGCAATCCCTCCCCCAGGGCAGAGGCTGTTTAGCAGAAGACAAGGAAGGTACATTTTTTTCTTAGGCTTCACACACTGAAAGGGCCACGTGAAATTCAGAGACTCAGGGAATTAAAGGGAAAACCCACAGTGGATCTGCATAGTCAAAATCCCACAGCCCAGGGCA
Organism: Pithys albifrons albifrons; assembly: GCF_047495875.1. Classification (NCBI taxonomy): domain Eukaryota; kingdom Metazoa; phylum Chordata; class Aves; order Passeriformes; family Thamnophilidae; genus Pithys; species Pithys albifrons. The sequence goes on along the minus strand of NC_092463.1, from coordinate 812,827 downwards.
CAGTGGCCTCTGGTAAGGATGGGAATGGGAGAGGCAGGATCAAGCAATGAGGAATCCAAGACCAAGCAAGACAACTCCCAGCAGTGGTGGCTTGGTAAGCCACGGACCAGGGAAATTCAGGGTGGAGGTGAGTGGTGAGTGAATCAGTGACAGCACCAGAAGTCACTGATCAGTGCACAGTGCAATGAACAGCACAAAGGAAGGGGCACTTCTGTGCCCCTCTTAAGAGAGAGGGAGTAGCTGAAAACAACTAAAACGGTGCAGAAATCTCCAAATTATTAGTGATTATAGTTAAAAATCCTTCATTTCTGCTTTGCACCTGTGGGGATGCAGTGCCAGAAAACAGGGAAAAGGCCAATGTTATCCAGGACTCCTGCAAGAGACACGACCAGGAGGCAAAAATCAGGGATATCAGTTTGACTTCCCAGGAAAGCCGAGAAGGAAACCAGCATGAGAAGGCAGAAACAGCTTGGTTTTAATGAATCACATCAAACCAGGCTCCTTTTTCTCCCAAAGACAGTAATGATCTCATGATTTCTAATGAAGACCCAGCTGATGTGGTCTCAAAAGCTTTACCACAGGGAAAATAGCACAGCCAGGGCTCTCCCAGGCAAGTGAGAGCAGCAGGGGCTCAGATAAATCATCACAATTGTGGAGGGAAGCACAGAGTCTGTCAGGCAGGAGTGGGGATGGCAGGGGGGAGTCTGCCTGGAAATTGGACCTGTAGGAAGGTTGGGAATGTTTATTGCCAAAAAGAAAGGAGGAATCTGCCAGGGGTGGTCAAACCAATCTTGTAACAGTGACATCTCCTAAAGGTCATGAGATGGATTGCAAAGATCATCAGTGGGTTGGGTGGGAGGGCCCTCAAAGCCCCCCCCCAATGCCACCCCTGCCATGGGCAGGGACACCTCCCACCAGCCCAGGCTGCTCCAAGCCCTGTCCAGCCTGGCCTGGGACACTCCCAGGGATGGGGCAGCCACAGCTTCTCTGGGCACCTGTGCCAGGGCCTGCCCACCCTCCCAGCCACCAATTCCTGCCCAATATCCCACCTGTCCCTGCCCTCTGGCACTGGGAAGCCATTCCCTGTGTCCTGTCCCTCCATCCCTTGTCCCCAGTCCCTCTCCAGCTCTCCTGGAGCCCCTTCAGGCCCTGCCAGGGGCTCTCAGGTGTCCCTGGAGCTTCTCTTCTCCAGGTGACCCCCCCAGCTCTTCCAGCCCAGAGGGGATCCAGCCCTGGAGCAGCAATTCAGGAAAGGCAGGTCACAACCTCACAAATGATGCAGGACTTGCAGAGCCACAGACCACTGGAAGGGAATATTTACTTTGAAGTGATTTGATGCATCACATCAGTGATAAAATCTCAAAGCCCTCTGGGATAACCAGACTTGGTTAGTGCCAGGTCAGACTGGCACAAATTGTGAAAGAAACAGCCAGGATGTCTGTGCTAAACAGGATGGTGAGATTTCTCCAATCCTTTATCCTCAAGGAGCACACTAAAAAAAATTCCTCCTGAAGTTCTGAGAGGAAGAGGAACCTGCATTGGGACCTCTGGACAGGCTGGGTCGGGAGAGATGCCCCTCATGTGCCAACCTTTATACAATCCAGGAATGCCAGGGAAACTCCACAGGCAGGGATATTGCACTGGGCAGAGAGCAGAGGTGGAGCAGCCCCAGAGCAGGTGAGGGGATGTCACCCCTGTTGAATTGCCAGCCAGGCTGATGAGGCTGCAGGGCCAGCAGGGCTCCCCTGTGGATCAAACCCACCCACTCACCTCAGAGCAGAGAGTGGGGCCTGTGGCTGTGATTTTCCATAAGTAATCCTATCAAACCAGCCCATCTGGTGATCTGCTCAAGAGGCACCCAGGGATGAACCCCAACAGCTCCCAGGCAGCCCAGGGATGAACTCCAACAGCTCCCAGGGAATAATCCCCATCCCTGCAGCTGCCAGAGCTGCATTCTGTGCATGGAATGACCCTGCTCAGCTCCCTCCAGCTCCTGCTTTCCATGGTCCATCCTGGTGGCACCAGGATGGCTCCTGTGCCCTGCTGGCCCTGCAGCCTCATCAGCCTGGCTGGCAATTCAACAGGGGTGACATCCCCTCACCTGCTCTGGGGCTGCCCCACCTCTGCTCTCTGCCCAGTGCAATATCCCTGCCTGTGGAGTTTCCCTGGGGAAGGTGGGACTCAGTGACAGCAGGAGCCAGGGGGACACACCAGGAGAGGGATAAGCAGCTGCCTGTGATACACTGAAACTCTGACCCTTTTTCCTGCTGGTGATCATGGTCTCCCTCTGGACATAACACAGGCACACAAACCTCACCCAGCAGCCTCTCCCCACAGCTGTGGCTGCAAAGGGCATTGGGGCTTGAGTTAAGGCAGGAACAAATGTGTCTGCAGGCCAGTTTGGAGCAGCTCCATGAGATCAGGCTCAGAATGTCACGACTTGCAGCAATGTGACCTTTCTGGAAAGCATTTGTTCTTGGAGGTTAGAATGAATCCATCTTCCTGCTCTGTGCTGGAACAGCTCCTCCAAACTGCCTCCAAAATCCCCAGCAGGAGTGGCAGGCTCATCACTTACTCAGAAATTCCCTACGTAGAATCTCTTCAAGCAAGAAAGAAAACTATTACATTCAGAGACATTTATAAAACGAGCATCACTCGAAAGGACCTTGAAAATACTGAGCTGGTTTGGTCTAATCCATTAGGAAACAGCTTTGGGTTTTCTTCCCAATAGATTGAAGCAAAGGGAAGGTGTGGCTGGATGGGGGAGACACAGATGCAGGTGGAGGATGTTGAACAAAGGGGAGACACAACAGAGCCCCAGATCTGCTGGAAGGGAAGGAGGGCACCTCTGCATGCACTGAGGAACCTCCTCAGACTGAGCCATTGGTTGGATGGGGGAGACACAGATGCAGGTGGAGGATGTTGAACAAAGGGGAGACACAACAGAGCCCCAGATCTGCTGGAAGGGAAGGAGGGCACCTCTGCATGCACTGAGGAACCTCCTCAGACTGAGCCATTGGTTGGATGGGGGAGACACAGATGCAGGTGGAGGATGTTGAACAAAGGGGAGACACAACAGAGCCCCAGATCTGCTGGAAGGGAAAGAGGGCACCTCTGCATGCACTGAGGAACCTCCTCAGACTGAGCCATTGCCCACAGACATCCCAGAGGAGGGCCCTTCCCTTCTCTCCCCATGGTCTCATTTTGCCCTCCAAAAAGGGGATGTGACACAGGCAGAGTGAATTGGACATTTTCCTGCCCAGATTTCATTTCCAGCAGTTCAGATCCAAGACACAGTATGTCTGAAATGGTGATCAGTGGCTGGGAAATGGAAATACAAGTAACTAATTACTGGTTCTGCTCTCTAGTCAAGTGCAGACAAACAGTCCCTCAGGTAACTGTGATGTCACCACGGTCAGGCCCCCCCTGAGGTCCTGCCAAGCCCTGGATCCCCCCAGTCCATGGGGTGTTTGCTCACTAATCATGTCCCAGACTGCAGCTCAATCCTCAGACTGTTTCTATTTTAATCTTTCCCAGAGACCTGTCAGGTCTGCAGTGCCAGTCTCTGCTTTAAAATTAGTTCCTAAAGCCCAATATTATGTTGCACAACTGTGATATGGAAAAGAAAAGGAAACCTGGAGATGGATCCCCCTGAAGGTGCAGGGACTGAGGGACTCAGGGGCTGGGACCTTCCCTTGCTCCTGAAGCTCTGCTGGAAACTTGGCTCTGGCTCATTGTTATTCCAGTTGTTTTCTTAGAGTTTTAGGGGGTTGGATTGTTTAAAAAACAGATTTCCTGTACTTCAGAGACCCCCCAGTGGCTGGGGAAGGAGCCCTGCAGGAGCCCACAGGCTTCAGCTGTTCTTTTAGTTCATTGTTGGAATTTTCACTGTGGCTTGAACCAGGCTGAGCAGAGTGGGGGGCACTGTGGGACTGGCAGCGTGTGCAGGGCTGGCACAGCTCTGAGGGCCCCTGCAAAGGCTCCCTGGAGTGCCCCAGGGTGGGCACAGCTGGAACACATCCTGCCCCTGAGCAGGGCTGGCACCTCCCTGCCCTGGGGAGAAAGGGGTGAAAGCACAGACAGACCTTCTGCAACAACTTGGCAAAAGTCATTTCAGACCCTGGACTTTGCAATTGTCATTCCAGGCCCTGGACTTGGCAATTGTCATTCCAGACCCTGGACTTGGCAAATGTCTTTCCAGGCCCTGGACTTGGCAAAAGTCATTCCAGGCCCTGGACTTTGCAGAAGTCTTGCCAGGCCCTGGACTTTGCAATTGTCATTCCAGACCCTGGACTTTGCAATTGTCATTCCAGGCCCTGGACTTTGCAATTGTCATTCCAGGCCCTGGACTTTGCAATTGTCATTCCAGGCCCTGGCTGTGGCACCAGATCCAAGGGGATGGAGAAGGACCAGAGTGCTCAGCACAAGGTCAGTGCTGCTGCAGCATCCCTTGGACCTGCAAAGCTGCCAAGCAGAGCCCGGGGGATGCCCAGCCCTGCCCTGCCCTCCAGCACAGACACAACTGCTGTGCCACCTCAGCTGGGCCTGCAATGCCATTGCAGTGCCAGCCCTTGGCCCCACCCTGGGGCAGCAGTGCCAGGGACCTGCTCTGGGTTTGCTTTGCTTTATTGGGGTTCTTTAAAAAAATCTCCAAAAATAAAAACAATCCAGAAAAACCCCACCCCAGAAGTTCAACCTGATCTATGTCCCTTTCTGTAAAATTAACATCTATTTAGGCTTTGGAAAGATTGTCACTGTTTGTGCTTTTGGCTTTGAACAGCTGAGTGTGTTGGTGGTCTGGGCTGGGACTGCTCCAGGTCTGGGCCCCAGAGGGGCCACAGCAGCACTGGGAGCTCTGAAGTGTTGGGAGCTTTACAGCAAAGCTCGTTTCCACTGGGGGTCTGATCCAGTTTTCCTGGGACAGCTCATTCCAGAGGACATTCCAGAGGACCCTTTGTCCTTGGCAGAGCTCAGGGAGGGTTTGGACATCACCCTCAGGCATGTGGTGGGTTGTTGGGCTGTGCTGGTCCCAGGAGCCTCCTCCTTCCCTGGAGACGTGGGCACAGACACACAGAGCAGCCTCTCAAGAGCTGCTCTTTATTTCCACCTAAAACACACCTTTGAATTCGGTCCTGAAAAGAACAAAACATCTTTGCCAGCGATTTGCTTTGCTGGAGCCCCACTTGGCTCTGCCTTCTGGTTACAGTCCCAGGGGATGCACAAAGAACCTTCTCACAGCCACACAAATGCTTCTCTTCAGCCTTTCAAGGCCTTTTAACCTTCTTTCATTGCCCTGCCCCGCTCAGGAGCTGCCCCTGCTGCCCAGCACGGGCTGGCAGTGCCCTCTGCAGGGAGCACCCAGGGCTGGGGGGCTCAGCTGGCACTGAGGGGGGCGGGAGGAGCTCCAAACCTTGGAGTTAATTATTCACTGCAACTGGCTCTTCCCTGGTGAATCCCATTTAATCTTCACAGCACAATCTCCTTCAGAAAACACGAGGATCATAATGAGTCAGGCCCAGAGTCTTCTGTTCTTTGCAGGTGAGCAGGTTAATTTGCTCTATGATCAGTTAATTGCAAAAACTTGAGCTATTGATGGTGAGTTAGGAGGAAATCAGTGCAACACCTTGTCTGTGTCTCCTGAGGGAAACCATCAGGGAGGAGGTTGGCTCTGCAAAGAATCCAGGAATTATGAAGGGCTTTGTGAAATATTTGGTCTTTAAAAATTCAGGAAGAAGAGCACATGTTTAGCAGTGGGCTGGTTTATTCTTTCCTGTTCTCTCCTTTCGTGTGCTTTTTAAGAGTCCTCACACTTTCCTAATTTTTAATTTCTTCCTCCATCATAATGTGAGTTCCAGATTCCCTTGCAAGGTTTGTGTACCTTCCCATTGGAGATCTGAGGCCAGAGGTGTTACCCCTCCAGCTGGGAACTCTGCCACCACCTCAGCTTTGAAGGATTTCTGTTTGGGTTTCAAACACAAACCACATTCTCTCTTTTCCTCTTTCCAGCCCTACATGGGACCATCAATCTTTGCTCAGCCCAGGGCTGGGACCAAAACCCTCCCCATCACATCTGCTCTTGTCTTCTGAGCTTGGAAGGTTCCTCCTCTGTCACAGCCCAGAAAGCAGCCGGTCCCAGAGCCAGTGCAGAGTGTCCCTGTGGCACGGCAGCACCCATGGGCAGCAGGGGTGACAGCCCCCATGGGCTGGGGACAGCAGGGGTGACAGTCCCCATGGGCTGGGGACAGCAGGGGTGACAGCCCCCATGGGCTGGGGACAGCAGGGGTGACAGTCCCCATGGGCTGGGGACAGTAGGAGTGACAGAAGCCATGGGCTGGGGACAGCAGGGGTGACAACACCCATGTATGGGGACAGCAGGGGTGACAGCCCCCATGGGACTGGGGACAGCAGGGGTGACAGCCCCCATGGGCTGGGGACAGCAGGGGTGACAACACCCATGTATGGGGACAGCAGGGGTGACAGCCCCCATGGGCTGGGGACAGCAGGGGTGACAACACCCATGTATGGGGACAGCAGGGGTGACAGTCCCCATGGGCTGGGGACAGCAGAGGTGACAGCACCCATGTGTGTGGGGACAGCAGGGGTGACAGTCCCCATGTGTGTGGGGACAGCAGGGGTGACAGTCTCCATGGGCTGGGGACAGCAGGGGTGACAGCCCCCATGGGCTGGGGACAGCAGGGGTGACAGTCCCCATGGGCTGGGGACAGCAGGGGTGACAGTCCCCATGGGCCGGGGACAGCAGGGGTGACAGCCCCCATGGGCTGGGGACAGCAGGGGTGACAGTCTCCATGGGCTGGGGGCAGCAGGGGTGACAGCCCCCATGGGCTGGGGACAGCAGGGGTGACAACACCCATGTATGGGGACAGCGGGGGTGACAGCACCCATGGGCTGGGGACAGCAGGGGTGACAGCAACCGTGGGGCTGTTCCTGCTGGGTCAGAGGAAGGTCAGCACCCAGGGACAGTGGGCAGCAGGAGCACCCAGGGGACAGTGGGCAGGAAATCAGCACCCAGGGACAGTGGGCAGCAGGAGCACCCGAGGACAGTGGTCAGGAAATCAGCACCCAGGGGACAGTGGGCAGCAGGAGCACCCAGGGACAGTGGGCAGGAAATCAGCACCCAGGGGACAGTGGGCAGCAGGAGCACCCAAGGGCAGTGGGCAGCAGGAGCACCAGGGGACAGTGGGCAGCAGGAGCACCCGAGGACAGTGGGCAGCAGGAGCACCCAGGGACAGTGGGCAGCAGGAGCACCCAAGGGCAGTGGGCAGCAGGAGCACCCAGGGGACAGTGGGCAGCAGGAGCACCCAGGGACAGTGGGCAGGAAATCAGCACCCAGGGACAGTGGGCAGCAGCCCCTGAGCCCACAGGCACTCCCAGCACTCCTGGCAGAACCCCTGGGCTGATAAGGGCACACAGGGCACCAACAGGCTGGCAGAGCCCTTGTAGCTCTCAGGCAGGACAGCAGGTCTGCCATGGCCCAAGAACAGCTCAGCAGAAGAGCATGGAATGTGTTTCTTTGTGCCAGCAGTGGCCAGAGGCAGCAGCAGCACAGAGTCCTCATTGGGATGCAGCATTTCCAACAGTTCTTTTCACCAGGTCAGAGGTGCCAGATCACAGAATTTCCCTCCTTTCAGAGCTGCTGAGGCTGAAGTCAGTGAGGTTGTGGTGCAGAGTCTGTACAGACCATTCCCATGTCCCCCTGGCACCCCTGAGACACACCCAGTGTTCACCTGAACCCCCAAACACCATCTCAGCCCGGGGGACACCATGGAACCCCTTGGAACACGAGAAGGTGTTCCAGGACCCTGCACAAGGGGCTCAGTCCTGTCCCAAAGGAGCACCAGGAGTTGTGATCAGCTGCAGGAACAGGGGAAGATGGAGCAGGTGCTGCCACTGGGCTTGGAGGTCAGAGAATCTTGGAATGCTTTGGGTTGGAAGGAACCTTAAAGATCATCTCCTTCCACCCCCTGTCATGGGCAGGGACACCTTCCATGGGCAGGGACACCTTCCATGGGCAGGGACACCTTCCATGAGCAGGGACACCTCCCACCAGCCCAGGGTGCTCCAAGCTCTGTCCAGCCTGGCCTTGACCACCTCCAGCCCAGCCCCTGCCCATCGTGGGCATCACTTCTGGGTTGCAGGAACATTCCCATGGGCTCTGCTCTCTGGAACCTGCTCTCCCTGGGATCTCCATTCTCCAGATGGGATTTATGGACCTGAGGAGTTTGGTTAATGGCCCTGAGTTCTGACATTACAAACACAACCAATGCAGCACAAACACATCTGCAGCCTTTCTTTGCTGTAGCACTTTCTACTAATTTCACACAGATATTTTAATGACAAGCAGAGCTTCCAAATGTGCCTTGATTTACTAATAAAAAAAGCAATAACCTCCCATCCAGCCATCTCCAGTGCCTGAGAAACAAAGGACATTTCTGATTTGAGCAGCTCTTCCCCCAATTAATGTGAGTCATAATTTCATGCATTTTCTTTCACAATTTGGTCTCAGGAAAGATGCAGATGGAAATGGTACACAGGAAATCTATCCCAGGACAGAGGAGATGCTTAAGGCAAGCTCAGTAACTGCCATCAGCTGTAATGGAGGCAGGAACTTGGTAATAAACTTGGTGCAGAATCACCCACTGAGGATCCTCCCTCTGACAGCAGAGCCACTCACACCCTCTTGGCACTGGCACAAAACCCTCACCAGGATGGCTGGCAAAGGGAACTTTGCCTTCTGGCCTCTGCTGTCTGGGCTCTGCCACAGCTAAAGCTTCCCAGGTCACCTGGCTGGTTCCAGCCACTCACTGCAATTTAGGGAAATAAAAACATCAGGCAATGAACAACAAAGGGGCTTGGCAATTCTCCCAAGTTTGTTTTAAAAGAAGAGAAAAATAAAGGAAATTGGTCTTGCTAATAAGAAACCCTTCACTAAAGTGATTCTGCCAATGAGGAGGACTTGGATTTCTTCTGAGGTCTTTCCTCGTGCTCAGGGAAGGCTGATTGGGGGTTGTTTGTGCCCCACAGTCCCAGTGCCAGGCTCAGCCCTCGAGGGGTGTCTGAGATCCCAGCGAGGTGGGGGCTCCTGCAAGGGCAGAAGTGGCCCAGTGTTCATGAGGAACTGTCTCAGCAAAGTCCTGCTCAGTCACTTCAGAGCCTGAGCAGTGTCACAGTAATGAATGACAGGGCCCTGGGGCCTGGCCCAGGGGGTTTATTTGAATGTATTTAATTGAATTCCTAATTTATTTTTCCTGAAAATAATTTTTACACAGAGCACTCTTCAATTAAAACTGGTACATTCCAAGTGCTTGGAAGCTTTGTGGTTAATTGAGCTGGGTGGACAGCCCTGGATTTTGGAAGGATTGTGGCTCATTCAGCTGGGTGGACAGCCCTGGATTTTGGAAGGATTGTGCTTAACTCAGCTGGGTGGACAGCCCTGGATTTTGGAAGCTTTGTGGTTAACCCAGCTGGGTGGAAAACCCTGGATTTTGGAAGCTTTGTGGCTCATTCAGCTGGGTGGAAAACCCTGGAATTTGGAAGCATTGTGGTTAACTCAGCTGGGTGGAAAACCCTGGAATTTGGAAGGATTGTGGTTAATTCAGGTGGGTGGACAGCCCTGGATTTTGGAAGGATTGTGGCTCGTTCAGGTGGGTGGACAGCCCTGGATTTTGGAAGGATTGTGGCTCGTTCAGGTGGGTGGACAGCCCTGGATTTTGGAAGCATTGTGGTTAATTGAGCTGGGTGGACAGCCCTGGATTTTGTAAGCTTTGTGGTTAATTCAGCTGGGTGGAAAACCCTGGATTTTGGAAGCATTGTGGCTCATTCAGCTGAGTGGACAGCCCTGGATTTTGGAAACATTGTGGTTAACCCAGCTGGGTGGAAAACCCTGGATTTTGGAAGCATTGTGGTTAACTCAGCTGGGTGGACAGCCCTGGATTTTGGAAGGATTGTGGTTAACTCAGCTGGGTGGACAGCCCTGGATTTTGGAAGGATTGTGGTTAACCCAGCTGGGTGGAAAATCCTGGATTTTGGAAGGATTGTGGCTCATTCAGGTGGGTGGACAGCCCTGGATTTTGGAAGCATTGTGGTTAATTCAGCTGAGTGGACAGCCCTGGATTTTGGAAGGATTGTGGCTCATTCAGTTGAGTGGACAGCCCTGGATTTTGGAAGGATTGTGGCTCATTCAGGTGGGTGGACAGCCCTGGATTTTGGAAGCATTGTGGTTAACCCAGCTGGGTGGACAGCCCTGGATTTTGGAAGGATTGTGGTTAATTCAGCTGGGTGGACAGCCCTGGATTTTGGAAGGATTGTGGTTAACCCAGCTGGGTGGACAGCCCTGGATTTTGGAAGGATTGTGGTTAACCCAGCTGGGTGGACAGCCCTGGATTTTGGAAGCATTGTGGTTAACCCAGTTGGGTGGACAGCCCTGGATTTTGGAAGCATTGTGGTTAACCCAGCTGAGTGGACAGCCCTGGATTTTGGAAGCATTGTGGTTAACCCAGCTGAGTGGACAGCCCTGGATTTTGGAAGCATTGTGGCTCATTCAGCTGGGTGGACAGCCCTGGATTTTGGAAGCATTGTGGTTAACCCAGCTGGGTGGACAGCCTTGGATTTTGGAAGGATTGTGGTTAACCCAGCTGGGTGGACAGCCCTGGATTTTGGAAGCTTTGTGGCTCATTCAGCTGAGTGGACAGCCCTGGATTTTGGAAGCATTGTGGTTAATTCAGCTGAGTGGACAGCCCTGGATTTTGGAAGCATTGTGGTTAATTGAGCTGGGTGGACAGCCCTGGATTTTGGAATCTTTGTGGCTCATTCAGCTGGGTGGACAGCCCTGGATTTTGGAAGCTTTGTGGTTAGCCCAGCTGGGTGGACAGCCCTGGATTTTGGAAGCATTGTGGTTAATTCAGGTGGGTGGAAAACCCTGGATTTTGGAAGCTTTGTGGTTAGCCCAGCTGGGTGGACAGCCCTGGATTTTGGAAGGATTGTGGTTAATTCAGGTGGGTGGACAGCCCTGGATTTTGGAAGGATTGTGTTTAATTGAGCTGGGTGGACAGCCCTGGATTTTGGAAGGATTGTGGTTAACCCAGCTGGGTGGACAGCCCTGGATTTTGGAAGGATTGTGGTTAACCCAGCTGGGTGGACAGCCCTGGATTTTGGAAGCTTTGTGGTTAACCCAGCTGGGTGGACAGCCCTGGATTTTGGAAGGATTGTGGTTAATTCAGCTGGGTGGACAGCCCTGGATTTTGGCAGGATTGTGGCTCATTCAGCTGGGTGGACAGCCCTGGGTTTTGGAAGCATTGTGGTTAACCCAGTTGGGTGAACAGCCCTGGATTTTGGAAGCATTGTAGTTAACCCAGCTGGGTGGACAGCCCTGGATTTTAGAAGCATTGTGGTTAACCCAGTTGGGTGGACAGCCCTGGATCGAGCCTCACATCTGGGAACAGCTTCGTTTTCCTCCCTGTCCTTTGCTGGTTGTCCTTTCCCTCCTGCATTCAGCCCCAGGGGGTGGTGGTGTCTCCCACACAGGATGGGGCAGGGAGGTTCCTCTTGGTGTTTCCATTCACAGGGAAGGAAACTCCTGCTCAGCACCCTGAAGTTCCACATCCTTCACCTCCAAAGATGCCATTCATGCAGGGCTGGCAGGGGAGTTGCTTCACTCAGGTTCCTGCTCTGGGGTGCTGAACTTTCAGAGGTTTAGACACCAGTGAAAGGAAATACCATTGAGTGAATTTTCCTGACACTAAATTAATACCTCCTGCCAGAATGTGTCCCTTCCCAGGATGTGCCCAGGGGTGCCCAGCCCAGCATGCCAAGAACCTCTGGGCTCTCTCCAGCAACACCCCAGTTCATTCCATGCAGTGTGACAACTGGCCTCGTGCACATGGTGTGTCATTTCCCTGCAGTTCCAGGCAATAAATGGAGTTCCCCATGACAGGATAAAGTGCCTCGTGCCAGGAACTCCGGGGGAAGCCTCTCCAACAGGCACCCCAAGCTCCTCCAGCCTTGCAGCAGGGCTGGGTGGGCAGCTTGGGAGTCCCACTCTCCCCAGGATTTACTGAAATTCAACTCCTTGAACTTGCCCCAACCTCCCCAAAGTTACACCTCACACTGAAAGATAAACTCCACTGGTGTTTTCCCCTCCCCTGGTTGTGCCAGGGCCCAAATACTGAATATATCCCCAGGATTTCCAGGTGACAATCTTGTGTCCCAGGCTGTGGCAGCAGCTCAGTGAAGCACCACTATGGAATTTGTCCTGTCACTGCAGGAAGGCAAAGGTGTTGGCAGCAAATAACCTGTGACTGCAGGTTCAGTCTTTGATCACTGTCCCCTCACAGGTCCTGCCTCAGCCTGGGAACTCCCAGTGCCAGCCCAGGGGTCTCTGTCTCTGGGGGTGCACACAAATAACATGCAGAGTTATTCTTCATGTGCAATCTGATGTAGATACCTCAGGAAAATAAATCACTTGTTTCCTGTACCTGCAGAATTATTTGCCCATCAGAAGGAACATTTTTATTGCACTTTATCCACCCAACAGGCACCCAGACCCCCTGGCTGCCAACAGGACACACTGAGGAGCTGCTCCTGGATTCATTTGGAATGCCAAGCCTGAGCTGAAGGGCAGGTTTCAGGGGGCAGTGAATTGCTGCACAGATGGGACTGGCAGTGCCAGCCCCTTCCCCTGCTCTGCCCCTGCAGGAGCCAGTGCAGAGCCAGCTCTGCCCTCCCTCCCAGCTCAGCCTCCCCAGGGGCAGCTCGTGGGTTCACAGCTCAGGGCTCAGAGTTTGAAGGGCTGCTGGGGAGGTTGGGGTGGTTCTCCTGTGGGATTGGAGGTTCTGCAAATCCCCCACCAGAAATAAACTCTAAAGATCAAGGATTTGAATAAACTCTGTGCATGTGCAGGAGCACAGACACTCTGCCCCCACAGGGCAGCTGTGAGTCCCACCAGGAGCTGGGGCACAAACCCTGGACACCCCCAGGGACAACCTGGGAGTGCTTGGGCTGTTCCCACCCCACTGCAGCACCCAGAATCCATGGGATGGCAGAAATCCTGGACACCCCCAGGGACAATCTGGGAGTACTTTGGCTCTTCCCATCCCACTGCAGCACCCAGAATCCATGGGAAGGCAGAAACCCTGGACACTCCCAAGGCAAATCTGGGAGTGCTTGGGCTGTCCCACCCCACTGCAGCAGCTGCAATCCATGGGATGGCACAAACCCTGGACATCCCCAGGGACAATCTGGGAGTACTTTGGCTCTTCCCATCCCACTGCAGCATCCAGAATCCATGGGATGGCAGAAACCCTGGACACCCTCAGGGAGATTCTGGGTTTGTTTGGGCTGTCCCACCCCACTGCAGCACCCAGAATCCATGGGATGGCAGAAATCCTGGACATCCCCAGGGACAATCTGGGAGTACTTTGGCTCTTCCCATCCCACTGCAGCACCCAGAGTCCATGGGATGGCAGAAACCCTGGACATCCCCAGGGAGAATCTGGGAGTGCTTTGGCTGTTCCCACCCCACTGCAGCAGCTGCAATCCATGGGATGGCAGAAATCCTGGACATCCCCAGGGACAATCTGGGAGTGCTTGGGCTGTCCCACCCCACTGCAGCATCCAGAATCCATGGGATGGCACAAACCCTGGACACCCTCAGGGAGATTCTGGGTTTGCTTGGGCTGTCCCACCCCACTGCAGCAGCTGCAATCCATGGGATGGCAGAAATCCTGGACATCCCCAGGGACAATCTGGATTTGTTTGGGCTGTTCCCACCCCACTGCAGCACCCAGAATCCATGGGATGGCACAAACCCTGGACATCCCCAGGGAGAATCTGGAAGTGCTTGGACTGTTCCCACCCCACTGCAGCACCTGCAATCCATGGGATGGCACAAACCCTGGACACACCCAGGGACAACCTGGGAGTGCTTTGGCTGTTCCCACCCCACTGCAGCACCCAGAATCCATGGGATGGCACAAACCCTGGACACTCCCAAGGCAAATCTGGGAGTGCTTGGGCTGTCCCATCCCACTGCAGCACCCAGAATCCATGGGATGGCAGAAATTCTGGACACCCCCAAGGACAATCTGGGAGTGCTTGGGCTGTTCCCATCCCACTGCAGCACCCAGAATCCATGGGATGGCAGAAACCCTGGACACTCTCAAGGCAAATCTGGGAGTGCTTTGACTGTTCCCATCCCACTGCAGCACCCAGAATCCATGGGATGGCACAAACCCTGGACATTCCCAAGGCAAATCTGGGAGTGCTTGGACTGTCCCACCCCACTGCAGCACCCAGAATCCATGGGATGGCAGAGCCACAGAGCCAGGGAATGGTTTTCCTGGGAAGGGACCATGAAGCCCATCCCATTCCAACCCCAGGCACAGGCAGGGACTCCTCCCACTGTTCCAGGCTGCTCCAAGCAATTTGAGCTCAAAATGATTCTTCCTTAACTTCCAGGAGTTAAATTCTAGAAGCAACTGAGCTGGTGAGAAGCTGAAGGGGTAAGGAGGGGAAGGGGCAGAGCAGGGAAGGAGGGAATCTTGGAAAAAAGAGATAAACTCGTAGTTATTAATACATGAAAACACTTTTCACTACATGGCTCCTTCCAGCTCCAGTTTGCAGGTTCTAATAACAGATTTTTAATTTACCAGACACATTTCATGTTCCCCCAGTTGCATTTTGCCTGCTATGGGAAGATATTTTGACACTGTAAAAGCCAATTCAGATTTCCTTGAGATAATGATTTGTTGTTAAGGTTAGAAGCCTTTTTTGCATAATTAAATTAGAATTGTTTTTGGCATGTTGGGATTTATGATATTGGTTTAGGGTAGCAAATGTAATTTTATTTGCTTTCTTGCCACGAAAATATTGGCTCTGCAAGAGCTTATTCCTGGGTTTACATCGATGTGTTCTTTTATCTTGTGGTTATTCCTTGCACTAAACTTGAACCCAGAGTGAGACCTGGGGAAGGGAGATGAAACCCCTGAGGAAATTAAGGAAGCACAAGGTCCACGTGGCTGTTTGGACCTGGAGGAGCAGAAGTGTCACTGCTCAGGGTGTTGGGGTCACTTGGGTTATTTCTGCAGTCCCACTGGACATAATTCTGATTTCCCTCAGTGTGTGATGAAGTGAAGGACTGAGCTCCAGTGCTGGTTTGGGGGAGTTTGTGACATCTCCAGGTATTTTGAATATGAAATAATGTCCTCTCTTGACACTGACAGTTCTTGCAAGATTCTGCATTTCTCTGTATACTTTTGTTTCTGTGAATTGAGACTCATTTCTCTTGCTTAGGAGGTAAAGTATTGGGTAAATATTGTGCCTGGCTCTGCTCTGACTGGTGGGAAAATGTCTCCTTTTGCAATGGAAACCTGAAAATACTTAAAATGCATAAAATCTGCCTGGGAGCACATCATCACCCCAAGTGTGGGCAGAGCTGCACATTCGGGTTCTTCTCACACTGAGGTAAGAAAGGGGTTCCAAAATATTCTTCCAAGTCGAGTGTTTCAAACCTCATTTCTCAGCCCCCTGAGCTGATTGCACAGGACATCTTGCACTTCTCTCCTCAGGGGCTTTTCTCAGCTGATTGATCTGGAACCAGAGGATCATTAAGGTAGGAAAGATCATCAAGTCCAGCCTTAGGCTGAACCCCACCATGGGCACTGTTGGGCTGCATCAAACTGGTTTCCAAGACTATTGAAAATGGTGAGCAAGAACTTGTTGGAATAATCTGAAAATCCAAGTGACTGGTAACCATTCCCTGCAGTTCCCCCAGGCAGAAGGGCCCAGTGGTGGGACTGAGGGAACTGCAAGAACAAAGAGAGTTAGAAAATTAGGGACTGGTTTAAAGACCTCAAAGCCTACCCAGTGCCACCCCTGCCATGGGCAGGGACACCTCCCACCAGCCCAGGCTGCTCCAAGCCCTGTCCAACCTGGCCTGGGACACTCCCAGGGCTGGGGCAGCCACAGCTTCTCTGCCCAACCTGTGCCAGGGCCTGCCCACCCTCCCAGACACCAATTCCTCCCCAGTATCCCACCTGTCCCTGCCCCCTGGCAGTGGGGAGCCATTCCCTGTGTCCTGTCCCTCCATCCCTTGTCCCCAGTCCCTCTCCAGCTCTCCTGGAGCCCCTTCAGGCCCTGCCAGGGGCTCTCAGGTGTCCCTGGAGCCTTCTCTTCTCCAGGTGAGCCCCCCCAGCTCTCCCAGTCTGGCTCCAGAGCAGAGGGATCCAGCCCTGGAGCATCTCCATGATTGGGTTGGGAGGGACCTCAAAGCCCACCCAGTGCCACCCCTGCCATGGGCAGGGACACCTCCCACCAGCCCAGGCTGCTCCAAGCCCTGTCCAGCCTGGCCTGGGACACTCCCAGGGCTGGGGCAGCCACAGCTGCTCTGGGCACCTGTGCCAGGGCCTGCCCACCCTCCCAGCCACCAATTCCTTCCCAATATCCCACCTGTCCCTGCCCTCTGGCAGAGGGACCCATTCCCTGCCCCTGGCCCATATCCAGCAGTACCCACAGCCCTGCACAGGGGCAGCACAGGGCACACTCTCCCACAGTCACTGGGGGGCTTGGGGGGAAAAGGCAGAGCAGGGGCTGTGCAGACCAAGCCCTTCCCAACCGAGCCCCCCAGGCAGGGGGTGCTCCCAGGCAGGGGGTGCCCCCAGGCAGAGGGTGATCCCATGCAGAGGGTGCTCCCAGGCAGGGGGTGCCCCCAGGCAGAGGGTGCTCCCAGACAGAGGGTGCTCCCAGACAGAGGGTGCCCCCAGACAGAGGTTTCTCCCAGGCAGGGGGTGCCCCCAGGCAGGGGGTGCCCCCAGACAGAGGTTTCTCCCAGGCAGAGGTTTCTCCCAGGCAGAGGGTGCTCCCAGGCAGGGGGTGTCCCCAGACAGAGGGTGCCCCCAGGCAGAGGGTGCCCCCAGGCAGAGGTTTCTCCCAGGCAGGGGATGCCCTCAGGCAGGGGGTGCCCCCAGACAGAGGGTGCTCCCAGGCAGGGTTGCTCCCAGGCAGAGGGTGCTCCGAAGTAGAGGGTGCCCTCAGGCAGGGGGTGCTCCCAGGCAGAGGGTGCTCCCAGGCAGGGGGTTTCTCCCAGGCAGAGGTTTCTCCCAGGCAGAGGTTTCTTCCAGGCAGAGGTTTCTCCCAGGCTGCTCCAACAGCTCCTTGGGGGGAATTTGATTCTGTGCATTATTTTTTTTTCTCTATGAATTTCTACCTTTGGCACCTGCTAAAGCTTCAGGCAGTGAGTTCTGCTACTGACTGTGGAATCCCAGGGAATGGGGCTGAAAGGGAAAGGGGAGAGGACACCTGAGCCATCCCTTGCCCCAAGGCAGGGGCAGCTGTTTAAGTCACTGCTGCCAGATGTTTGCCCAACTTTTAATGCCCAACCACTCTGCTTTGTTTTGAACATGTTCCCTGGAAAGGTGACTGGGGTCCTCAGTTCTTCTCCTGTGGAAGCAGGACCTGCCCACCCCCAGCCACCATTTCTGTGCCATTTTTGACTTCACAGACTGCTCTCACACTCTCAGGGTCTGGTTTCTTCCTTTCTGAGGCTGAGAAGTTCTAACCTGTTTAGTTTGGCACCTGGGAGGGGCTGGTCTCCCTCCCTTCAGGAGCTGCCACTGCCAGTGCTGAGAGCCCAGAGCTGCCTGGAAACCCCCAGGAATGGTTGTGCCAGTGATTTGGGTGCCATGAAACCAGGAGATTGTGGGTGTGTGGGACAGAAGTGCAGGACAGTCAGTGGAACTGGAGGGTTTGTCCCACAGCTCCAGAGGGCACAGCTGGCAAACTGACCCCACAGCCCCCTCCAAGCTTTCCTTCCCTGCTGCCAACACCCAGCACTGCACTCATCCTGCACCAGACCTTGCCAGGCCAGTCTGATCTGCTCCTGAACCCTCCAGGAGTCCTCTTAGAATGGTATAAAAGGGAAAGTGTAATTAAAAGGAGAATATCCAGGTTCCTTTCCCAAGGGCATTTCAGGAAGATAACAGAGATGACGAGTAAAACTCCAACTTCTTCAGCTTGATCTGTGTAACAAAAAGGTTCAGTTGATCTTGGGGGTGTTCAGCCTCGGGAAGAGAAGAATCTGAGACCTTAAAACCCCTGGCAGGGCCTAAAGGGGCTCCAGGAGAGCTGGAGAGGGACTGGGGACAAGGCATGGAGGGACAGGACACAGGGAATGGCTTCCCACTGCCAGAGGGCAGGGCTGGGTGGGATACTGGGAAGGAATTGGTGTCTGGGAGGGTGGGCAGGCCCTGGCACAGGTGCCCAGAGAAGCTGTGGCTGCCCCAGCCCTGGGAGTGTCCCAGGCCAGGTTGGACAGGGCTTGGAGCAGCCTGGGCTGGTGGGAGGTGTCCCTGCCCATGGCAGGGGTGGCACTGGGGGGGCTCTGAGGGCCCTTCCCACCCAAACCAAGGATCTGCTAGTGCTGCCTTGGCCTGTGCTGAGGAAAACTCAATCCTGAAGGCTCTGGAATGTCTTATTGCCTCTCCAGACAGGGACTGTGCTCAGTGCAGGGGGGCTGAGGTGGAGCTCTGTCCATCAGCTCTGGGGCAGCACTGGAGCTCTGGGCTGGGCTGAGGGAGTGAATATTCAGTGCACAGCAAGTCAGGGGATTAGCCTGGGTGCCTTTGGGTGCCTGTGGTGTCTGTGGGTGCCTGTGGGTGCCTGTGGTGTCTGTGGGTGTCTGTGGGTGCCTGTGGTGTCTGTGGGTGCCTGTTGGTGCCTGTATGTGCCTGTGGGTGCCTGTGGTGCCTGTGGTGACTGTGGTGTCTGTGGGTGCCTGTGGTGTCTGTGGGTGCCTGTGGGTGCCTGTATGTGCCTGTGGGTGCCTGTGGTGTCTGTGGGTGCCTGTTGGTGCCTGTGGGTGCCTTTGGGTGCCTGTGGGTGCCTGTTGGTGCCTGTGGGTGCCTTTGGGTGCCTGTGGGTGCCTGTTGGTGCCTGTGGGTGTCTGGCGTGCCTGTGGGTGCCTGTGGGTGCCTGTGGGTGCCTGTGGGTGCCTTTGGAGGTCTGTGGGTGCCTGTGGGTGTCTGTGGGTGCCTGTGGGTGCCTATGGGTGCCTGTGGGTGCCTGTGGGTGCCTGTGGTGTCTGTGGGTGCCTGTGGGTGCCTTTGGGTGCCTGTGGTGTCTGTGGGTGCCTGTGGTGCCTGTGGGTGCCTGTGGGTGCCTGTGGTGTCTGTGGGTGCCTGTGGGTGCCTGTGGTGCCTGTGGTGTCTGTGGGTGCCTGTGGTGTCTGTGGGTGCCTGTGGTGCCTGTGGGTGTCTGTG
The DNA here is from genome assembly GCF_047495875.1 of Pithys albifrons albifrons. NCBI lineage: Eukaryota > Metazoa > Chordata > Aves > Passeriformes > Thamnophilidae > Pithys > Pithys albifrons. The sequence continues at coordinate 793,559 of NC_092463.1, read as the reverse complement.
GGTGCCTGTGGGTGCCTGTGGGTGCCTGTGGTGTCTGTGGGTGCCTGTGGTGTCTGTGGGTGCCTGTGGGTGCCTGTGGTGTCTGTGGGTGCCTATGGGTGCCTGTGGGTGCCTGTGGTGTCTGTGGGTGCCTGTGGGTGTCTGTGGGTGCCTGTGGGTGCCTGTGGTGTCTGTGGGTGCCTGTGGTGTCTGTGGGTGCCTGTGGGTGCCTGTGGTGTCTGTGGGTGCCTGTGGGTGTCTGTGGGTGCCTGTGGTGTCTGTGGGTGCCTGTGGGTGCCTGTGGTGTCTGTGGGTGCCTGTGGGTGCCTATGGGTGCCTGTGGGTGTCTGTGGGTGCCTGTGGTGTCTGTGGTTGTCTGTGGGTGCCTGTGGTGTCTGTGGTGTCTGTGGGTGCCTGTGGGTGCCTGTGGTGTCTGTGGTGTCTGTGGGTGTCTGTGGGTGTCTGTGGGTGCCTGTGGTGTCTGTGGTGTCTGTGGGTGTCTGTGGGTGCCTGTGGTGTCTGTGGGTGCCTGTGGGTGCCTTTGGAGGTCTGTGGGTGCCTGTGGTGTCTGTGGGTGTCTGTGGGTGCCTGTGGGTGTCTATGGGTGCCTATGGGTGCCTGTGGGTGCCTGTGGGTGCCTTTGGGTGCCTGTGGTGTCTGTGGGTGCCTGTGGGTGCCTGTGGGTGTCTGTGGGTGTCTGTGGGTGCCTGTGGGTGCCTATGGGTGCCTGTGGGTGCCTGTGGGTGCCTGTGGTGTCTGTGGGTGCCTGTGGGTGCCTTTGGGTGCCTGTGGTGTCTGTGGGTGCCTGTGGGTGCCTTTGGGTGCCTGTGGTGTCTGTGGGTGCCTGTGGGTGCCTATGGGTGCCTGTGGGTGTCTGTGGGTGCCTGTGGGTGTCTGTGGGTGCCTGTGGGTGCCTGTGGGTGTCTGTGGGTGCCTGTGGTGTCTGTGGGTGCCTGTGGGTGTCTGTGGGTGCCTGTGGTGTCTGTGGGTGCCTGTGGTGTCTGTGGGTGCCTGTGGGTGCCTGTGGTGTCTGTGGGTGCCTATGGGTGCCTGTGGGTGCCTGTGGGTGCCTGTGGGTGTCTATGGGTGCCTATGGGTGCCTGTGGGTGCCTGTGGGTGTCTGTGGGTGCCTGTGGTGTCTGTGGGTGCCTGTGGGTGCCTATGGGTGTCTGTGGGTGCCTGTGGTGTCTGTGGGTGCCTGTGGGTGTCTGTGGGTGCCTGTGGTGTCTGTGGGTGCCTGTGGTGTCTGTGGGTGCCTGTGGGTGCCTGTGGTGTCTGTGGGTGCCTATGGGTGCCTGTGGGTGCCTGTGGGTGCCTGTGGGTGTCTATGGGTGCCTATGGGTGCCTGTGGGTGCCTGTGGGTGTCTGTGGGTGCCTGTGGTGTCTCTGGGTGCCTGTGGTGCCTGTGGGTGCCTATGGGTGCCTGTGGGTGCCTGTGGGTGTCTGTGGGTGTCTGTGGGTGCCTATGGGTGCCTGTGGGTGCCTGTGGTGTCTGTGGGTGCCTATGGGTGCCTGTGGGTGCCTGTGGGTGCCTGTGGTGTCTGTGGTGTCTGTGGGTGTCTGTGGGTGCCTGTGGGTGCCTGTGGTGTCTGTGGGTGCCTGTGGGTGTCTGTGGGTGCCTGTGGTGTCTGTGGGTGCCTGTGGTGTCTGTGGGTGCCTGTGGGTGCCTGTGGTGTCTGTGGGTGCCTATGGGTGCCTGTGGGTGCCTGTGGGTGCCTGTGGGTGTCTATGGGTGCCTATGGGTGCCTGTGGGTGCCTGTGGGTGTCTGTGGGTGCCTGTGGTGTCTCTGGGTGCCTGTGGTGCCTGTGGGTGCCTATGGGTGCCTGTGGGTGCCTGTGGGTGTCTGTGGGTGTCTGTGGGTGCCTATGGGTGCCTGTGGGTGCCTGTGGTGTCTGTGGGTGCCTATGGGTGCCTGTGGGTGCCTGTGGGTGCCTGTGGTGTCTGTGGTGTCTGTGGGTGTCTGTGGGTGCCTGTGGGTGCCTGTGGTGTCTGTGGGTGCCTGTGGGTGCCTATGGGTGCCTGTGGTGTCTGTGGGTGCCTATGGGTGCCTGTGGGTGCCTGTGGTGTCTGTGGGTGCCTGTGGTGTCTGTGGGTGCCTTTGGAGGTCTGTGGGTGCCTGTGGGTGCCTATGGGTGCCTATGGATGCCTGTGGTGTTTGTGGGTGTCTGTGGGTGCCTATGAGTGCCTGTGGGTGCCTATGGGTGCCTGTGGGTGCCTGTGGGTGTCTGTGGGTGCCTATGGGTGCCTGTGGGTGTCTGTGGGTGTCTGTGGGTGCCTGTGGGTGCTGGTGGGCACACCCTGGAGCAAAGGGAGCAGCACGACAAGCAGCTGGGGCTTGCTGAGGACATGCAGTCCCAGATTAACCCAGCACTCCCAAGGAAAGCCTTGGTAACACAGCTGGGTTTAAGGCAAGGAAAATTCAGAGGATTAATCTGTCCCAATTTTTACAAAGCATTCAGTAAAGCACCACACAGAAAATAATCTATTAAAGTGCAATTATGGAAGCTGTAAATTGAATAAGAGACTTGCTGAAAGGGGAAGAGCAGCACAGGAAGGGGGTGGCAGGACATGGGGCTTGGGGACTGTTCTCCTCTGCTCCCCCACCTTACAACCACTCACTGCTTCTGCAGGGCGTGTTCCTGGCAGGTGCCTTGGGCAGCAGCACCTGTGGGACCCACCCTGCCATGGCCACGCTCCTTGGTGGTGGCAGGAAGGGCCAGAAGGGCACCCACCATCCAGGGTGCTTGTGCCAAGGCAGCAGCATCACCTCACTCATGGAGGGTTGGGCTGCCCTAAGGCTTGTCCCTTCTAAACCTCCTGGTTTTCCTTCATGACCTCACAAGGATGGGTTTTCCTTGAAGGTCTCACAGGGATGGGTTTTCCTTGAAGGTCTCACAGGGATGATGAAAGAGAAAAGAGACCAAAAAGACTCCCTAGTTTTGTGAAATTTCTAATCCTGCTTTGCAAAGTGTTGTTTGCACGGCAGGGCTGCTGAACAGCCTGAAGTTAGGCAAGGTTTTGCCCAGTATGAACTGGCCTGCCTCCAATGTTGTCAATAAATACCTTCCTGCTATTAGAATAGAAAACTTTCTCTTAGCAGTTCTTTTTTTATGGCTTTTTTCTTTTAGATGGGTTTTCCTTGAAGGTCTCACAGGGATGGGTTTTCCTTGAAGGTCTCACAGGGATGGGTTTTCCTTGAAGGTCTCACAGGGATGGGTTTTCCTTGATGATCTCACAGGGGTGGGTTTTCCTTGAAGACCTCACAAGGATGGGTTTTGCTCTGAAAGTCACAGAGGGGGATTCTTGGTCTTGTCCTGTGCAGGGACAGAGTCAGACTCGATGGTCCTCATGGGTCCTTCCCAGCTCAGGGCATTCTGTGATTCCATGCCCAGGGTACAGAGCAGAACCAGTACTGGCTCATATTCAGGGTCAAAATAAACCCCTAAAATATGCAAAAGAGAAGAATTCCAATCCTGTGGGAGCTCAGGGAGTGGGTGGCTTAGGCTCAGCCCTGCCTGGCACCCCCAGATGTGCTGCTCCCCCACAGCTGGCAGGGCCACCCCTGCCTGGCACCTCCAGATGTGCTGCTCCCCCACAGCTGGCAGGGCCACCCCTGCCTGGCACCCCCAGATGTGCTGCTCCCCCACAGCTGGCAGGGCCACCCCTGCCTGGAACCCCCAGATGTGCTGCTCCCCCACAGCTGGCAGGGCCACCCCTGCCTGGCACCCCCAGATGTGCTGTTCCCCACAGCTGGCAGGGCCACTCCTGCCTGGCACCCCCAGATGTGCTGTTCCCCACAGTTGGCAGGGCCACCTCTGCCTGGCACCCCCCAGTGCAGGGACCTCCCTGCCCGAGCTGCTCTCCCTCCATCTCTTCCTGCAGAGACCCTGCCCTGAGGAGAAAAGGGCCCCTGAGTGCCCTGCATTGCCCTGGCATGGCTCAGCCCAGGGTGCTGCTCTGCAGTTTCAATTCCCTTCTCTCCCTTCCTAAGCAATGGCAAGGCAGCTTTGCTGGGGGCTCGTTGAGGGTGATGGCAGCTTGTTCCTCACCAAATCCCAGTAAGTTCCTTGTTTGCAGGTAGTATTGATTTGGAACCTGCAGCACAAGCCCAGGCAGGCTCTGCCCTGCCCTGCCCTGCCCTGCTCTGCCCTGCTCTGCTCTGCCCTGCCCTGCCCTGCCCTGCCCTGCTCTGCCCTGCCCTGCTCTGCCCTGCCCTGCCCTGCTCTGCTCTGCTCTGCTCTGCTCTGCCATGCCCTGCCCTGCCCTGCTCTGCCCTGCTCTGCCCTGCTCTGCTCTGCCCTGCTCTGCTCTGCCCTGCCCTGCTCTGCTCTGCCCTGCTCTGCCCTGCCCTGCCCTGCTCTGCTCTGCTCTGCTCTGCTCTGCCCTGCCCTGCCCTGCCCTGCCCTGCCCTGCTCTGCTCTGCCCTGCCCTGCCCTGCCCTGCCCTGCTCTGCCCTGCCCTGCCCTGCCCTGCTCTGCCCTGCCCTGCCCTGCCCTGCTCTGCTCTGCCCTGCCCTGCCCTGCCCTGCCCTGCTCTGCCCTGCCCTGCCCTGCCCTGCCCTGCCCTGCTCTGCTCTGCCCTGCTCTGCTCTGCTCTGCTCTGCCCTGCTCTGCCCTGCTCTGCTCTGCCCTGCCCTGCCCTGCTCTGCTCTGCCCTGCCCTGCCCTGCCCTGCCCTGCTCTGCCCTGCCCTGCCCTGCTCTGCTCTGCTCTGCCCTGCTCTGCCCTGCCCTGCCCTGCTCTGCCCTGCCCTGCCCTGCTCTGCCCTGCCTTGCTCTGCCCTGCTCTGTCCTGCTCTGTCCTGCCCTTCTCTGCCCTGCCCTGCCCTGCCCTGCTCTGCCCTGCCCTGCCCCGCTCTGTCCTGCCCTTCTCTGCCCTGCCCTGCCCTGCCCTGCTCTGCCCTGCCCTGCCCTGCTCTGCCCTGCCCTGCCCTGCCCTGCTCTGCCCTGCTCTGCCCTGCCCTGCCCTGCTCTGCTCTGCTCTGCCCTGCCCTGCTCTGCCCTGCCCTGCTCTGCTCTGCTCTACTCTGCCCTTCTCTGCTCTGTCCTGCTCTGCCCTGCCCTGCTCTGCCCTGCCCTGCCCTGCTCTGCCCTGCTCTGCCCTGCTCTGCCCTGCCCTGCTCTGCCCTGCCCTGCTCTGCCCTGCTCTGCCCTGCTCTGCTCTGCCCTGCCCTGCCCTGCTCTGCTCTGCTCTGCCCTGCTCTGCTCTGCCCTGCCCTGCTCTGCTCTGCCCTGCCCTGCTCTGCTCTGCTCTGCTCTGCCCTGCTCTGCCCTGCCCTGCTCTTCCCTGCTCTGCCCTGCCCTGCTCTGCCCTGCCCTGCCCTGCTCTGCTCTGCTCTGCTCTGCCCTGCTCTGCCCTGCCCTGCCCTGCCCTGCCCTGCTCTGCCCTGCCCTGCTCTGCTCTGCTCTGCTCTGCCCTGCTCTGCTCTGCCCTGCCCTGCCCTGCTCTGCCCTGCCCTGCCCTGCTCTGCCCTGCTCTGCCCTGCCCTGCCCTGCCCTGCTCTGCTCTGCTCTGCCCTGCCCTGCCCTGCTCTGCCCTGCCCTGCCCTACTCTGCCCTGCTCTGCTCTGCCCTGCTCTGCTCTGCCCTACTCTGCCCTGCTCTGCCCTGCTCTGCTCTGCTCTGCTCTGCCCTACTCTGCCCTGCTCTGCTCTGCTCTGCCCTGTCCTGGTCTGCCCTGCCCTGCCCTGCCCTGCTCTGCTCTGCTCTGCTCTGCCCTGCCCTGCCCTGCCCTGCCCTGCTCTGCCCTGCCCTGCCCTGCCCTGCCCTGCCCTGCCCTGCTCTGCCCTGCCCTGCCCTGCCCTGCCCTGCTCTACCCTGCCCTGCCCTGCCCTGCCCTGTCCTGCCCTGCCCTGCCCTGCTCTGCCCTGTCCTGCCCTGCCCTGCCCTGCCCTGCCCTGCCCTGCTCTGCCCTGCCCTGCCCTGCCCTGCCCTGCTCTACCCTGCCCTGCCCTGCCCTGTCCTGCCCTGCCCTGCCCTGCTCTGCCCTGTCCTGCCCTGCCCTGCCCTGCCCTGCCCTGCCCTGCCCTGCTCTGCCCTGCCCTGCCCTGCCCTGCTCTGTCCTGCCCTGCTCTGCCCTGCCCTGCTCTGTCCTGCCCTGCTCTGCCCTGCCCTGCTCTGCCCTGCTCTGTCCTGCCCTGCTCTGCCCTGCCCTGCCCTGCCCTGCTCTGCCCTGCCCTGCCCTGCCCTGCCCTGCCCTGCTCTGCCCTGTCCTGCCCTGCCCTGCCCTGCTCTGCCCTGCCCTGCCCTGCCCTGCTCTGTCCTGCCCTGCCCTGCCCTGCTCTGCCCTGCCCTGCCCTGCTCTGCCCTGCTCTGCCCTGCCCTGCCCTGCTCTGTCCTGCCCTGCTCTGCCCTGCTCTGTCCTGCCCTGCTCTGCCCTGCCCTGCCCTGCCCTGCTCTGCCCTGCTCTGTCCTGCCCTGCTCTGCCCTGCCCTGCCCTGCTCTGCTCTGCTCTGCCCTGCCCTGCCCTGCCCTGCTCTGCCCTGCTCTGTCCTGCTCTGCTCTGTCCTGCCCTGCTCTGCCCTGCCCTGCCCTGCCCTGCTCTGCCCTGCTCTGTCCTGCTCTGCTCTGTCCTGCCCTGCTCTGCCCTGCCCTGCCCTGCCCTGCCCTGCCCTGCCCTGCTCTGCTCTGCCCTGCCCTGCCCTGCCCTGCTCTGCCCTGCCCTGCCCTGCTCTGCTCTGCTCTGCCCTGCCCTGCCCTGCCCTGCCCTGCCCTGCCCTGCTCTGCCCTGTCCTGCCCTGCCCTGCCCTGCTCTGCCCTGCCCTGCCCTGCCCTGCTCTGCCCTGCCCTGCCCTGCCCTGCTCTGTCCTGCTCTGCTCTGCTCTGCTCTGCCCTGCCCTGCCCTGCTCTGCCCTGCCCTGCCCTGCCCTGCCCTGCCCTGCTCTGCCCTGCCCTGCCCTGCCCTGCCCTGCCCTGCCCTGCTCTGCCCTGCCCTGCCCTGCCCTGCTCTGCTCTGCCCTGCCCTGCCCTGCCCTGCCCTGCTCTGCCCTGCCCTGCCCTGCCCTGCCCTGCCCTGCCCTGCTCTGCCCTGCCCTGCCCTGCCCTGCCCTGCTCTGCCCTGCCCTGCCCTGCCCTGCTCTGCTCTGCTCTGCCCTGCCCTGCCCTGCTCTGCCCTGCCCTGCCCTGCCCTGCCCTGCCCTGCCCTGCTCTGCCCTGCCCTGCCCTGCCCTGCTCTGCTCTGCCCTGCTCTGCCCTGCCCTGCTCTGCCCTGCCCTGCCCTGCCCTGCCCTGCTCTGCCCTGCCCTGCCCTGCCCTGCCCTGCCCTGCCCTGCCCTGCCCTGCCCTGCTCTGCCCTGCCCTGTTCTGCCCTGCCCTGCTCTGCCCTGCCCTGCTCTGGAGGAGGCTGCAGTCTGGCATTTCCTTCTGACAGGCTCTTCCAGGGCTCACAGAGCTATTTCCATCCTCATTCTGAGATGTTTCATATTTAATCCTCAACTGTGCAGATATGGAAAGCTCCAGTTTCCTGTGGGATAAATATTATAACACTTTGACATATGACACTTGACATGTGTCAAAACAACATAATCAAATATAAGAGTAAATAGCATCAAATTAATATGACAGGTCTCTGGGAAATTATACACTTGAAGTAAAGGTAACAAGACATCTTTATTTCAGTGAAACAGAGTGATGCTTAAAATTGAACAAAATCAGCACATTACCAAGAAATCCTTTTATTTTGGTGAAGCTGCTTTTTCTCAATGAAAATGCTTCAGTTGTTGTGGTTCTGAGGTCGATGCCTGCAGGTATTGGTGTGGCCTTTGACATCAACCTCATTAATCTGAACCTCCTCCATGGGTTTATCACACACACATATATATATTTATTGACCTGGAAGCCATGAAAGGCGATTTATCAAACCTCTTGCTCCAACATTGCCTTTATGACACCAGGGATCAGCAGTCCCTGATGGATATATTGGTTTAGCTCAATCACACTCCAGCCAGGCAGCAGGAGAGCAAAGGGAAGCTGAAGTTGTGGCTGACTTCAAAGGTGTTTCAGTAAGAAAGGGAACACGTTGGTAAAACTTCACCTTGCCACGGGGGACATTTCAAAAACAAGCAGTAGCAATGAAGTTTTTACAGACAGATCCTTTTTGTTTTCTACATGCAAAACATCCTTTTCTTCTCCAACGATTCTGCAGCAGCGTCAGTGAATAACACAAGGGATGAGGAACTGAAGAGTCACAGAAGGGTTTGGGTGGGAAGGGACCTTCCAGCTCCTGCAGCTCCTCCTGGGCTGCACCAGCAGGAACGTGGCCAGATGGCCAAGCCCTCAGCTGGAGTCCAGCTGGGGACCTCCCACTCCTGAGGCCACTTCCAACCTGCCCTTCCCTGGTATGGCCCGAATGCCCCAGAGGGCACAGAGCCCTGGGAACAGCCTGGCACTGAATGGAACCATTATCTGCAGTTCAGATGGTAAAGGTGCACTGCAGAGCCAGGACATTGTCTCCATTGTCTTTCTCCTTACTGCCAATGCTAAAAATTGATTAAAGTAACACAAGAAACCAAAGTTTGGGTAGGAATAGTTGGGTCTGAGTAATAGCACTGAGGGTAAAGAGTCCATTTAAAAATTGCTCTGCTTGTATAACCTACTGTCTTGGTTTGAGATAAGCAACTGCCAATCCCCCCAAGCACAGAGAGAAAAGCCTCCCTCCTAACACCAGGGAAAGGGAGGAAAAGAGAGGGGAAAGGAAAAAAAACACTTCAAACTGCATTTATACTAAATCTACATATATTTTTCACAGAAAGAAAGAGACAATTAGAAGAGAGTACAAATATTCACTCACACAAGTCTGCAACAACAAGTTCCCCACCTCAACTTCATAATGAACACACAAACTCTACTGTCCTAACTACACATTACTTAAGAAGAAGCTTATTCCCCAGGGAGACAAACCCAAGCAGAAAGGAGAGACCCAGAACAACACATTTTACTTTCCTGAGGTACCCTGTGAGCCAGTGGTGGGCCTGGTCCTCTCCATCCCCCCTGGGACAGCATCGTGTGTCCTCCCAAGAGGAGGCTGAGAAGTGACTCCTTAACCACTCCCACACTGGTTCCTGCTGCCCTGGAGATGATGCCATAGTGTGGGATGGAATACAGAATTACTGGCTAGAAGGGGTCAGCTGTTGGCTCAGCCCAGCTCAAGTCAGCTGACAGCTTCAGCCTAGTCCAGACTTCAGAGCCTAAATCCCGGCCCACCTGGGTGAACCCATAACACCTACTATAGGAGAGATGGTGATATTATTACATCTGTACATAACATAAATTCCAGTTAGCCCAGAGCAAAAAGTAGATATTGTGTGTCAGACCAAAACGGGAAGAATCACCTGGTTTGCACTTACCAACTGGCCCTGAAGTATTGGCTCAGACAACAGTGACATGAAGACATCCAGAGGAAATCAAAGCTCCTCCTTTCTGTTCCACTGAAGGGTAACTCCTCAGTTTGGAACCTCCCAAGCTGCTGAGGGCAGCACAAGGAGAAGAGCAATGTCACCCCAGCAGGCAGGGCCTCACTTTACTAAAGAAAACAGTCCCTTTGGTGGCAAAAGGGCCAAAACTTGTCTGAGACTCGTCACTCCCTTATCAGCCAAAGTGCACAGCCCTGAAGGTGAATTTCCCACACTTTGCAATAATCTTTGGAAGGGCAGAGGATGAGAAATAGGATGTCCATTAACAGGAGTGTCCCCTGGCAAAGCTGTGCTGGAAGGGGAGCTGTGGTGCTCTGGCAGGTCCTCCAGCCTCAGCAGGAGCTGCAGGAACCAAGGGCTGGAAGGGGCCAAGGCAAGGAAAGACATTCCATCTGGGGATGCTCCCAGGAGAGGGGCCATCCCCAAGCAGGTGGGACATTCCAGGTGCTCTCAGCCAAGAACAGGCAGTGATCATTGGGATATTTGGTCTGAGGCAGGGAATGTGGCACAAACTGCAGGGCACCCCTGGCTCTGCCAAGGGGCAGCTCTTTGCAGCTTTGTCTCTCCCTGCTGTGTTTCTGTGCCCATTTCAGAGGGCCCAGCCCTGGCAGTTGTTGCACAGGAGGTGCAGCTCCCCAGGGCAGGGGGTGGGATGGGGTGGCCTTGAAGGTCCCTCCCAGCCCAAAGCAGGTTCCCCAGGCAATGTGACACATGCAGATCTTCCAGGGAGAGGAAGGTGTTTGTTCTCCCCTCAGTTCTGTGCCAGCCACCACTCCTGGCATGGGGAGGGAGAGGGGTGAGGGTGTGTGCCCCGAGGTGTCTGCATTTCTTTACCTGTTCCTCAGTGTCTGGAAGGGAAACCACCCCGGTGGTGCCGAGGAGGGGAGTGCAAACCACACCAAAAGAATGTAGTTCTCAAGGGATAGTTCCCAGAGTCATTTAGGCTGGAAAAGCCTCCAAGCCCATCCAGTCCAGCCCTGCCCCAGCACTGCCAAGGCCATCACTGCCCCATGGCCCCAAGTGCCACATCCACACAGGCAGGAAAAGGTGAGGGTCCAGCTGTGCTGGAAAGTAGAGAAGAAATAAAGTAGGGAGTTAATTTGAGGTTGTTCTTGAAACGTGACATCCCTGGACATCTCAAATAGAAAATAGAGGCATGGGGAGAGAAAGCAGAGAGTGAAAATGGAAAAAAAACACCTTGTTCTCTCTCTCATCACTCATTTTGGAAAGCAGTGGAGCAGAGTGGGGCATTTCTTGCTCTTATGAACTGTGTCCAGTAAAATAAACTCCAGTTCTGGTCTTTAGAGTAGACTAATTCCTACTTGTTCCATTCAGGAAGGCAGAGTAATGCTACATTTATCACAGAGCTGAGCTCTGGGCCGTGTCAGAGACAGAAAGAACCGAGTGCAGGCTCCTTTAAGGGTAGCTGGGATTATTATTGGTATTAGTATTGTTTATTATTATTGTTTATTATTATTATTGCTGTTATTATTATTGCTATTATTATTATTGCTATTATTATTGCTATTATTATTATTATTGCTATTATTATTATTGCTATTTTTATTATTATTATTATTATTATTGCTGTTATTATTATTATTGCTATTATTATTGCTATTATTATTATTATTGCTATTATTATTATTATTGCTGTTATTATTATTATTGCTATTATTATTGCTATTATTATTATCATTATTATTATTATTATTGCTGTTATTATTATTGCTATTATTATTATTGCTATTATTATTATTGCTGTTATTATTATTATTGCTATTATTATTATTATTATTGCTGTTATTATTGCTATTATTATTATTGCTATTATTATTATTGCTATTATTATTGCTATTATTATTATTATTATTGCTGTTATTATTATTGCTATTATTATTATTGCTGTTATTATTATTATTGCTATTATTATTATTATTGCTATTATTATTGCTATTATTATTATTATTGCTATTATTATTATTGCTGTTATTATTATTATTGCTATTATTATTGCTATTATTATTATTGCTATCATTATTATTATTGCTGTTATTATTATTGCTATTATTATTGCTATTATTATTATTATCATTATTATTATTATTATTATTGCTGTTATTATTATTATTGCTATTATTATTGCTATTATTATTATTATTGCTATCATTATTATTATTGCTGTTATTATTATTGCTATTATTATTAATATTAATATTAATATTTTTATTATTTAAGAACACCCAAAACTGTGCATTTGGAAGGTGTCTCCCTGACAAGGTTAAAAAAAGTAATGTCTGGAATTCTTTGCCCATCAAAGCCCCCTCCCCATATGAGATGCTACGAATGAAGCTCCACTCCTGTCTGTAGCTCGTTAACCTGATTTTCTTCTTGTAGGATAAACAGGAAAAAAAACTACCAGAAAAAAAAAACAAATACAAAAAAACCCTCACCACAAAAATCCTTGAACCCCCTCAGGAACCTGCATTTGAATAAAGGAACCCCAAAGGAGGAACTTAAAGATGCAAATGGACATTTTCACAGGTGATTAAATGTGGTTTAATGATTTATATGATTATCTGTTATATTTATTTAATAATAATAATAATTATTATTATTATTATTGTTATTATTATTATTATATCTGATAATAATTATCAATTATATAATAATTGTATATAACATTATATGTATGTGCATGGCATTGTCACCCTGTCACAGCTCTCAGAGGGTCACTGGTGAGTCCCCCCAAAGGAAATTGCACACAAAGGCTTTGCCTGTTTTTCCATCTTTGTTTCAATTTTTCCATTCATTTTTCATTTTTTATGTTAATTTCAATTTTGCCATTCGGTTTTCCTTTCTCTCGTCTTCCTTTTTTCGTTGTTCTTTGAGCAAGGCAGCCCTTGACAAGCTCTGCAGAGGAGCAGCCCAGAGGAACAGGCAGTGGCTGTCCCCGAGCAGCCCCAGGGAGGGGACAGCTCCTTCCCCAGACGGGTGGGGGGCAGGAGGAGAGGACTCTGCTGGGGCCCCAGGACACGACCCTGCCCCGGAGAAACAGCGCTCAGAAGGGCTCAGAAGCTGCTCTTGGCTTTTTCAGGGGTTGGTGAATAGGAAATGGGGCTTATAAGGGGTGTGTGTGTGTGTTTATATATATATATATATGTACACATAAAAATGACACCCCATCCCTGGGAGTGTCCCAGGCCAGGCTGGACAGGGCTTGGAGCAGCCTGGGCGGGTGGGAGGTGTCCCTGCCCATGGCAGGGGTGGCACTGGGTGGGCTCTGAGGTCCCTCCAACCCAACCCATCTGGGTTCTGTGATGTACACGCAGCTCTCGCTGTTGGCCCTGCTGTTAACGTGGCTCTGGCTGTGTCCAGCCCAGGACCTGCTGCCAATCCACACCTGCTCTCTGGTGGCACAGGCTCTGCTCGGCTCCAGCCTCTCCGCCCTTCACTGTTGGGTGGAGCCCCAGAGCCGCCCCTCGGAGGTGCCCCCGTGCCCCCAGCTGTGGTTACAGCTGCAGCCCCAGAGCCGCTCTGAGGAGCTGCCCCCGTGCCCCCACCTGTGACTGTGGGTGCTGCCCCCGTGCCCTCAGCTGTGACTGTGGGTGCAGCCCCAGAGCCGCCCCTCGGAGGTGCCCCCGTGCCCCCAGCTGTGGTTACAGATTCAGCCCCAGAGCCGCCCCTCGGAGGTGCCCCCGTGCCCCGAGGTTGTGACTGTGGGTGCTGCCCCCAGCTGTGGTTACAGATTCAGCCCCAGAGTTGCCCCTCGGAGGTGCCCCCGTGCCCCGAGGTTGTGACTGTGGGTGCTGCCCCCAGCTGTGGTTACGGATTCAGCCCCAGAGCTGCCCCTCGGAGGTGCCCCCGTGCCCCCAGCTGTGGTTACGGATTCAGCCCCAGAGCTGCCCCTCGGAGGTGCCCCCGTGCCCCGAGGTTGTGACTGTGGGTGCTGCCCCCAGCTGTGGTTACGGATTCAGCCCCAGAGCTGCCCCTCGGAGGTGCCCCCGTGCCCCCAGCTGTGGTTACGGATTCAGCCCCAGAGCTGCCCCTCGGAGGTGCCCCCGTGCCCCCAGCTGCGGTTACAGATTCAGCCCCAGAGCCGCTCTGAGGAGCTGCCCCCGTGCCCCCAGCTGCGGTTACGGATTCAGCCCCAGAGCCGCTCTGAGGAGCTGCCCCCGTGCCCCCAGCTGCGGTTACGGATTCAGCCCCAGAGCCGCTCTGAGGAGCTGCCCCCGTGCCCCCAGCTGTGGTTACGGATTCAGCCCCAGAGCTGCCCCTCGGAGGTGCCCCCGTGCCCCCAGCTGTGGTTACAGCTGCAGCCCCAGAGCCGCCCCTCGGAGGTGCCCCCGTGCCCCCAGCTGTGGTTACGGATTCAGCCCCAGAGCTGCCCCTCGGAGGTGCCCCCGTGCCCCCAGCTGTGGTTACGGATTCAGCCCCAGAGCTGCCCCTCGGAGGTGCCCCCGTGCCCCCAGCTGTGGTTACAGCTGCAGCCCCATCCAGGCGGGAGCCGAACGCCATCAACCCTCATTCCAGCGGGAGCCGAGAGCACTTAACACCTCGCAGGGCTCAGATTAGAAACCTGGCACGAAAGAACCGATTGTAATTCAACTTGTTCCACTCTGTTAGTGATTTCCTGGCCTGAGCCCATCTGTGTTCAGAAAAAGCTTTTCCAGCATCGCAGGGCAGGTGGAGAACATACAGCAGAGCTGTTACAAAACTTTCCAGCCTATTAACACCCCCTCCTTCCCCAGATTTTAATTATTTATAACTGTCACAGAATCTGAAAGTTCTTGGGGTTGTGTGCTGATTAAAAACCCAAATTTCCATAAATCCATAAACAGAAAATACTGCAGAACAGTGAGGAAAAAGGGCTGTACCTGACTCAGCTTTACCAACTTCACCAGCTCCTCACAAACCCAAATGGCCCAGGATTTACCTCCCCGGGAACTCACCTGCACATGAGGAGGCACCCGGGACTGGGAGAGCAGCTCTTACAGCCCAACAGGCTCAACTGGAAAAAGAAATTCAGAAATCAAGGAAATTCGAAGGAGATTGTCTTGGAAAAAGCCTCAGTGCGACCTGAGAGACCAGGAACCTCAGGGGAGTGACTGGCACAACAAGGAGGTTCATGGATTCAAACCATCCCAGGCAAATCCCCTTCTCCAGACTGCCCTTGGCAGCAGGAATGCCATCCTGCTCCTGATGGGGCATTCCCTCTGACAGCAGAGGTTCTGTACCCACCTTGGCTCTCCACTGGCTGCTGTCCTTGTGCCCCAGCAGGAATGCCATCCTGCTCCTGATGGGGCATTCCCTCTGACAGCAGAGGTTCTGTACCCACCTTGGCTCTCCACTGGCTGCTGTCCTTGTACCCCAGCAGGAATGCCATCCTGCTCCTGATGGGGCATTCCCTCTGACAGCAGAGGTTCTGTACCCACCTTGGCTCTCCACTGGCTGCTGTCCTTGTGCCCCGGCAGGAATGCCATCCTGCTCCTGATGGGGCATTCCCTCTGACAGCAGAGGTTCTGTACCCACCTTGGCTCTCCACTGGCTGCTGTCCTTGTGCCCCGGCAGGAATGCCATCCTGCTCCTGATGGGACATTCCCTCTGACAGCAGAGGTTCTGTACCCACCTTGGCTCTCCACTGGCTGCTGTCCTTGTGCCCCAGTGCAGTCAGGGACAGGTCAGGTTGTCCTGATGGTCCTTTCTCCTCTGGGAACGCCTCTCCTGTCCCATCCTGGAGTGGGAGGGTCGGGGCTGGTCCCTCCCAGGGTGGTCCCTCCTTACAGCACTAAACCTTTGCCTTTTCCATGGGATGTTTTGCTCCCAGTCCCTGAGCCGCTGGCCAGGACTCAGGAGGCTCATCCCAGGGGAACTGGGAAGGGAGGGGGCTCGGGACCAGCCAGGCTGGTACAGCAGGGCCAGCTGGTGCCGGTGGGCAGGGAACAGTGTCAGACACGGGGTCTGGGCTGAGCTGAACTGCCCTCTGGTGTCACAGGACGTGGATGTTCCCTGCTGGAGACTGTGCTGAGGGACACTCGGGGCTGCTCCAGGAGTGGAACCCTGTTGGATGGAACTGCTGCCAGCTCTGAGTGCCACAGGAAAGGAGGGAAAAGGGAAAAAAAGACAGAAAGAAGGAAAGGCTCTTTGGAATCCTGGAATCCTACACCAGTCTGGGTTGGAAGGGATTGTAAAGCCCACCCAGTGCCACCCCTGCCATGGGCAGAGACACCCCCAAGCCCTGTCCAGCCTGGCTGGGACCCTTCCAGCATCCCCGGAGACCAGCAGAGATGATTTCCAGCCTCACAAAGGTGAGGATGGCTGCAGAGATGCCCAGTTAGTGGGGATTTGCCCTTGCTGTTCCCCTCCTGGCCATCGGAATTCCCTCTTTGCACCGTGCAGGGAGCGCTGTGGCACGTCCAGCCAATTAGGAAACTTTCTCTCCCATTTCCAGGTTTCCATGGCGATGGGCAGAGCGTGAACGGGGAGTTGGTTCCCAGGCACAGGAAGGTGAGTGTGCAAAGCCAAAGCTGGCGGAGATAAGTGGCCCCAGATGAATGGGACAGGATGGACCCGAAAATCCCATTGTTAGGGAGAGACGTTACAGGGAATGTGTGAGAACAAAGGGATTCACCGCAACTTCCAGCGGAATTGGGGAAGGCTTAGGGAACAAATCCCACCTTTTAGCACCCAAAAGCCAGAAATAAATGAAAAGGGAGAGTAATGTGGAGGAAAAAAAAAATAAATCTCAGGGATCTCTTATACCCTGACTTGTACTGGAAATGGGGAAGAAATCCTTTAAAAGACAAAATCATCCAGGACAACTTACCCTTTGGGTTTCTGCAAGGTCATTCCAGGACACACAATCTGTCTGGGATCATTTTTTCCTCCATTTTTATCTCCTCCTGTTGTGAGAATTGAGCTCAAACATCAGGAGGCTGTTCGGTGGTTTTTAAACCTTGGTCATTTTTTCTCACCTGATGCCTTTGCCTTCAGGCAAATGTGGAACAAGGAGGACAAGTAAAAATTGCAGTGGAAATAAAAGAGCACGGAGGAAAACATCTCCTCAGGGTCTCCTGCCATGAGCCAGGGGGGTTAGAAATGGGCTTTGGTCTCAGTTCTCCTGAGGCAGAACCAGCACCCCCAAAGCACCCTCTGCTGTGGGAGCCTTTGCTGGGCTGGGTGGGAGCCCCACCCTTGGAACCACCTGATCCGAGTCTGCAGAGGCTCCACTTCCACCAAAAGGAACGGTGGATTCTCCACATCCACCTGAAACTCCCATGGAAAGGAACAAGGGGCTTTCTGGATGCATCCAGAGTAAATCAAAATGAGAGGGTGGAAATGTACTTCAAATTGAAACAGTTTTCTAAAGAGTCTGGGTGCAAGAAAGATTCTAAACTGCAAATTCCCTTAATTTTCATTCCAATTGGATCTGTGCAGCCACTGCCCCCTCTGTGTTTGCAAATGTGTGTTGATCTGAATATGGAAAGTGTCACTCCTACATAAAAAGGGATTTACTGAAGATGGAGATGAAGCACTTTAAGATATCAAAGCCTGAAATATTTCAGTCTGATACTGTAAAAATCTAATCTTTGGAAATTATATGATTTTTTTTTAATTACTAATCTCTTTCCTGACTGCAACCTGCTTTATGAGACCCTCCATTCTTAGGAACCCTCACAGTGTGATCAGGAACTGAGTTCCTCGTCCACCTGAGAGCTGCCTGTGCCTGGTCTTGGCAGTGCTGGGGAATGGTTGGACTTGGTGGTCTCAGAGGGTTTTTCCAGTCCAAACCAATCTATTATTTCTGTCTGGAGGGGGGAACCTTCTCAGGGTGATGAGGAGGCCAACACTGAGGGGTCACTGGTGTGCCAGTGTCAGACACTCCTTCCCGCTGGGATCTCCAGGTGTTCCCCTCACAAACACAAGGCTGTGGAGCACATTTTGTTGTCTCTACTTGGCAAACCTCCCACCAGAGTCAGCAGGGCAGGAGCCAAACCTAACTGGGGATTGCTCCTGGAATTCCATCAGGAGGAAACGAGGAAAGGCAGAGATGCAACCACAGGGAAGAGCTGTTTGCAAAGACCTTGGAATCCGTCAGTCCTCGAGGAACAGGAGGGTCATTATGGACAGCAGAGTCAGCAGAGCTTGACTCATTATGGGCTGTTCTTCTGTTCCTGCAAACCACATTCCCATATTGTGAGGATTGATGCTCTGCCCCCTCCAGGGAGGTGGGACTTGGCACAGCTCCTGTTCCTCTGCCCTGCCGTGCAGGAACACCAGATCAGGGGATGTGCTGATGTCGCAGAGGATTTTACCACATCCTTACAAAAAGCTGTGATTTAATGAACTGGTTTCCATGTTCATAAACACAAAATAGGATTATTTTTCCCAGTAGGTTCTTTTTACCCATTTATTGTTAAAAAGCAGATTAAATGCCAACTAGCTGAATACCAAGGCTGGTTCCATAGTTGGCAATTGCAGGACCATTTTCCAAACTTGGCTGGTTAATTTACTGGGGCTTTCAGTGGCCAAGCTTGAAGTTGGAGAAGGAGATCATGTCTTATTTCAGGGACAAATCCTTCCCTGAGAGGCTGGGCAGGCCCTGGCACAGGTGCCCAGAGAAGCTGTGGCTGCCCCAGCCCTGGGAGTGTCCCAGGCCAGGTTGGACAGGGCTTGGAGCAGCCTGGGCTGGTGGGAGGTGTCCCTGCCATGGCAGGGGTGGCACTGGGTTGGGTTTGAGGTCCCTCCAACCCAAATAATTCTGGGAGTCTCTGATTCTCTGACAGATTGAAGTGGAAATCTCTGTCCCAGACAAGTGCCCTGAGGTGGCAGGAGCCCTCCAGGCCCCACAGCCTCTGTCCCCCCCAGGTCCCTGCCAGGCTCCTGCAGCTCCAGGTGGTGCTGGCCCAGAGTGCTGAGCCAGCTGGGCACGCAGAGCTGCTGCCAGCAGGGCACTGGTGCCCCAGGGCCAGCTCATGGCTGAGCATGGCTGTGTCAGTAGAACCCTCTCAGAATTAACTCTACACCTGCCTGGCCCCAGCTCCTGCTGGGCTTGGCTGCTGCCCCTCCTGGGGACTGGGGACACCTTCGTGGCTCTGGGGCTCAGGCAACTCACCTGAACAGAAGCTTCAGCCTTGAAACCAGCAGTGTCTGATCCACGCGTTTGGAACTGGGTTTAACAGTTACTGTGGCAGACTCTGAATGTCTTGTGATGGAAAGACTTAATGCCTGTTAATTAGGATCACTCTGACTATTTTTGTGTGAAGTCTCCATGGTAATAATCCTGTTCCAGAGGGTGCCAGGGCAGAAGTGGGTTCCATGGTAATAATCCTGTTCCAGAGGGTGCCAGGGCAGAAGTGGGTTCCATGGTAATAATCCTGTTCCAGAGGGTGCCAGGGCAGAAGTGGGTTTGGGTTTGATAGGAACAGCTCAGGCCATTGCCATGATATTCTCAGCCTCCAAGCAGGGTCACTGTGAGAGAGTGGATGCAGATTTTGTCCCTTTTCATCAGTTCCTAAGAGGGTAATTTTTAGAGAATCAGCCACTCATCATTTAGGAGTTCAAGCAGGGCAGTGTTTGCCACATGTAATTACATTTTCTGTACCAAGTTGAAACTTGAATTCTCATGAGATTGCTTTCTATGGGCAGCCTTTCCTGTTTGAACCTCCACCAAGCACATCTCAGAATTTCCTTGCCTGAGACAATAAAGAACCTTTTCTTTTAAGAGGAACACTCACAAATACACAGACCCCATGAGCAACCCTTGTCTTCCTCTGGGTTAATGTATCCACAGTGAGGGAGGTTTCCCTATTCCATATTTGTCTTTTTCAGGCAAGTTTTTCCAGAACTTGTAAATTTTGTTGTGTTGTCCCTGTTTTCTAGTTCTCCCTTCAATGTTCTCATGCCTTGCCCAGAGAAGCTGTGGCTGCCCCAGCCCTGGGAGTGTCCCAGGCCAGGCTGGACAGGGCTTGGAGCAGCCTGGGCTGGTGGGAGGTGTCCCTGCCATGGCAGGTGTTGGAATGAGATCAACTCTCAGGTCTCTTCTCACCCAGCTTGGCCTGGGACACTCCCAGGGCTGGGGCAGCCACAGCTTCTCTGCCCAACCTGTGCCAGGGACTGCCCACCCTCCCAGACACCAATTCCTTCCCAATATCCCACCTATCCCTGCCCTCTGGCAGTGGGAAGCCATTCCCTGTGTCCTGTCCCTCCATCCCTTGTCCCCAGTCCCTCTCCAGCTCTCCTGGAGCCCCTTCAGGCCCTGCCAGGGGCTCTCAGGTGTCCCTGGAGCCTTCTCTTCTCCAGGTGACCCCCCCCAACTGTCCCAGCCTGGCTCCAGAGCACCCCTGTGGCCTCTGGACTCTCTTCAGCCCCCCATGTCCTGTGTCCCCCCTGCCCAGTGGGCACTGAGGAGTTCCCAGCACTGGCATGGAGGGTTGTCCCACCAGGTCCAACAGGGCCATCAAGAGCAGTGATTTATTGCCCACCACACTTCCCTTCCCACAGGCTCCAACAAGGGCTGCTGTCCTGGGGAGGGGATGGCACCTCACCCACCCCCTGGCATCTCACCTAACCCCTGGCACCTCACCCATGCCCTGGCACCTCACCCAGCCCCTGGTACCTCACCCAGCCCCTGGCACCTCACCCAGCCCCTGGCACCTCACCCATGCCCTGGCACCTCACCCATGCCCTGGCACCTCAAGCACCCCCTGGCACCTCACCCAGCCCCTGGTACCTCACCCACCCCCTGGCACCTCACCCATGCCCTGGCACCTCACCCAGCCTCTGGCACCTTACCCACCCCCTGGCACCTCAAGCACCCCCTGGCACCTCAAGCACCCTCTGGCACCTCACCCACCCCCTGGTACCTCACCCAGCCCCTGGCACCTCACCCACCCCCTGGCACCTCAGCCAGCCCCTGGCACCTCAAGCACCCCCTGGCACCTCAAGCACCCCCAGGCACCTCACCCACCCCCTGGCACCCCACCCACCCCCTGGCACCTCAGCCAGCCCCTGGCACGGAGGGTTATGGAGGAGGGGACAGTGCCTGGACTTCCTGGGGAAAGAAGCCCAGTAAATGTTCCCTTCAGAGCCCTTGGCCAGCAAACCTTTGCTTTTGTAACGCTGGGGGTTTGTGAGGATTTCCAAGCCCATTTCCCACAGCTCTGCTAAGAAGTTAATCTGGGATTGGTGGGAGAGGGTTGTAAAAGGTTTGTCCCTTATCAAAGGCAGGAAGGACACGGCTGGCAAAGGGACAGGAGCTGTCAGAGGGCTCTGCTGTCACACAGGGACTCCTGGGAGCAGCCCAGGAATGCCCCTCCACACCTGGAACCCAGACCCTGCTCTGTGTGGGGCTAGTGGGACGGGGGGAGAGCCCAAAGAGAGCAAAGGGGAGGCTGGTCCAGCTCAGGCAGCTCCAGGTGTGAGGTCAGAGCCAGGCTCAGGTCTGGGCAAACACAACTCAGAGATCATTTCTCCCGTTTGTCATTGCTCTGTGAAAGCAAACCAGTTTTAGGCAAGATAAGTGTATTTCTCAGCGTTGGCTGCTGTTCTTGTTTCATGATTTATCCCACAGTCAGTGTTTCATCTTCACCTTGCAGAAAGTGGGTACAGCTGCACTCCAAGGAAAACTGGTGCTTTCTTCTACGGTCCTTTTGTTAGGTCATTGTGAGGGGAATTTTCTAATCTTTGACGATGACTATTGCAACTTCTCAAAATGAGGTGACACATTGAAATACACCAAAGGAATAAAAGAAATTCAGATCAAAAAATACGAGGGTTTTTGGCTGAAACTATTCACCAAATTGAATCTAAATTTTAAAATATTGCAACCAATGTCAAACTAAACTTTTGGTGTAATTAAGCCATTCTGGTGTAATTAAGCCATTCTGCCTTTCCTGGGTGATTGTTACCTGCTTTGCACCACAGGCTGGAAGTGTCCTCATATCATCTTGGGAAACGTGGAGATGTGATGGCCAAAGGCGATGATGGCACTGAGAGATGAAAAGAAAAGCTCCTTTAGTTTTGTTTTTACAGGCAGAGCCGATTTCTTGATCCAGACCCTTTCTAGTTCATTTGCACACAATGCAAATGGAAGAGGTGCCTTTCCCCCCCTTTTGTCCTTCTGATTTCCTGTGACAGTGAAACAGCAAACAGACTTTTAAAATAATGACTTCCAGTTTGAAACCTTGACTAATGAGGTACAGCGTCGTTCGGAGGGTTTAGAAGCACAGAATTCAAATCACATCATTAGCACAACATTATCTACAGTGGCCACATTTCCAAACCCCCATTAAAGTGACTGCTGAGTGGAGCCAGCCTGGGCTGCTCAGAGCCCCTTGCACAGCCCCAGGGGCTGCTGATTCCCAGGGACTGCTGATTCCCAGGGACTGCTGATTCCCAGGGGCAGCTGATTCCCAGGGACAGCTGATTCCCAGGGGCTGCTGATTCCCAGGGACTACTGATTCCCAGGGGCTGCTGATTCCCAAGAGCTGCTGATTCCCAGGAGCTGCTGATTCCCAGGGACTACTGATTCCCAGGGGCTGCTGATTCCCAAGAGCTGCTGATTCCCAGGAGCTGCTGATTCCCAGGGGCTGCTGATTCCCAGGGACTGCTGATTCCCAGGGACTGCTGATTCCCAGGAACTGCTGATTCCCAGGGGCAGCTGATTCCCAGGGACTGCTGATTCCCAGGAGCTGCTGATTCCCAGGAACTGCTGATTCCCATGGGCTGCTGATTCCCATGGGCAGCTGATTCCCAGGGACTGCTGATTCCCAGGGGCTGCTGATTCCCAGGGACATTGTCCCAAGGGATGGAGGACCCCGAAGGATTCAGACCT
This sequence comes from Pithys albifrons albifrons, assembly GCF_047495875.1. Classification (NCBI taxonomy): domain Eukaryota; kingdom Metazoa; phylum Chordata; class Aves; order Passeriformes; family Thamnophilidae; genus Pithys; species Pithys albifrons. The sequence continues at coordinate 771,337 of NC_092463.1, read as the reverse complement.
TCTAAAGGCTCCCAGGTGCTGAAGAGCCTCATCAGAAATGGTCTGGAAGGACGTGATTTCCTGAGCTCTGGGGTCATTGTGGTCTCCCTTGCAGCAGATCTGGTGGTTGTTTTACCTCCAACCTCCATAGAGATTTGGGCAAATAATTGAAGCAAACAGTCTGTTATTCCTTTATTAATTTGGTCTCATTTCTCTTTCTTCCCCTACTGAAACATCCTTGTGTTTATTGCTGGTTCTTTGGGTAAATTTTTTATTCAGATTTATTTGAAGAATGTTTTATTTTAAACTGTGGCAGGGACCCCAGTTTGGGCCCAGGCCCAGGGCAGGGGTTGCCCCCCTGGGCTGGCACTGCTGAGGCACCTCCAGTGCTGGGGCAGTTCTGGGGCCCCCAAAAAAGGACACGGAGGGGCTGGAGCAGGTCCAGGGCTGGGAATGGAGCTGGGCAGGGGTTGGAGCAGCAGGAGGGGCTGAGGGAGCTGGGGGGGCTCAGCTGGAGCAAAGGAGGCTCAGGGGGCACCTTCTGGCTCTGCAATCCCTGCCAGGAGGGGCAGCCGGGACAGGGGGTCGGGCTGTGCCCCAGGGGACGAGAGGAAACAGCCTCAAGTTGCACCAGGGGAGGTTTAGGTGGGATATTGGGAACAATTCCTTCCTGGAAAGGGCTGTCCAGCCCTGGCCCAGCTGCCCAGGGCAGGGGTGGATCCCCATCCCTGCAGGGGTTTAACAGCCCCGTGGAGGTGGCACTTGGGGACATGGGCAGTGGTGGCCTGGGCAGTGCTGGGGCTGGTGGGACTCTGTGGGCTCACAGCACTTTTGCAGTCCAGGTGATTCTGGAATTACTGGTTGCCACATGTCCCAAATTCCCTCCTGGGAGCGGGCAGGGGGTGGTGTCTGTGACTGAGGCAGGGCTGAGGGCGGATCTGCCCAGACTTGGGATGGTGCTGTCAGAAACACGAGCTCCCTTTGAAAGGCTTCACAAGTGGCATTTTTACTCAATCAGGACAGTATTAAGATCAAACCTGCTCCAGTTAGGAATTAAATTTCAGTTTTGTTTACCACCCTCATGGTCTCTTTCTGGAATCTGAAAATTTCCTTGGGTTAATTGTAGCTGGTTGGCAACAGACCCTCTGGAAGGGTCCATCCCTCTGGAATACCCTGGGAACCAGGGACTCCCAGAGCCAGGGGACTGTCCCCTGCTCTGTGCTGAGCCAAGCACTTGGGAATCCATAAATTCCACAACAATAGAACAGGAAGGTGGCACCTCTCAGTGCACACAATGGACACCTGAGACAGCCCAGCCCCGAGAGCTGAACAGCTCACTGAAAAAATCACAGGAGATACAAAGCAACCAAACTCAGATATTGATTGATCTCCAAACCAGAAGCAGTTACAAGTAATTTATTCTTTATACCCTGACATAATACAAGAATTATTTAATTAGGAACAAAATTATTTACAGAATGGGCATTTATGGTGAGTTTAAATCAATGGGATTAGTTAGTGTGCAAAAAGATAAATCCAGATGGAGCTTAATTAAGTGCAGGTCCTGTCAGCAGTTCTGGAATTACACGTGGGTGGAAGAACAGCCCTGTGGCAGCAACACCCTGTGCCATTTGGGGAAAAACTCACCTTTGAAAGGAGTTTCCTTGTGCAGGTTTCCTGCTCTCCTTCAAAACACCCTTCACTTCCCTGGGGTTGATGGGGACAGACACCAGTCCTGTCTCCTCATCACCCCGGGGGTGTTAATGAAGGCAATTCATTAGGGAGGAGCAAGTGGAGCAGGGACAGCAGGTGGGACAGGGACAGGGACAGGAACAGGGACAGGGATGGGGACAGGGACAGGGACAGGAACAGGGACAGGGACAGGGACAGGGACAGGGACAACAACTGGGACAGGGGCAGGGACGGGGACAGAGACAGGGACAGGGATGGGGACAGGGACAGGGATAGGAACAGGGACAGGGACAGAGACAGAGACAGGGACAGGGGCAGGGACGGGGACAGGGACAGGGACAGGGGCAGGGGCAGGGGCGGGGACAGGGACAGGAACAGGGCCAGGGACAGGGACAGGGACAGGGACAGGGACAGGAACAGGGGCAGGGACAACAACTGGGACAGGGGCAGGGACGGGGACAGGGACAGGGACAGGGGCAGGGACAGGGGCAGGGACAGGGATGGGGACAGGGACAGGGACTGGGACAGGGATGGGGACAGGGACAGCAACTGGGACAGGGGCTGGGACAGGGGCAGGGATAGGAACAGGGACAGGGACAGAGACAGAGACAGGGACAGGGGCAGGGACGGGGACAGGGACAGGGACAGGGGCAGGGGCAGGGGCGGGGACAGGGACAGGAACAGGGCCAGGGCCAGGGACAGGGGCAGGGGCAGGGGCGGGGACAGGGACAGGAACAGGGCCAGGGACGGGGACAGGGACAGGGATGGGGACAGGGACAGGGACGGGGACAGGGACAGGAACAGGGCCAGGGATGGGGACAGGGCCAGGGCCAGGGCCAGGGCCAGGGCCAGGGGCAGGGACAGGGACAGGGACAGAGACAGGGACAGGGACAGAGACGGGGACAGGGATGGGGACAGGGACAGGGACAGGGACGGGGAAAGGAGCAGATACAGGGACAGAGACAGGGACAGGGGCAGGGACAGGAACAGCAGCTGGGACAGGGACAGGGACAGGAATGGGGACAGGGCCAGGGACAAGCACAGGGCCAGGGCCAGCAGCTCTGCCGTGGCACCCCCAGGGCTCTGCTCCCCCAGCTCCCTGGGCAGGGGGTTCCAGAGAGGCTGCCGAGGGGCTGCTCCCAAGGACAGGCAGTGCCAGGACACAGGGAATGGCTCCCCAGTGCCAGAGGGCAGGGACAGGTGGGATAGTGGGCAGGAATTGGTGGCTGGGAGGGTGGGCAGGCCCTGGCACAGGTGCCCAGAGGAGCTGTGGCTGCCCCATCCCTCCATCCCCCTGTGAAAAGTCACTTTTGCTCAGGAAGAAATGTGGGTTTTTTTCATCAGCCTGTGCTCGTTGCTGAAGGAAGTTTGCTGCAAAACTTAAAATAGCTAAAAAATGACAGAGTTTGGGACTTTTGGAAGACAATCCTCTGGGTTTTAGGCAAATCTTTAATTTCAAAGGGAATTTCTGCCTGGATGCCACCTCTGTGGCTGTTCTTTCTTTTAAATCAATAGAAATGGAAATACGGATTCACTTGTAGTTGGATCAGTCGAGAGGTTACAGGATTTATCCTCACTACTTTAAAAACTGAGTGTTTTTCAGAACAGGAATAATTTTCTCTTTCCTCCAGAGGCTGCAGGAAGGACAGAGAGGAACATGTTTCCTATTTTATTACAATATTTTTCAGGGAAGGAAAGCCCAGCATCTTCCTGGGCTGTTTGATAACATCCCTTTTCATGGCACTGCCAGAAAGGAGTGGGAGGGAAATCAAACTTCACTTCTCCTCATTCCCCGTCTGTGTCATCACAGGGATTTATCTGAACACAAGCAGGAATTACTTTCTCCTTCATGCCAAGCTCTTGAACCAGGATTGAACCCACTGACTTGTTTTAATTAACACTAATGCTCAATTAGATCAAGTAAACATTAAGATTCATGAATTACAACCTTCAATTATCCAATTATTTGAAGGCAGCTTGTCAGGATGCAGCCACACGGAAGCCTCAGGCAGGGAGATCCTGCCATGGAGGCACAGGAGCCTTTCCAGAGGGTTCTTCCCTTTGCAGCCTGGCAGCACCCGGGGCTCAGCACCCTCAGGGAGCACCCCCAGCCTCTGGAGCCTCTGGAGCCTCTGGAACCTCCTGCCCTGCAAGACCAAGTGCCACACACTTCCCTGCCTGTTGATTTAATTCTCTTGCAGTCTCGGTGTCACGATAAAAGATGACAGATTTTCCCTGTCAATCAGATTAAGGAGAGAAGAGCAGAACTAATTTGGCTTATCAGCAAGAGAATAAATCTTGTTGGGAGGTTGTTGTGGTGTTTCCTGACTCACAACAGCCCCTCCTGCAGGAGGATCCAGGGCACGAGGGGGCTCCGGGCTGTGCCAGCCCCTCTGCCTGCCCTGGCAGGAGCAAAGTCATTCCAGACTATCCTTCCTTGGTGTGCTGGGAGAGGAGGCACAGGAGGGGCTGCCCCTGGTCCTGCAGGAATTCTCTGCTGCCTCCAGGCCTTCATTCCTGACCCTCAGCTCCTCCTGGCTGGGGAATCCTCAGAGCAGGGGGAATGGAATCATGGAATGTCCTGAGCTGGAAAGGACCCCCAGGGACCACCCATTGTAACCCCAGCCCTGCACAGACTTCCCAACGATCCCACCCTGTCCCTGTCCCATTGTCCAAACCCTCCTGGAGCTCTGGCAGCCTTGGGGCTGTGCCCACTGCCCTGGGGAGCCTGGGCAGTGCCCACCACCCTCTGGGGGAAGGATCTTTCCCTGAGATCCCACCTGACCCTGCCCTGGCACAGCTCCAGCCCTTCCCTGTGCCCTGTCCCTGCCCTGGCACAGCTCCAGCCATTCCCTGTGCCCTGTCCCTGCCCTGGCACAGCTCCAGCCCTTCCCTGGGTGCTGTCCCTGCCCTGGCACAGCTCCAGCCATTCCCTGTGCCCTGTCCCTGCCCTGGCACAGCTCCAGCCATTCCCTGTGCCCTGTCCCTGCCCTGGCACAGCTCCAGCCCTTCCCTGGGTGCTGTCCCTGCCCTGGCACAGCTCCAGCCCTTCTCTGGGTGCTGTCCCTGCCCTGGCACAGCTCCAGCCCTTCCCTGGGTGCTGTCCCTGCTCTCACAGTGAGCAGAGATGGTGCTGCCTCTGTGCTGCCCCTCAGGAGGAAACTGCCCCAAATCCATTGTGAGTTCCTTTATTCAGCATCTGAGCAATCATTAGGACCATTTCAGAGGGATAGAAGAGCAAGGACTGTGCATGGGCAGGTGGTGGCTCTCAGGGAACTCCTGGGGGGATGAGAGCCCTGTCTTCACCAGCTCTGGGCTTGAAGTGTGACTGGAGACAGAAAGGTCTTCTGCTGAAAGCACTGATGTGCATCCTGAAAAATCAGCGTTAATTTCTCAATTCTCCACATAATTTCTCAATTTCAGTACAAACTCCTGTAGCTGGGCCAAGCTGCCAGCCCAGGTGTGCCCCCTGACCCTCCCCACCCTGCTGAGCATCGTTCCCTGCCCAGCCCAGGGTGGCACAGGCAGCTGCTGTCAGGGATCAGCTGAAGGAGCTGAGATGTTTCCCCACAACTGCTGGTCCTTTGCCCTGGTCACTCCCTTTGCTCAGCTGCTCCCAGAGCTGCGGGGCTGCAGAGCCAGAGCTTCACTCCTTGGCTTGGGAGGCAAAGGGGAGCAGCAGCTCCAGCAGAGAAAGGCAGAGAAGCAGCAGCTGATACCAACAGATTGGCATTCCCATTTCTGGGATTTAGGGCTCTTTGTTTTTCTTTCCTTTCCATTTCCTTTCCCAGCCACAGCTTTTCCTTCTTTCCATCTGGAAGTGCAACTGAATCTGTTTCACTGATCCTCAGGACCCAGATAGTGATGCTGGTCTTATTTATGAGCCTAAATGATTAATCACCCCCTGGAAGGTGTCCTTGGCTGTACTGAGGAGGAGAGAAGCCTGGAGTTAATACAAAGGGTGTAAATTAAAGGATATAAGTCTAAATGGTATAAAATTATACCCTTTAAGTAAATTAAAGCCCTTCAGTGTGGGTGCCTCTGTCAGACATGGATGCAGAGCTGCACTTTCAGTGACACTGAGAACTCTGCAAATAATTGCAATTTTCATTTAGGAGATGACCCAGAAGTCACTGGTAGCAAAAACCCCCAAACTGTTTAACAAGGAACAGGACCCAAATACAGTCACAATAAAACATCTTTCATTTATAGAAGCCAAAGCACTTAAAATTGCAAAATGCTTTATCCTCTTTCCCCAGGCACTGGGAATGTTTCATCACAGAATCCCAGGCTGGTTTGGGTTGGAGGGCCCTAAAAACCCATCCAGTGCCACCCCTGCCATGGGCAGGGACATGTCCCACCCCACCAGGGGCCAGAGTTCCACCTCACAGCATGTGCAGCACAGCAGTGCCAGCTCCCTGTGCCACCCTCAGGCTCTGCAGCACAGCAGTGCCAGCTCCCTGTGCCACCCTCAGCTCTGTAGCACAGCAGGGCCAGGTCCCTGTGCCACCCTCGGGCTCTGCAGCACAGCAGGGCCAGGTCCCTGTGCCACCCTCGGGCTCTGCAGCACAGCAGTGCCAGCTCCCTGTGCCCCCCTTGGGCTCTGCAGCACAGCAGTGCCAGCTCCCTGTGCCCCCCTGGGGCTCTGCAGTACAGCAGTGCCAGGTCCCTGTGCCACACTCGGGCTCTGCAGCACAGCAGGGCCAGGTCCCTGTGCCACCCTTGGGCTCTGCAGCACAGCAGGGCCAGGTCCCTGTGCCACCCTCGGGCTCTGCAGCACAGCAGGGCCAGGTCCCTGTGCCACCCTGGGGCTCTGCAGCACAGCAGGGCCAGGTCCCTGTGCCACCCTGGGGCTCTGCAGCACAGCAGTGCCATGTCTGGTCTGTGTGCCACCCTTGGGCTCTGCAGCACAGCAGTGCCAGGTCTGGTCTGTGTGCCACCCTCAAGCTCTGCAGCACAGCAGTGCCAGCTCCCTGTGCCCCCCTGGGGCTCTGCAGCACAGCAGTGCCAGCTCCCTGTGCCACCCTCGGGCTCTGCAGCACAGCAGTGCCAGCTCCCTGTGCCACCCTTGGGCTCTGCAGCACAGCAGGGCCAGGTCTGGTCTCTGTGCCACCCTCGGGCTCTGCAGCACAGCAGTGCCAGCTCCCTGTGCCACCCTCGGGCTCTGCAGCACAGCAGGGCCAGCTCCCTGTGCCCCCCTGGGGCTCTGCAGCACAGCAGGGCCAGCTCCCTGTGCCACCCTTGGGCTCTGCAGCACAGCAGGCCAGGTCCCTGTGCCACTCCTGGGGCTCTGCAGCACAGCAGTGCCAGGTCCCTGTGCCACCCTTGGGCTCTGCAGCACAGCAGGGCCAGGTCCCTGTGCCCCCCTTGGGCTCTGCAGCACAGCAGGGCCAGGTCCCTGTGCCACCCTCAGGCTCTGCAGCACAGCAGGGCCAGGTCCCTGTGCCACTCTTGGGCTCTGCAGCACAGCAGGGCCAGGTCCCTGTGCCACTCCTGGGCTCTGCAGCACAGCGGTGCCAGCTCCCTGTACCACCCTGGGGCTCTGCAGCACAGCGGTGCCAGCTGTCTGTGCCACTCCAGGCTCTGCAGCACAGCAGGGCCAGGTCTGGTCTCTGTGCCACCCTCGGGCTCTGCAACACAGCAGTGCCAGCTCCCTGTGCCACCCTCAGGCTCTGCAGCTCAGCAGGGCCAGGTCTGGTCTCTGTGGCACCCTCGGGCTCTGCAGCACAGCAGGGCCAGGTCTCTGTGCCACCCTCGGGCTCTGCAGCACAGCAGTGCCAGGTCTGGTCTGTGTGCCACCCTGGGGCTCTGCAGCACAGCAGTGCCAGCTCCCTGTGGCACAGAACTTCTGCTCATTGCCAGGCCCTGGACTGGAGGTGCCCACAGACCATGGAATGTGTAGAAATACCCCTGGGGCCTCTCAGGGAAGGATAAACAAAGAATGCAGAGCCTGAGCCTTGGCGGGCAGGGCCTTTGGGGTTGTGCCCTCAAACCTTGCCCTGCAGGGGCATCTCCCTCTGCTGCTGCTGGAGGGACAGAAAGGGCCACAGGGACTAAGGAGAGTAATGGAGCTGCCAGCCCTGCCAGCACCCTCAGCTCTGCTGTGCCAGGCTGTGCCCACCCAGAGGGGAATGCATGGGACAGGAATGGAGCTGCCAGCCCTGCCAGCACCCTCAGCTCTGCTGTGCCAGGGTGTGCCCACCCAGAGGGGAATGGCATGGGACAGGAATGGAGCTGCCAGCCCTGCCAGCACCCTCAGCTTTGCTGTGCCAGGCTGTGCCCACCCAGAGGGGAATGCATGGGACAGGAATGGAGCTGCCAGCCCTGCCAGCACCCTCAGCTTTGCTGTGCCAGGCTGTGCCCACCCAGAGGGGAATGCATGGGACAGGAATGGAGCTGCCAGCCCTTCCAGGACCCTCAGCTCTGCTGTGCCAGGGTGTGCCCACCCAGAAGGGAATGGCATGGGACAGGAATGGAGCTGCCAGCCCTGCCAGCACCCTCAGCTCTGCTGTGCCAGGGTGTGCCCACCCAGAGGGGAATGGCACAGGACAGGAATGTCTGACAGACAGTGCAGTCCCTTCAATACCCCCCTCACTTTGCTGTTCCAAGCCTGCAGGGGATTGGCTGGGAATTACTCCTATGGAAGTTCATTCTTGTTGCACTTGCAGTTCTTGTGGAGCTCCCGCTCCCACTTTGCTCCTTTCCCGGGAGGAGGAGGGGCCGTGATGGGCTAACACGGAACTGCTGATGAGTGATTTCATCCTGCTGAGAAATGGCTCATGAAAACAACACTTCCCAGCAGCTTTATGGCTTTCTTTGTTTCTCCTTTGGGTCAGAGAAAGCTTTAGAATCCTCAGACCTTTCATAACTAAATGGCATTTCCAGAATGCTGGAGAGTACTCAGAGTTGCTGTTTAAGTTGTGATTTTTATGACCTCACATCAGTCACAGAGTTACCCAATTCAAAATAATTTTTATTAAATACAAGTAACCTGGTTTTTTTCACCTGGGCTTCAGGAAAATGAGCTCCACTGTGGTGAGAGAGGACGAGAGTTTCCTTTCAGAGACTCACAGTGGTGCTTTGCTGCTGCTGTGGCCACTGTGGCTCCATCCCATCACTGTGGGAAATGCAGGAATTCCAGGTATGTGGAATTTAGAAAAGATAAGTCTGAACACTCCAAGCACTTTATGGCCATAAAATAAAACATGAATTCCACTCAACATGAGGAAGAACTTTGCATGGATGGGGGCAGAGCCCTGGAACAGCAGAGCCCTGGAACAGCAGAGCCCTGGAACAGCTGCCCAGGTGGGAGCTCCTTCCCTGGGGTCATGGGGCACGGAGTCTCCCTCCCTAGGGATGTTCCAAACCCCCCGGACATGTCCCTCTGTGACCCCCTCCAGGTGCCCCTGCACTCCCAGGGGCGCTGGGCTGGGTGATCTCCAGAGGTGCCTTCCAAGCCCAGCCACCCTGAGGTTCTGTGCCTTTGAGGCACAAAGCACCTTGCTGGCACAGGCATGGGCACGGGCACGGGTACAGACACGGGCACAGACACGGGCACAGGTACAGGCACAGGCACAGGCACAGGCACAGGCACAGACACAGGCACAGACACAGGCACAGGCACAGGCACGGGCACAGGCACAGGCACAGGCACAGACACAGGCACAGACACGGGCACGGGCACGGGCACAGGCACAGACACGGGCACAGACACAGGCACAGGCACAGGCTCAGGTACAGGCACAGGCACAGGCACAGGCACAGGCTCAGGCACAGGCACAGACACAGGCACAGGCACAGGCTGCCAGTGTTGGGGTGCCAGCTCAGAGCTGGGTCTGCCTCCATGGGAGCCTCCCAGAGGGTGCTCTCTGCTGCTCAGGGTGGGCTGGGGGGCCCACAGTGCCCAGGAGAGACCTGTGGTGCTCCTGCTGCATTTCAAACCGTGCTCTGACCCCCCTCAGCTGATGGGGGGTTTCTGTTGGAATCCAGTCATTCCACCAGACCAGCCAATGCTTCCCCAGCCCCAGGAGAGACCTGTGGTGTTCCTGCTGTACTGCAGGCCATGCTCTGAACCCCCTCAGCTGATGGGGGGTTTCTGTTGGAATCCAGTCATTCCACCAGACCAGCCAATGCTTCCCCAGCCCCAGCAGTGCCCCAGAATTCCAGAACTCATGGAAAGCCCAGGGAAGGGGCAGCTGTGAGGGCAGTTTGGTTGCTGGTTCCCATGTGGCCCTGTATCAGCACATTTCTCCACCAGGTTCCCAGCAGGAGTTCCCTGGATTGGCAGGAGGGTAAGGAGGAATAGTCCTCTGTCTTCTCCTGGTGTTATTTAGTGCAGTAGAACAGAGTCCTTCAGGCTGGAGAAGCCTCTGAGCCCATGGAGAGGAGTCCAACCATCCCCAACCTGCCAAGGCCACCACTGCCCCATGTCCCCAGTGCCACGTCCACAGGGCTGTTCCCTTTGCAGGCTTTGACACAATTTATTTACTCCTGATCGTGCCCTTCCTCTGAAACCTCCTAAAATCCCAAGTTTATCTCTTGCAGACTGGACTGTAATTAGGCCAAGCTTTCTTTAGTGATTTTAATCCATATTTAGCATTTAGAAGCACATGTATTAGTTTTCTTCATGAGAAAGTCCAGGTTATTCACAAATTCTCCAAGTGAGTGAAACAACCAGAATGGCCACCAGATATTTAAATTATATCATGTTGATAAAAACACATATTCAAGTTTATTCTGGGAAAAAAAGATTAACATCAAACTGATTTATTTCAGTATTATCTAAACCTTGGAACCAGCCTGGAAATAACAACCCCTTCATAATTTTCCTTGTGTAAAGAAAATGTGTTTAGCTGGCAGCAATTAAAACTATCAGCTCAATATCTGGAGAACACGGACAAGGCTGAACTAATTTACTTTATAAACTTATCAAGCACGTTGGACCTCAGCATACAGTGGGAGTTCTGTGTCTAAAATTTAGATAAAGCTCCTTTGCAGTTGGGTAACAGTGGGAACAGGCTGCAGTTCCAGAGCAAATGGGTTTATAATGGCAATCAAGCAGCCTTAAATAAACAGCTTACGATAAAATTAAGAAAATTCTATTAGCGTCTCTCTCCATTAGTTGTTGCATTTGCAGGAATTGGCTTCTAAGAATAACTGAATTTTTCCTGCTGTGTGGAACAAAGATGTCCTAAACAAGGCAAGGCAGCTGGAAAACTGGCTGGGGGCAGGGAGGTGGTGAGTGCTGGGGGTGCTCAGGAGCCTCCCCTGGTGCCAACATTCTCCTGGGCACAGCTGGGAGGTGCTGATCCATCTGGTCCTCAGGAGCCTCCCCTGGTGCCAACGTTCTCCTGGGGACAGCTGGGAGGTGCTGTTCCATTGGGTGCCCAGGAACCTCCCCTGGTGCCAACATTCTCCTGGGCACAGCTGGGAGGTTCTGCTCTGTTGGGTCCTCAGGAGCCTCCCCTGGTGCCAACATTCTCCTGGGGGCAGCTGGGAGGTGCTGATCCATCTGGTCCTCAGGAGCCTTCTCTGGTGCCAACGTTGTCCTGGGGACAGCTGGAAGGTTCTGCTCCTTTGGGTCCTCAGAAGCCTTCCCTGTTCTCCTGGGCGCAGCTGGGAGGTTCTGCTCTGTTGGGTCCTCAGGAGCCTTCCCTGGTCCCAGCGTTCTCCTGGGGGGACAGCTGGGAGGTTCTGCTCCATCTGGTCCTCAGGAGCCTCCCCTTGGTGCCAGTGTTGTCCTGGGGACAGCTGGAAGGTTCTGCTCCCTTGGGTCCTCAGGAGCCTCCCCTGTTCTCCTGGGCACAGCTGGGAGGTTCTGCTCCTTTGGGTCCTCAGGAGCCTCCCCTGGTGCCAACGTTGTCCTGGGGACAGCTGGAAGGTTCTGCTCCTTTGGGTCCTCAGGAGCCTCCCCTCTTCTCCTGGGCACAGTTGGGAGGTTCTGCTCCTTTGGGTCCTCAGGAGCCTCCCCTGGTGCCAGTGCTGTCCTGGGGACAGCTCTAAGGTTCTGCTCCTTTGGGTCCTCAGGAGCCTTCCCTGTTCTCCTGGAGGACACTGGGAGGTTCTGCTCCCTTGGGTCCTCAGGAGCCTCCCCTGGTGCCAACGTTGTCCTGGGGACAGCTCCGAGGTTCTGCTCTGTTGGGTCCTCAGGAGCCTCCCCTGGTCCCAGCGTTCTCCTGGGGGGACAACTGGGAGGTTCAGCTCCCTCTGGGCCCCAGAGCAAAGCCAGGCTGTGGCCTCACACTCTGACAGGATGTGGTGGTGGCTGCAGCCCCTCTGGGAGCAAGGAAGGCCAAGGGGATGGCTGAAGGTCCCTTCCCACCACCACCTGGGGCTGGGCTCTGTGATACCACAGGCTGAGGGTTGGACCTGCTGCACCTGCAGTGCTTTGGCCAGTTCTGGGCTCCTCAGGGCCATGGAGCTCCTGGAGCTGGTCCAGCAGAGGCTGTGGAGATGCTGAAGGAACTGGAGCATCTCTGGGGGAGCTGGGGCTGTGCAGCCTCCAGAGCAGACCCTGAGAGGGACCTCCCCAGGGCTGGCAGTGCCTCAGGGAGGGGGCAGAGCACGGACCAGGCTCTGCTCGGGGGGCACAGCAATGGCACAAGAGGAACGGGCAGGAACTGATGCCCAGGAAGTGCCACCTGGACAGGAGGGAGAACTTCTTTGCTGGGCACTGACCCAGCACTGACCAGAGCCCAGAGAGGGGGTGGAGTGTCCTCCCTGGGGACATTCCAGCCCCCTCTGGACACAGCCCTGTGCCAGGTGCTCTGGGATGCCCTGCTGGAGCAGGAGGGAGGACCACATGAGCCACAATCGTCTTTGCCAGCCTGACCCATTCTGGGATTCTGTGCTCTTGGAGATCTTGTCCAACCTCAATGATTCTATAGCTCTGTAACTCTACAGCCCCTGGGACAGGTTGGTGTCACACCCATGCCATGGCTGAGCTGTCCCTGGGCTGTGGGAGGCACAGAGTCTTTACTCTGCCAGTCCTGCCCAGCCTTGACCTGGCAGCCAAGCCCAGCCAAGGGGGCTCTGTGGGCACTGGGCACTGATGTACAGCCGGTCCTGAACAAAGGGAGGGGGAAACATTCATAGAAACAGCAGCAAAAATCACCTGTGGAAACTCGATTGCTACCCTAGAAGGGATTTATGTGTCCTGGGAATCAATAATGCCCCATTTTTCTGTTTCTTCAAGCATCAAGAGCTGTGGTGTCTGTGCAGAGTTATTATTCATGAGAAAGGATTTCCAGAGAAAATGAGAACTTTGCATGGGTAGTTTAGGTTAGATCTGGAAATTATTAGTTTTGTTTGATTTAATAGAGAGATCTAATTTCACTGCTACCTAATATTTAGTATTTTTCCTCTCTGTCTTGGTTCTTTCTTATGCCTTTCATGGTACTGAAAGAGAAATAAAGGAAGAAAAAGTGGCAAAGGAATGCAAAGTAAAACAAAAATGAGGCTGCTCAATCAGGCAAGGAAAAAAGCTATCTAAAATCCCCTGAATAAGGTCAAAGAAAATGAATCATATCTTTTTCATTCAAGAACTGAATTTTGCTTCAGGCATTAGACTTTAGAGCTGTCTGAAATGGTTGGAGACACTCTCAGTGCTGTCTGTGCTAACCCCACCCCTTTGTGCCCAGCCTGGTTGCAGTTCCAGAGCACAGGGATTGTCAGCAGAGGCTTTCCTGGTGATCCAGGACTCCTTAACTCCCTGCTGGAGCAGAGGGGCTGCTGCTGCCTGCAGATCCCACAGGCTCCTTCTGCAGAGGGCCTTGTGCCAACAGCCAGCAAGTCCCTGCTCTGGGAGGGCTTTGAGACCCAGCTGGGCACAGTTTGGCCTCAAACCCAACTGGGCAAGTCACACCTTGAGCAGCCTGGTACAAGTCCAGGGCAGCCCCTGCTTTGGGCCTGAGACTGGGGCATCCTGGCACTGTTTCCAGCCTGAGAGCACTTGAGTGGATGGTTCATAAAGTGCTTTAACAAGTGCTGTATTTTGGTTACACGTGTGATTTTCCTTACCAGGAAGGAACTCCAAAGTCTTTGGGTTATTTACAGCCCACTAATAAAACAAAGGGGTAACAAACCCTTCTGCACTTCTCAGGAGTCTCCCAAACAGGAGCTTCAATCCCCTCCTGTCCCTGTCCCCTTACCCAAACCCTCCTGGAGCTCTGGCAGCCTTGGGGCCGTGCCCACTGCCCTGGGGAGCCTGGGCAGTGCCCACCACCCTCTGGGGGAAGAGCCTTTTCCTAATAATTTGGAATAACTGCTCTGGCCCTTCCACACTGGCCGTGGAGCTCCTCCCCATGGCTGGGTCAGGAGTGTCCCATCCCAGCTCCATTCCAGGCTGTGGCAGATCCATCGTCCCGGGGAACACAGTTCTGCTTTTGATCCCTTTGATCCCAAGGAAATGACACCTTATTTCTGAGATGGATTTGTGCCCATTGGCTCCCACCACTGGGCTTTGAGGAGCCTTTTCTGCAGGGCTGCCAGTTCTGCTCCCTGCATGTTCCTGCATCATGTTCATATTCTGGCATGTGTGGGTTCAGAAATGACTCCCACAGGGTCAGCTCATAGCCCGGGCTTTGCCCCCTCTGGGGTTTCTTGGAGGGTTCAGATCCTTGGAAATGCTTCTTGTTTTGCATTTGAAAAACCAGGAATTATTTCAATTTTCCCTCCTGGATGCCACAGTCACTGAGTGCTCTGTAACTCCATGTCACAGGTGTGTGGGCTGAGCTGTTTGCCAGGAGACACTCCAGAGGATCATTCCCAGAGCTCTGCTCCTTCCTTTCTCCAGCACTTGTCTCCCATCTCCACAGCTCAAATCCCAGTCAGGCACTGCATCCCATGGTCAATCCAGTGCTAAAGGGAACAGCTTTGAGTGCTGACCCTGAAAACACAAACTGTTCTCCCAGTTCAGAGCTGCTGAAGTGAATGAAGTGTCGTGCATCACACCAGCCCTCGTGGTCCTTGTGGCAGCTGCAGTGCCCGAGAGCTGCTCCAGAGCACCAGAGATTGGAGTGGCACAGGGATGTCATCTCAGGGCCTGTCACAGAATCACAGACTGGGTTGGACTGGAAGGGACCTCAAAGCCCCCCCAGTGCCACCCCTGCCATGGGCAGGGACACCTCCCACCAGCCCAGGCTGCTCCAAGCCCTGTCCAACCTGGCCTGGGACACTCCCAGGGATGGGACAGCCACAGCTTCTCTGGGCACCTGTGCCAGGGCCTGCCCGCCCTCCCAGACACCAATTCCTTCCCAATATCCCACCCAGCCCTGCCCTCTGGCAGTGGGAAGCCATTCCCTGTGTCCTGCCCCTCCATCCCTTGTCCCCAGTCCCTCTCCAGCTCTCCTGGAGCCCCTTCAGGCCCAGCCAGGGGCTCTCAGGTGTCCCTGGAGCCTTCTCTGCTCTGGGTGACCCCCCAGCTGTCCCAGCCTGTCCCAGAGCAGCGGGATCCAGCCCTGGGATCACCTTAACGAATCCATCTCTTGTTCTGGGCACAGAAGTGCAGGGGGGCTCTCAGAAGGGCTGGCTCAGGTGGAGCTGGGGGTTCCCACCTCAGCAGCTTTCCTGGCACAGCTTCCCTGCCCTCTCAATAGGTGGATGGGGCAATGCCCTTCAGTCTGCCAGCTTTTTGTCCTGCTCCCCATGCCAGCTGGGCATGACCCTGTGTGGCTGCTCCAGCCCCACACCAGGGGCTCTCCCTGGCCGTGGTTTCTCAGGGAACACCAACTCTCAGCAGCTCATTCCAACCTTTTCCATCAGAGCTGCCTGTGGGGATGGAATTCCCACTGCAGGAGCCTGAGGTTGTTCCTTTGTAATGCAAACCTTGGGAATAACCCAGCTCTGGGCAGTGCCACAGCAGCAGGAGAGGCTTTGGAAGCCTGTGCTGGGTTTGCCTGGCAAACAAACACACACCAGTGGGGCAGAGAGGGGTGGGAGGGAAGGGAAGGGAGAGGGGGAGGGACACTGTGATGGGAGAGGGGAGTCTGCCTTGGGACCTGCAGAGCTGGGGGTCCACCTGGGCACCCCTGGGTGCTGGGACAGACCTGTGGAGTGGGGGCTGGGACACACCTGCAGAGCTGGGGGTCCACCGGGCACCCCTGGGTGCTGGGACACACCTGTGGAGCTGGGGCTCACCTGGGCAGCCCTGGGTGCTGGGACACACCTGTGGAGCTGGGGCTGGGACACACCTGTGGAGCTGGGGCTCACCTGGGCACCCCTGGGTGCTGTGATACACCTGTGGAGCTGGGGCTGGGACACACCTGTGGAGCAGGGGCCCACCTGGACACCCCTGGGTGCTGGGACACAACTGTGGAGCTGGGGCTGGGATACACATATGGAGCTGGGGCTGGGACACACCTGTGGAGCTGGGGCTCACCTGGGCACCCCTGGGTGCTGTGATACACCTGTGGAGCTGGGGCTGGGATACACCTGTGGAGTGGGGGCCCACCTGGACACCCCTGGGTGCTGGGACACACCTGTGGAGCTGGGGCTGGGACACACCTGTGGAGCTGGGGCTCACCTGGGCACCCCTGGGTGCTGGGACACACCTGTGGAGCTGGGGCTCACCTGGGCACCCCTGGGTGCTGTGATACACCTGTGGAGCTGGGGCTGGGATACACCTGTGGAGCAGGGGCTCACCTGGGCACCCCTGGGTGCTGTGATACACCTGTGGAGCTGGGGCTCACCTGGGCACCCCTGGGTGCTGTGATACACCTGTGGAGCGGGGGCTGGGACACACCTGTGGAGCAAGGGCCCACCTGGGCACCCCTGGGTGCTGTGATACACCTGTGGAGCTGGGACTCTCCTGGGCACCCCTGGGTGCTGTGATACACCTGTGGAGTGGGGGCCCACCTGGGCACCCCTGGGTGCTGTGATACAGCTGTGGAGCTGGGGCTGGGACACACCTGTGGAGCAGGGGCTCACCTGGGCACCCCTGGGTGCTGGGACACACCTTTAGAGCGGGGGCCCACCTGGGCACCCCTGGGTGCTGTGACACACCTGTGGAGCTGGGGCTGGGACACACCTGTGGAGTGGGGGCCCACCTGGGCACCCCTGGGTGCTGGGACACACCTGTGGAGCAGGGCCCCACCTGGGCACCCCTGGGTGCTGGGACACACCTGTGGAGTGGGGCCCCACCTGGGCACCCCTGGGTGCTGTGATACACCTGTGGAGCTGGGACTCTCCTGGGCACCCCTGGGTGCTGTGATACACCTGTGGAGTGGGGGCCCACCTGGGCACCCCTGGGTGCTGTGATACACCTGTGGAGTGGGGGCCCACCTGGGCACCCCTGGGTGCTGTGATACACCTGTGGAGCTGGGGCTGGGACACACCTGTGGAGCAGGGGCTCACCTGGGCACCCCTGGGTGCTGGGACACACCTTTAGAGCGGGGGCTCACCTGGGCACCCCTGGGTGCTGTGATACACCTGTGGAGCTGGGGCTGGGACACACCTGTGGAGCTGGGGCTCACCTGGGCACCCCTGGGTGCTGTGATACAGCTGTGGAGCTGGGGCTGGGACACACCTGTGGAGCAGGGGCCCACCTGGGCACCCCTGGGTGCTGTGATACAGCTGTGGAGCTGGGGCTGGGACACACCTGTGGAGCAGGGGCCCACCTGGGCACCCCTGGGTGCTGTGACACACCTGTGGAGTGGGGGCCCACCTGGGCACCCCTGGGTGCTGTTTGCACCTCTCAGGGTTCCCCCCTCCCCTCCCCTGCTCTCCCTGCCCGGGGTGGGGGCTGTGCTGAGCAGGAAGGTGGCCCAGGAGGAAGGATCCTGTGCTGCAGGTGCTGCAGCTCCGTGTGCAGGAGACACGGGGAGGTGCTCCTGGCAGGGCTGGTGTCCATGTCTGCAGGGAGAAGCTCTTTGTTACCTTCAGGGTTTGTAGGTCCCTGACAGGTAAAGGAAATGTGTTGAAAAACTGAGTTCTGAGGAGCTGTGTGAGCTGGAGCGATGAAATAAAGAGCTGTAAGAGAAGCGAGAAGTCCTTGCAGGTTACAGGGTACAGGTTCATCCATTTCAGTCTCTACAGCACTTCTGCTCCTGCTGTTCTGCCTCATAAACCATTCCAAAGGCTGCTCTAACAGCCCCTTTTTCTTCAGCACTCACAAACAAATACCAAGTCAAGGGATGACTGATTTTTCTAAAATCCTCTACCTCGCCCTCCCTGAGCATAATTCACTACATCTCAGTCAAAACTGCTTCTTACTCTTTACTTTGGGATTTATTTTTCACACTGTGGTTTCTTTTGCTCTTTTTAGTGAGCAGAGATGGAAACTTCCTTGTGTGCAGATGTAGCTCCCTGTAATTCACCATTTCCAGTGGAAAATCACCCTGCAATTGGAAATGTTTTCAGAAAAACCTTTCCTAAGGAAAACATACATCAACAACAGAGAAAACCCTACAGAGCAGGAATCCCAGAATCCCTGACTGGTTTGGGTTGGAAAGGACTCAAAGCCCACCCAGTGCCACCCCTGCCATGGGCAGGGACACCTCCCACCAGCCCAGGCTGCTCCAAGCCCTGTCCAACCTGGCCTGGGACACTCCCAGGGCTGGGGCAGCCACAGCTTCTCTGGGCACCTGTGCCAGGGCCTGCCCACCCTCCCAGACACCAATTCCTTCCCAATATCCCACCCAGCCCTGCCCTCTGGCACTGGGAAGCCATTCCCTGTGTCCTGTCCCTCCATCCCTTGTCCC
Source organism: Pithys albifrons albifrons (assembly GCF_047495875.1). Classification (NCBI taxonomy): domain Eukaryota; kingdom Metazoa; phylum Chordata; class Aves; order Passeriformes; family Thamnophilidae; genus Pithys; species Pithys albifrons. The sequence goes on along the minus strand of NC_092463.1, from coordinate 752,969 downwards.
CAGTCCCTCTCCAGCTCTCCTGGAGCCCCTTCAGGCCCTGCCAGGGGCTCTCAGGTGTCCCTGGAGCCTTCCCTTCTCCAGGTGACCCCCCAGCTGTCCCAGCCTGTCCCAGAGCAGAGGGATCCAGCCCTGAAGCATCTCCATGGCCTCCTCTGGTCCTGCTCCAACATGTCCTTGTGCTGAGGATCCCAGACCTGGGCACAGTTGCCCAGACAGCCCTCAAAATGACAGCTCTTGTGTTTGGGAACAGGAGGAACTGAGAAGCTGCTCAGGCAAAGGATTTGAGCCCAGAGCTGCTCTGAGCCCACCTCTGCTGTGCATCTCTGGGAACACCTTTGTGCAAGTCTAACCCCAGGTATATTCATTATTCCAGTGCCTTTGGGTTTGCTCCTCACAGCCTTTCATGCTGCCCAGGAAATCAGCCCCTGCAGAGTCTGGCAGACTAAAGGAAAGTGTCCTCATTAGGAGTGGGATCCGTGGGAAACAGCAGGAGCCAGCAGGGAAGGGCTCTCCAGGAGGGACAGCTCACTGCCAGTGCATCCCCATCCTCTGCAGCACAGCCCTGGCAGGAGCCCCACGAGGCCTCCACGACCTGCCCAGGGGTTCAGGTTGGGAGAAGTTCAGCCACAGAAGATGAGGATGAAGCCAGAGTGAAAATTTAGAGGCAAAAGCAGCTGCATTTCACTGCCAGGGTCCTCCTGTGTCCCCTGTCCTGCTCTGTGGTGCCAGTGAATCCCTCTCCTGGCACCCCTGGGCACCTGAGGGTCTGGGTGCTGTGGTGGGAGCCAGGTCTGATCTGGGGGGGTCCTGCACAGGCTGCACACACTGGGAGCCTCCTGGCCTCCATCATCATGGACACAACAACCTGCAATTACCTGAGCTTTCTTTTAGAAATCATATCTAAATATAAATACACAGTATGGTCTTTAATAATTTTTTTCTCCCTGAAAAATTCATCAGAGGGCAGAACGCTTCAGTGCTGGTGAAGACTGAGGGAAGGTGCCAGTGTGGCACCGTTTGGGCAGTGACAAGGTGTTGGTGTTTCAGGAGGAGGAAAAGCAAATCTCACCATATAAAACTTGATTTTGGAATTGCTGTTTTTCCGTGGGAGCACTGAAGGGTTGTGTGTGCTGGAGGTGTTTGTGGCTGCAGTTCAGTGGTTTTCAATAGCTCTGGGCTGATAAAGCTCTTTTTCCCCACGTGTAGCCTGTTCTGTTCAGGTTAAGGTTCTCTAAAACACTTCTGCTCCTGCAATTCCGCTGCAGGCAGGAGCTGTGCACCCAGGCAGGGATCGATGCCCTCTGACCCTGCGGTGCTGCTGCCCATGGCCATGCTCTGAACAGCTGCAGATCGTGGTCCTGGGCTTGGACATGCTCCTGCCCCTCCTGTTCTATCCCTGCCATCCTGCCCCTCCATCCTGCCCCTGCCTTCCTGCCCCTCCCATCCTGCCCCTCCCATCCTGCCCCTCCATCCTGCCCCTCCCATCCTGCCCCTCCATCCTGCCCCTCCATTCTGCCCCTGCCATCCTGCCCCTCCATCCTGCCCCTCCCATCCTGCCCCTCCATCCTGCCCCTCCATCCTGCCCTTCCATCCTGCCCCTCCCATCCTGCCCCTCCATCCTGCCCCTCCCATCCTGCCCCTCCATCCTGCCCCTCCCATCCTGCCCCAGCTCAGCCGCTGCTTCTCCTCCAGGCCAAGCACAATGTGAGGCTTCAAAAATGAGGGAAATCAGAGGAAGAAACTTTCAGAAAGTGCATTCAGAGACTTATTTGCCTCTGGGAAAGTCACGAGCTGTGTGTGGGCAGCAACAGGGGTGGCACCTGTGGAGCAGGGTGGTCACAGATGCCCAGAATCCCAGAACCCCCGGGGTTGGCAAAGCCCTGCCAGCCCATGGAGCCCACCCTGTGCCTGATGCCCACCTTGGCAAAGCCCTGCCAGCCCCTGGAGCCCACCCTGTGCCTCATGCCCACCTTGGCAAAGCCCCCCCAGCCCCTGGAGCCCCCCCTGTGCCTGATGCCCACCTTGGCAAAGCCCTGCCAGCACCTGGAGCCCACCCTGTGCCCGATGCCCACCTTGGCACAGCCCTGCCAGCCCATGGAGCCCACCCTGTGCCCGATGCCCACCTTGGCACAGCCCTGCCAGCCCCTGGAGCCCACCCTGTGCCCGATGCCCACCTTGTCCCCCAGCCCAGAGCACTCAGTGCCACGGCCAGTCCTGCCTTGGGCACCTCCAGGGCTGGGCACTCCAACCCTCCCTGGGCAGCCCCTGCCAGGGCCTGCCCACCCTTTCCAGGAGGAAATTCCTGCTGCTGTGCCCCCTGCCCCTGCCCTGGCCCAGCCTGAGGCCGTGCCCTCTGCTCCTGTCCCTGTGCCCTGGGGCACAGCCCGACCCCCTGTCCCGGCTCCCCCTCCTGGCAGGGATTGCAGAGCCAGAAGGTGCCCCCTGAGCCCCCCTCTCTCCCTGAGCCCTGGGTGCCACTGCAGTGCCCAGAGGGGGGGCTTGCCCTGCCTCCCATGCCCTGCCCTGCTCCAGCTCCTCCGCTCAGCTCCTCTCCGAGGAGAATTCCCCTCGGGAATCCGGCAGTGGATCGCAATGCCCTGAGCCCCTGCGGGGGCTTTGGGTGAGATCCTCGGGCAGGGGCTGAGCCCTCCCAGGCTGCTCCTCTGGACACACATTCATTCCAAGGCTTGGATTAATTATTCACCACACTCTTCTCAGCTGCTTATCATTGGTCTCAACCATTTCTTGGTGGAGTTTATTTCGGCATTTATGGCTCATTTTGTTTCATTTTAAGCTTATTGTGTTTCTAAATGAAAGCTGGACAGTTTTCCCCAGCCTGTTCCACGCACAGAGCACAGAATGTCAAGAAACTGGGGGGGAAAGGATGAACACTTTGGGGAAAATAGACTTGAGATTATTTCATGTGAGCCAGTTTTATTAAAGTGGCTTGTTTAAAACTAGAAAATGGAAATGTGAAGTTGGAGGAAATCCGTGAAATGTGATGGATGGGGGGGAATTGTGGTGTCTTCACACATTGCTGGGTCCCATCACACCCCACAGCCTGGCAGTGCCCTCTGGCCAAGGGCCTTTCCAGAGGGAGAACCTCATGGGAAGGGTGGTTGAATTTATGGTATTTATGGCATGATCAATATTGATGTTCTTTGTGTATTGTTTATTTTTTTAATTTCTTAGGTATCAGCTGAGTGTGACAAAACTGTTAAAGGGAAAAAATGCTCTCCTGGTTTATTTAAAGAGGCTGACAATTGACACTCATCCTTTGGGAAACTGCTCTTAAAATAGTTACAGCATTCTTGGATTTTAATTCCATTTCTTCCCTCCCCCCTCTCTCCAAAGGCAGGAATATTAAATATTCCATTCCATTGCTGTAACCAGCAAATATACATAAGTTTTGCACTTTATTTATATGTAACTTTAATGCTTTATTAAAAACATCCAGGAAAGTGGGGGGTTGTTATTTATTAAACCTTTTCAACCAATCACACAGTTTTTTATTCAGTCAACACCTTTGTGTTCTTTCCTTGCTCAGATGTAATCAATGGTAATATTTTAGAAATTCCATGGGTGATAAAGCAAATTATTCTTCTGAGCTCTGACAAGTCTCCTGAAGAGGCAGAGATTTGCAAAGCTCTTCCCGTGAGTGGCCACAACTGCCACTGAGATTTTATTTTCAGTAATGAAAACACAGCGTTCCCCAGAGGCAAAGGGAGCTCCTTCCTGAGCTGAGCTCTCCCTCAACTCCCTGCCTGGGTGGAAACTCCCTGTCCCCTCGGTCTTCACCATTCCATGGTAATGATGCCACAACCTCTGGGCAAGGGGACTCTGAATGCTGGGAAAGGTGGGGGAGAAGATCTGGGCACAAGTCCTGATGCCTCGGCCTTTTTGGGAGAGGCTCCTTGGCTTTCCTTCCCCCTTCCCTGGGCTCCAGGAATGCTGCAGAGCCACTGCTGGCTGGGATGTCCTTCAGTGAGCAGGACACTCCCGGGAGCCTTTGGACAACGCTCTGAGGGACACTGGGGTGTCCTGTGCAGGGCCAGAGGTTGGACTGGGTTATCCCCGTGGGTCCCTCACCCAGCTCAGGGTACTCTGTGATTCTGTGGCACCTCCTTCTGGAGGCAAAGGCTGTGGGCAAACACCTGGAGCTCCTGCAGGGCAAGGGTAGTGCCTGGAGCACCTGTGGATGGGACACAGCCCCTCCTCTCCACCCCATGGATGCAGCACCTCTGCCAGCTGGCAGGGCTGGCTGTGCCCAGGGCCAGGCTGGGCAAGGCTGGGCAAAGCTGGGCAAGGCTGCACCTTCTGGGACTGCAGCTGAGCTCATTAAATGAACAGAACTGAAATGTCAACCCTTCTGTCAGTGGCACCAAATGTCCCTGTGCTCTGGAGAGAAGGAGCAGGGCTGGGCAGGGCTGGGCTGGGCAGGGCTGGGCAGGGCTGGGCTGGGCTGGGCTGGGCAGGGCAGGGCTGGGCTGGGCAGGGCAGGGCTGGGCTGGGCAGGGCTGGGCAGAGCTGGGCAGGGCTGGGCAGGGCTGGGCAGGGCTGCTGGGTACAAATGGCAGTGCCCTGGCATGGAAACACTGGTGCCTCTTTATGGGCTCCTTGAGCTCAGCAGCAGAGCTGTCCATGCACCTCCTGCTCCACTTGGAATCCTGTTCCTGGAGCTGCAATTTAAGCACAGAATCCCAGCCTGGTTTGGGGGGGCTGCCCTCAGGCTGCAGGGGAACCTCTCACTCCTCTCCCCAGCTGCCATTGCTCTGCTTTTCCCCCTTTTTGACTCTGTTATGCCCTGCCCCTGGTGGGCTCAGTCCTGGCCAGGAGTGGGTCCCCCTTGGGCTCCATCGGGCACGGGGGAAGCTCCTGGCAGATTCTCTCTGAACCCCCCCCCATTCCCCCTCCCCAATTTCCAACTCCTTGTGCTGCAAACCCAAGACAGTGAGACAGACCTTCAACATCTGCTCCTGCTTGCCATGAATATTTGAAATCCCCCCTGAAGCCATCAGGGTTCAATGTTCTCACAATCAGCTTAAAAATGGATTAGATGATGCTCTTGGTGATGCAAATTGGGAAGAGAACACCCTTGATCCCAGTCAGAAAGTTCATCTGCTCTCGTCACTTCACACCTTAAATAAGGGCATGGGCAATTACTCCCTTTCACAGCTGGCTGGGCTCAGGATTTCTGCAGCTGAAATGAAGTGGTCTCTGTTCTACTGACCCGAGGTGGCCAATTCGATATTTAACTGCCAACACCCTGCAGAGCGTGGCCACAATGCTTGGAAATGATTCCATGTTCAACATTCCTACTTATTGTCTGCAATAAAAAGGGTCTGAAATAATCACTTTCCTGGATGGGCAGAAAAGACAGAGCTTATTCTGGATCGGATTGGATTGGATTGGATTGGGTTGGATCGGATTGGATTGGGTTGGATTGGATCGGATCGGATCGGATCGGATTGGATTGGATCAGATTGGATTGGATTGGGTCGGATTGGATTGGATTGGATTGGATTGGATTGGATCAGATTGGATTGGATTGGATTGGATTGGATTGGATTGGATTGGATTGGACTGGGTTGGATTGGATTGGATTGGATTGGGTTGGATTGGATTGGATTGGATTGGATTGGATTGGATTGGATTGGATTGGGTTGGATTGGATTGGATTGGATTGGATTGGATTGGATTGGATCGGATTGGATCGGATTGGACCGGATTGGATTGGATCAGATCGTATTGGATTGGATCGGATCGTATTGGATTGGATTGGATTGGGTTGGATTGGATTGGGTTGGATTGGATTGGATTGGGTTGGTCCCCCCCAGCACTGATTGCTCTTGTCTTTGGGAACACAGGATGGGGCTCATCCCTCAAACTTCCAAGCTTTAAAGCACATTCCACATCACCGTTTGTGTCCCTGGGGAGGAGATGTTCTTCCAGGGCAGTTACCAGAACTACTGATTAGCAACCTTACACATATTAATGGTTTCCAGTTGTTTTCAAGGTGGCAGCCCCTGAGCATTTCTAGTTCAGCTGGATGGACAACAGAAATGTCTTCACATTCAGGATGAGAGGAAGAGGCCTCAAGTTACTCCAAGGGAGGTTTAGGTTGGACATGAGGGGAAAACCAGTCATGGAAAGGTTGCAAAGCATTGGCACAGCTGCCCAGGGCAGGGGTGGAGTCCCCATCCCTGGAAATGTTCAAAAACCACCTGGATGTGGCACTTGGGGACATGGTTAATGATGAACATGGTGGTGGTGCTGGTTGGTGGTTGGACTTGGTGGTCCTGGAGGTCTTTTCCAACCTTCCTGATCCCATGGCTCTGATTCCTCCCATGTACTGCAGTGAGACATGGCATGAGCTCCCTGCTCAGGCCAAGCCCATCTGCCAGGAATTTGAGCTTTAAAAATAAGTGGAATTTAGGCCTGGAACAACTGACTGGTGACCCTCTTTATTCTCACTTTGTCATGTTCAACAGCAGCAACAGCAACGTCGCTGTGGGTTGTTTGCTCAGGTGGGGGAGACACTTTACCTGTGACTCTGAAACAAAGCCCAAATCAGCTGCTAAAGAGGCATCAGGGGGACATGACAAGGACTTCCAGAGTGACAAGGAAAACACTTCCTCTTAGGAAGAGTTCCCTCTTAGGATTGAAGGAATGTATGGATTTATTCATTCAGAAGGAACATGAATCCCATAACCAGCTTTCATGGATTTGTATCTGAACACAAAAATAGATGACTTAGGACAGAAAATGCATCAGCTCAGCCTGGTTTAGTCACCTGGAAGAGGCACCGTGGCCATGGTGGAATGGGGTGTGGTGGGAAGGACACACTGGAGTCCCAGGTGGGAATTAGGGATGGGTGTGGTGGGAAGGACACACTGGAGTCCCAGGAGGGAATTAGGGATGGGTGTGGTGGGAGGGACACACTGGAGTCCCAGGTGGGAATTAGGGATGGGTGTGGTGGGAAGGACGCACTGGAGTCCCAGGTGGGAATTAGGGATGGGTGTGGTGGGAGGGACACACTGGAGTTCCAGGTGGGAATTAGGGATGGGTGTGGTGGGAGGGACACACTGGAGTCCCAGGAGGGAATTAGGGATGGGTGTGGTAGGAGGGACACACTGGAGTCCCAGGTGGGAATTAGGGATAGGTGTTATAGGGGGGACACACTGGAGTCCCAGGAGGGAATTAGGGATGGGTGTTATAGGGGGACACACTGGAGTCCCAGGAGGGAATTAGAGATGGGTGTGGTGGGAAGGACACACTGGAGTCCCAGGTGGGAATTAGGGATGGGTGTTATAGGGGGAGCACACTGGAACCCAGGTGGGAATTAGGGATGGGTGTGGTGGGAGGGACACACTGGAGTCCCAGGAGGGAATTAGAGATGGGTGTGGTGGGAAGGACACACTGGAGTCCCAGGAGGGAATTAGGGATGGGTGTGGTGGGAAGGACACACTGGAGTCCCAGGTGGGAATTAGGGATGGGTGTGGTGGGAAGGACACACTGGAGTCCAAGATGGGAATTAGGGATGGGTGTTATAGGGGGGACACATTGGAGTCCCAGGTGGGAATTAGGGATGGGTGTTATAGGGGGGACACACTGGAGTCCCAGATGGGAATTAGGGATGGGTGTTATAGAGGGGACACACTGGAGTCCTAGATGGGAATTAGGGATGGGTGTGGTGGGAAGGACACACTGGAGTCCCAGATGGGAATTAGGGATGGGTGTGGTGGGAAGGACACACTGGAGTCCCAGGAGGGAATTAGGGATGGGTGTGGTGGGATGGACACACTGGAGTCCCAGATGGGAATTAGGGATGGGTGTGGTGGGAAGGACACACTGGAGTCCCAGGAGGGAATTAGGGATGGGTGTGGTGGGAGGGACGCACTGGAGTCCCAGGTGGGAATTAGGGATAGGTGTTATAGGGGGGACACACTGGAGTCCCAGATGGGAATTGGGGATGGGTGTTATAGGGGGACACACTGGAGTCCCAGGAGGGAATTAGAGATGGGTGTGGTGGGAAGGACACACTGGAGTCCCAGGTGGGAATTAGGGATGGGTGTGGTGGGAAGGACACACTGGAGTCCCAGGTGGGAATTAGGGATGGGTGTGGTGGGAGGGACACACTGGAGTCCCAGGAGGGAATTAGGGATGGGTGTTATAGGGGGACACACTGGAGTCCCAGATGGGAATTAGGGATGGGTGTGGTGGGAGGGACACACTGGAGTCCCAGGTGGGAATTAGGGATGGGTGTGGTGGGAGGGACACACTGGAGTCCCAGGTGGGAATTAGGGATGGGTGTTATAGGGGGGACACACTGGAGTCCCAGGTGGGAATCAGAAAACATATTTTCCTACAGTGGCTTCAGATCTTGAGCAGAGTTTTGCTGCTGCAGGAGCAGCCCTGGCCTTGGCTGGGGGCCTGTGCTGGGAGGAGATGCTGATGGCCCAAGGTTTGCCTTTGTTTCAAAGGGAAGGGAAAGGCAACAGAAAAATGTAATGAACAGTATTTAGGAAATCAATTTTAAATGGCAAAGCTGAAAATGTTAATTAAGGAATGAACATTGCACGTCTGAAATGCAGGGGTAAAATCAATGCCACTGTGAATGGAAATGCTCCTGCTTGTGACTCGGACACTGACAGAGTCCTACATGAAGCTGGGTCAGTGCAGTGTCCCCTGGGGAGGACACTTTGCCCTCCCTCTGTTCCCATCTTTCTGTGCCTTCACACCCTCACTGGGAGCAGGGGCCATTCTGGGGTTCTATGGCTTCATTTGTCCCCCAGGACTGAGGTTGAGCCCAGGGAGCCAGAACTTCTCAGGGAGCACATTTGGACGGATCTGTTTGCTGGGGAGAGTTTGTGAGTGACTCGGTCTCAGCTGCTGCTGAGCTGCCCAAGCCCAGGAGTTCCAGCCCTGTCACTTGGGCAATTGGTTTCCTGCTGTCACATCCCCTGTCTGTGCCTGACCCCTCTAAAAAAGGCTCCCTGGGGAGACAAACAGGCCCAGGGTTAGTGCCCAAACACTTTCCACCTGACAAGAATTGTTGCTGTGCTTTAAGGAGAAAAATCACTTCCTTTTGTTTTGCCAGGGAATTCAAATGCCTTAAGATTTAGTGTAACACGGGATCTGCTTAAGTGGTAATTGTTCTTTGTTTCAAACTCCATCAATTTGCAGCTGGAACACCATGGCTGTCACTGGAAATGCTTTGGAAATTTATTTACAGGCGGCAGGAAAGGGAAGAAGCACAGACAGAATTTTAAATACAAATTGCTTCAAGGTACAATTTCCTCCAATTGCTGTAATGTGCATTATGAATTTAATTTCAGTATATTTCTGCTCTATAATAACCTGATTTGGAAGTATAAATGCAAATTAAATTTAAATAACCTATAATTTTTATGTGATGTTTTATAAATATTTACTGTGAGGGTCTTATTGAATCAACGAGGCCTCAAACTGTGCAGACAGTAATGAAGGCAGGTCAGTCCCTGCCCGAGTGGGGTGGGCCTGGCATGGGCAGGGTCTGTCTGCCCTCAGCTCATCAGGGTGAGAGGAGACAGTCAGGGTGGCAGCAGAGTGTTCCCAGGCACCAACACAGTTATCTTGGAATCCCAGGATCCCTGAGGGTGGCAAAGCCCTGCCAGCCCATGGAGCCCACCCTGTGCCCGATGCCCACCTTGGCAAAGCCCTGCCAGCCCCTGGAGCCCACCCTGTGCCCGATGCCCACCCTGGCAAAGCCCTGCCAGCCCCTGGAGCCCACCCTGTGCCCAATGCCTACCTTGGCAAAGCCCTGCCAGTCCCTGGAGCCAACCCTGTGCCTGATGCCCACCTTGGCAAAGCCCTGCCAGCCCCTGGAGCCCACCCTGTGCCCGATGCCCACCTTGGCAAAGCCCTGCCAGCCCCTGGAGCCCACCCTGTGCCCGATGCCCACCTTGGCAAAGCCCTGCCAGCCCATGGAGCCCACCCTGTGCCCGATGCCCAACTTGGCAAAGCCCTCCCAGCCCCTGGAGCCCACCCTGTGCCCGATGCCCACCCTGGCAAAGCCCTGCCAGCCCCTGGAGCCCACCCTGTGCCCAATGCCTACCTTGGCAAAGCCCTGCCAGTCCCTGGAGCCAACCCTGTGCCTGATGCCCACCTTGGCAAAGCCCTGCCAGCCCCTGGAGCCCACCCTGTGCCCGATGCCCACCTTGGCAAAGCCCTGCCAGCCCCTGGAGCCCACCCTGTGCCCGATGCCCACCTTGGCAAAGCCCTGCCAGCCCCTGGAGCCCACCCTGTGCCCGATGCCCAACTTGGAAAAGCCCTGCCAGCCCCTGGAGCCCACCCTGTGCCCGATGCCCACCTTGGCAAAGCCCTGCCAGCCCATGGAGCCCACCCTGTGCCCGATGCCCACCTTGGCAAAGCCCTGCCAGCCCCTGGAGCCCACCCTGTGCCCAATGCCCACCTTGGCAAAGCCCTGCCAGTCCCTGGAGCCCACCCTGTGCCTGATGCCCACCTTGGCAAAGCCCTCCCAGCCCCTGGAGCCCACCCTGTGCCCAATGCTCACCTTGTCCCCCAGCCCAGAGCACTCAGTGCCATGGCCAGTCCTGCCTTGGGCACCTCCAGGGCTGGGCACTCCAACCCTCCCTGGGCAGCCCCTGCCAGGGCCTGCCCACCCTTTCCAGGAGGAAATTCCTGCTGCTGTGCCCCCTGCCCCTGCCCTGGCCCAGCCTGAGGCCGTGCCCTCTGCTCCTGTCCCTGTGCCCTGGGGCACAGCCCGACCCCCTGTCCCGGCTCCCCCTCCTGGCAGGGATTGCAGAGCCAGAAGGTGCCCCCTGAGCCTCCTTTGCTCCAGCTGAGCCCCCCCAGCTCCCTCAGCCCCTCCTGCTGCTCCAGCCCCTGCCCAGCTCTGTCCCTGCCCTGGACACTCTCCAGCCCCTCCGTTTCTCTCCTGTTTTCCCTCCAGCCCAGGGAGGGCCTGGCTGTGCCCCCCTGGCAGCAGTGGGTGATGCCAAGCTGTGCTTACCAGGCTCTGCCTTGTTGGAAGTGCCTGACTTGCCCTTTCCTTTGCCCAGCAACAACTCTGCTTTCTGCCATGTCACTGGTGGGACACTGAAGAGAATTGGTCCAACACTGAACTTGTGCAATAAAGAGGAAGTTAATTGCACAGTGATTGTTGCATTTTAAATTACTGATGGATGTTTTCCAATGAATATAATATATGGTGAAAGTATGTGGATATAATAAATGTAAATAAAAATAATTAAATTATTTTTATAATGAAATATAGTAACAATAATGATAAAATATTGGGAAAAGTTATAACTTAATAATTTTTTGTCTCACTAGTAGATTCCTAGAATGCATTGGGTTGGAAGAGACCTTAAAGCCCATCCCATCCCACCCCTGCCATGGGCAGGGACACCTCCCACCAGCCCAGGCTGCTCCAAGCCCTGTCCAGCCTGGCCTGGGACACTCCCAGGGATGGGAAGGGACACCCTTGTCCAAGTCCCACTAAGGACTCTCCTCACCTGATGTCCTGAAGTGGAGGAACAGGCACTTCCCAGCAGGACAGGGGATGTCCAGGCAGGCAGACATCAGGGTTTAGCCCAAATTTCCTCCTTCCATTTGAGCCTGGGGCAGGATTAAAGCAAAATGTCCTTGGCAGGGTTGGAGCTGGAGCTGGACTCTCTGCCTGCAGCCTGGCAGTGCCAGCTGGGCTCCTCCTGGCCACCAGAGTGGGTAAGGAGATGCTCTATAACATTTGGGGGAGTTGGTTTTGCTGGTTTTTTTAAGCTACTGTGGTTGAAAATAAATAAATACCGAAGGGCAATTTTCTCAGTGTGATTCTAATTTGTTTAATCAGATTATGTTGTTTTCTTCACTGCTGCCTTCTAATTTGGATATATGAAAATGAAATTAATATTAGATTCTCATATTTATTCAGCCTTAATGAGATGACTGGAATGCTTTGCCAGAACAGAATCTTTCAAACGTGGCTAAACGTCCCTTCCTGGAGGTGCCTTTCCTAAGGCTTGACACCCCCTGAAGTTTAGGAAAAGGACCCGAAAGGTCTCTGCTGTTCCTGATCATTCCAGAATCAGGACGTCACAGCTGACACAGGATTGATCAGGACCAAGGACAGCGGGAATGGCGGTGACCTGGAGGAGGGAACGTGTGCATTGGATATTGGGGCAAATTCCAGGCTGTGTGCCCAGGGAGGTGCTGGCACAGCCCCCAGCAGGGCTGGCACCACCCTGGAGCCCCTGGAATTCATTGGATATTGGGGTAAATTCCTGGCTGTGTGCCCAGGCAGACACTGGCACAGCCCCCAGCAGGGCTGGCACCACCCTGGAGCTGCTGGAATTCATTGGATATTGGGGCAAATTCCAGGCTGTGTGCCCAGGGAGGTGCTGGCACAGCCCCCAGCAGGGCTGGCACCACCCTGGAGCTGCTGGACTTCATTGGATATTGGGGTAAATTCCTGGCTGTGTGCCCAGGGAGGTGCTGGCACAGCCCCCAGCAGGGCTGGCACCACCCTGGAGCTCCTGGAATTCATTGGATATTGGGGCAAATTCCTGGCTGTGTGCCCAGGGAGGTGCTGGCACAGCCCCCAGCAGGGCTGGCACCACCCTGGAGCTCCTGGAGCTGCTGGAATTCATTGGATATTGGGGCAAATTCCAGGCTGTGTGCCCAGGGAGGTGCTGGCACAGCCCCCAACAGGGCTGGCACCACCCTGGAGCTCCTGGAGCTGCTGGACTTCATTGGATATTGGGGCAAATTCCTGGCTGTGTGCCCAGGGAGGTGCTGGCACAGCCCCCAGCAGGGCTGGCACCACCCTGGAGCCCCTGGAATTCATTGGATATTGGGGTAAATTCCTGGCTGTGTGCCCAGGTAGACACTGGCACAGCCCCCAGCAGGGCTGGCACCAGCCTGGAGCTGCAGGAATTCATTGGATATTGGGGCAAATTCCTGGCTGTGTGCCCAGGGAGGTGCTGGCACAGCCCCCAGCAGGGCTGGCACCACCCTGGAGCCCCTGGAATTCATTGGATATTGGGGCAAATTCCTGGCTGTGTGCCCGGGCAGGCACGGGCACAGCCCCCAGCAGGGCTGGCACCACCCTGGAGCTGCTGGAGCTGCTGGAGTTTGGCTTTCCCTGGGTCTAGAGCAGCCAGTCAAACCCAGCCTCAGTGCTACCAAGCAGGTGCACTTTGGTTTTGCTGTGTGCAAACTGCTTTAAGGACTTGCCCTTCTCTCTGCTCTGCCCAACTTTCAGGAACAGCAATTTCCATTTCCTGGATGGCTTTGCTTTTCCAGGTGCTCAGGTTTGTGTGGGAAGGAAACCAGAAAACTCTTGTGCCCAGCACAGAAGGCTCAAGATAATTGCACTGTTAAGGAATTGAAATGTTCCCTCTCAGTGCTCCAGACTTGTGCCAGGCTGCCAAGGGGCTGATGGAGACAAGGACCATGTGGTGCTCAGGTCCAGGTCCTGGTGCCTCAAGAACTCCCACTGGAGAAGGTCAATGTCAGAAACTGTCCCTCCTGCCATGCTGGGATTGGGGTTTACATCTTTGCTCCTTGAACTGCTCTTTTTAGAATCTCAGACTGGTTTGGGTGGGAAGGGACCTCAAAGCCCCCCCAGTGCCACCCCTGCCATGGCAGGGACACCTCCCACCAGCCCAGGCTGCTCCAAGCCCTGTCCAGCCTGGTCTGGGACACTCCCAGGGCTGGGGCAGCCACAGCTTCTCTGGGCACCTGTGCCAGGGCCTGCCCACCCTCCCAGACACCAATTCCTTCCCAATATCCCACCCAGCCCTGCCCTCTGGCACTGGGAAGCCATTCCCTGTGTCCTGTCCCTCCATCCCTTGTCCCCAGTCCCTCTCCAGCTCTCCTGGAGCCCCTTCAGGCCCTGCCAGGGGCTCTCAGGTGTCCCTGGAGCCTTCTCTGCTCCAGGTGAGCCCCCCCCAGCTGTCCCAGCCTGTCCCAGAGCAGAGGGATCCAGCCCTGGAGCAGCTCCAAGTTCTCCAGTGCTGGTTTCATGTCTGCAGTGCAGCCCTGGAAGGAGCATTGGAAGGTCCTGGGTGTTCATTCAGTGATTCCTCTGCTGTCACATTGTCCTCCCTCCTGTGTGTTTAACTCTGGCAGAACAGCCATCCAACAGGGTTATCACTGCCATCCAACCGACTCCTCCCGCTGGAAAAGCACATTCCAAAGCTTCAAGGGTTGAGCTGTGTCCCCCCAGGCATGTCCTTGGCTCGGTGGTCTCACTGCAAACCCCTGGGCTGGCGCAGCCACGTTTCTGTGGCCATCCCTGCACATCCCTGCCCAGCCCCAGCCCCAGAGCTGGGAATTGTGGCTGCAGCTCCCAGGGCAGGAGGTGGGGACGAGGGACAGCTCGGTGTGTCCCTGCCATGGCTGCTCCTGCCCAGAGAGGTCTCTTGGCAGTCTCTGGGGGGAACCAGAGCCCCTCTGCACTCACACTGGGTCAGTGTTTTGGGGACTCAACAGACTGTCCCTCAACATCCCTTGGCATCCCCTCACCTGATTATCTCCACTGACTCCGGGCCTCTCTGCCTGATAATATTTCCCACTCAATCAACACAGGCCTCCAACTTGTAATTATCTTGGGAAATGTTTCCATAATGTACAACCCTTCACCTTTTCCCTGTGCTGATTTATTGCCTCCGAGTTAAACCTTGATGTTCAATTTCCTGGTGTTGTTATTCCCATCTCCTGCTCCAGAGAATAACTCAGTGGCAATTTCAGGGGAAAATGAATCAAAACACTGTGATATTTACACACGGCCTTTTAATCACTGGAAACAGAGAAGTTTTTGATTTAAAATTACAGTAATTTTATTTCAATTGTGCTTAGTATTATCCCCAGACATAATTAGGGATAAGCACAGAATTAACTGGCTGCAGCTCCTTCCATGAGCAGTAAATAATACCTTGGGTAGAAAGAAATACCAGTGGCTGAGTTTGGTTCTATGAGGTTTCCTAACAAGGAGTTTGGATGGATGTCCTTTGTTTTCTGTCAGGAGTGGTGAGCGAGGCACAGACGGGCAGTTTGGGATTCCAGCACACATCCCACCCCAGGAGGTGACCTCAGCTCCTCCTCAGGCTCTTCCCCTGCAGAAACAGAGGTTTGAACGTGTTGGACCCATCAGGGATGTGTGTTCTGTAGGCATTGACACCCCTGAGTCATGGAATCCTGCAATGGGTTGGGTGGGAAGGGACCTGAATGCCCACCCAGTGCCACCCCTGCCATGGGCAGGGACACCTCCCACCAGCCCAGGCTGCTCCAAGGGAACTGTGCAAAGGGAAGGGGGTGTGTGGGGGCTGAGGGCACCAAAGGGCCTGGAATGTTCCCCTGACCCTCCACCCTGCATGCAGGAGAGGGGGATCTTCCTCCTCCTATCCTAGAGACCTTTTTCCAAGTAGATAACTGTGCTGTCAGTGCTCCTGAAATCTGCTTTCCTCCCATGCTCTCCCCTCTCCAAGGGCTTCCCTTCCTGTGAGCTCCCCAGCGAGCTGGGCCAGCTCTGGATCCATCTCTATCTCTCTGTGCCCTGAGTCTGCTGTGGATTTAAGGCCTGAGTAAATCAGTGCTCACACAGCTGGTAGAGCTCCATAAAACCCAAAGCTGTTCAGCCCATCCAAGTCTCCCTCAGCTTTGCCCAGCCCTGCTCTGGGGTGGTAAATGGAGCTGGTGTGGGGCCCAGGACCCGTCAGAGCAGATTGGGATGGATGACCCTCATTGCACCATCTATGGATCTAATAAAACAAATGTTGTTACACTTTAATGCATTATCTGTCATGATAATGAAATTTTATTTACCATTTCCAGGAACATTTTCACTTCTAGAGATAGTGTTGGAAGGAGCAGATGAGCTGAGTCCCAGGGCTCAGTGAGAGCTGCCAACAGCTGGGCAGAGTGTGCTGTGGATGCCCTTGTGCTGGATACACCCTTCCTCTGGGGCTCTTCTCTGGGGCTTTGGGGTATATTCCTTTTCCATCATGCAGCAGAACCTGCTGAAGGGCCAGAGGGGCATCAAAGCTGTCCTTGTGTCCCTCAGGTGTGACCTCACCTGCATCTCTGGCATCTCTGAGGTCCTGCTCGGACAATCTCCCACCACACTGCTCTGGGTGCCCCCACAGCATTTCCCTTCCCAAGTAAGAGCCTCTCCCTCCCCACCCCCATCCTGAAGCCCAGAGAACTGGGGTGAGAATCCTTGCTGGGGCCTGGGCACTCCCCAGATGGGTGACAGCCTCGTGCTCTATCCCATTTTCCAGATGTTCTTCTCTGGCTTCCCCCTCCACCTCTGCTGCCAACCACTTCTTTGCTCAAAGCCTCTGTTTGTTGCTATGCCAGGCTTGCCTCAGCTCCCCCTCGTGCCCTTTGGGCTGGGACTTTCCTGTTGCATCTCCCATGGGCTCTTTGGACTCGTTGATTTAATGGTTGGACTTGATGACTTGAGAGGTTTTCTCCAACTGAAATGTTTCTATAATTGCCTTCCTCCCCAGGATCTCTCTGCCCTTTTCCCAGTTCCAGCCTCCTACTGCATTTCCTTCCCTCATTTTAAACACCCCACAAGGCTTTGTGTTTCTGCAGTGCCCAAAGCACTGCCCCATGCCCTGCACAGCCTGGAGGCGGCACTGGAGGCACCCAAAGCACTGCCCCATACCCTGGGCAGTCTGGAGGCGGCACTGGAAGCACCCAAAGCACTGCCCCATGCCCTGGGCAGCCTGGGGGTGGCACTGGAGGCACCCAAAGCACTGCCCCATGCCCTGGGCAGCCTGGGGGTGGCACTGGAGGCACCCAAAGCACTGCCCCATGCCCTGCACAGCCTGGGGGTGGCACTGGAAGCACCCAAAGCACTGCCCCATGCCCTGGGCAGTCTGGGGATGGCACTGGAGGCACCCAAAGCACTGCCCCATGCCCTGCACAGCCTGGGGGTGGCACTGGAGGCACCCAAAGCACTGCCCCATGCCCTGGGCAGTCTGGGGGTGGCACTGGAGGCACCCGAAGCACTGCCCCATGCCCTGCACAGCCTGGGGGTGGCACTGGAGGCACCCAAAGCACTGCCCCATGCCCAGGGCAGCCTGGGGATGGCACTGGAAGCACCCAAAGCACTGCCCCATGCCCTGGGCAGTCTGGGGGTGGCACTGGAGGCACCCAAAGCACTGCCCCATACCCTGGGCAGCCTTGGGGTGGCACTGGAAGCACCCAAAGCACTGCCCCATGTCCTGCACAGCCTGGGGGTGGCACTGGAAGCACCCAAAGCACTGCCCATGCCCTGGGCAGTCTGGGGGTAGCACTGGAAGCACCCAAAGCACTGCCCCATGCCCTGCACAGCCTGGGGGTGGCACTGGAGGCACCCAAAGCACTGCCCCATGCCCTGGGCAGCCTGGGGGTGGCACTGGAGGCACCCAAAGCACTGCCCCATACCCTGCACAGCCTGGGGGTGGCACTGGAGGCACCCAAAGCACTGCCCCATGCCCTGGGCAGTCTGGGGGTGGCACTGGAAGCACCCAAAGCACTGCCCATGCCCTGGGCAGTCTGGGGGTGGCACTGGAAGCACCCAAAGCACTGCCCATGCCCTGGGCAGTCTGGGGGTGGCACTGGAAGCACCCAAAACACTGCCCCATACCCTGGGCAGCCTTGGGGTGGCACTGGAAGCACCCAAAGCACTGCCCCATGTCCTGCACAGCCTGGGGGTGGCACTGGAAGCACCCAAAGCACTGCCCCATGCCCTGGGCAGTTTGGGGGTGGTACTGGAAGCACCCAAAGCACTGCCCCATGCCCAGGGCAGTCTGGGGGTGGCACTGGAGGCACCCAAAGCACTGCCCCATGCCCTGGGCAGTCTGGGGGTGGCACTGGAGGCACCCAAAGCACTGCCCCATGCCCTGCACAGCCTGGGGGTGGCACTGGAGGCACCCAAAGCACTGCCCCATGCCCTGCACAGCCTGGGGGTGGCACTGGAGGCACCCAAAGCACTGCCCCATGCCCTGCACAGCCTGGGGGTGGCACTGGAAGCACCCAAAGCACTGCCCCATGCCCTGGGCAGTCTGGGGGTGGCACTGGAGGCACCCAAAGCACTGCCCCATGCCCTGGGCAGTCTGGGGGTGGCACTGGAGGCACCCAAAGCACTGCCCCATGCCCTGGGCAGTCTGGGGGTGGCACTGGAAGCACCCAAAGCACTGCCCCATGCCCTGCACAGCCTGGGGGTGGCACTGGAGGCACCCAAAGCACTGCCCATGCCCTGGGCAGTCTGGGGGTGGCACTGGAAGCACCCAAAGCACTGCCCCATGCCCTGGGCAGTCTGGGGGTGGCATTGAGGCACCCAAAGCACTGCCCATGCCCTGGGCAGCCTTGGGGTGGCACTGGAAGCACCCAAAGCACTGCCCCATGCCCTGCACAGCCTGGGGGTGGCACTGGAGGCACCCAAAGCACTGCCCCATGCCCTGGGCAGCCTGGGGATGGCACTGGAAGCACCCAAAGCACTGCCCCATACCCTGGGCAGCCTTGGGGTGGCACTGGAAGCACCCAAAGCACTGCCCCATGCCCTGGGCAGTCTGGGGGTGGCACTGGAAGCACCCAAAGCACTGCCCCATACCCTGGGCAGCCTGGGGGTGGCACTGGAAGAACCCAAAGCACTGCCCCATGCCCTGGGCAGTCTGGGAGTGGCACTGGAGGCATCTCAGGGCACACTGGGCACACCTCTGCAGCTTCAAACACTTTCAACAACATCTGCCAAGACACAACCAGCTCCTCCCCTTCTCCCTGGTAATTGCTGATGCAGTCAGTGATCCATAAAACTGATGAGAAATGTTTGTAAAGGTGACAGCCCTGACACGGAGAATTAAATCACAAGGCACGAACGTGCCAATTTAGGAGCTTATGAAGTTCAAGTAAAAAGCCCCACCAAAACAGATGAAGAACTGTCACAGCTGAGAAAAACAAGCAGATGAGGAAGAATTAGAGGCAGAGAATTCCTACGAGTGACAGAGGCAGCTCGTGCTGCTGTGAGTCAGGTGACAGGTGGGACAGGAGTGCTGAGCACGGGGCCAGAGCAGCTCCTGCCCAGGCAGTCCCTGCTGCCACAGCTGCTGCTGGGGAGGGAACTGCTCCTGGTGTGGCACAAACCAGAAATGATGAGGCAGCAGAAACAATGTGCCAGAGGTGTCTTTATTTTTTTTTCCTTAAGAGAAGCTCAGGATTTGTTTGCTATGAGAAGATGGGCACAGCAAAGTGCCCATCTCACACCCCTGGGTCTGTTCCCTGCCCCTGTAACTGCACAGACTCTGCTGTGCTGAACAAGGCCCTTCCTGGCACTGCTGCACCAGAGTTTGCCCAGAACACCCACGGGTATGACAGACTGGAACCTTCAGTGGCACATCCAGCTGTGGCTGCACCAGTTCTGCCAGTCCCAGCTGCTGTGGCTGCACCAGCTCTGCCAGTCCCAACTGCTGTGGCTGCACCAGCTGTGCCAGTCCCAGCTGCTGTGGCTGCACCAGCTGTGCCAGGCTTGGCTGCTGTGGCTGCACCAGCTGTGCCAGTCCCAACTGCTGTGGCTGCACCAGCTGTGCCAGGCTTGGCTGCTGTGGCTGCACCAGCTCTGCCAGTCCCAACTGCTGTGGGTGCACCATCTCTGCCAGTCCCAACTGCTGTGGCTGCACCAGCTGTGCCAGTCCCAGCTGCTGTGGGTGCACTGGCTCTGCCAGTCCCACTTGCTGTGGCTGCACCAGCTGTGCCAGACTTGGCTGCTGTGGCTGCACCAGCTGTGCCAGTCCCAGCTGCTGTGGCTGCACCAGCTGTGCCAGTCCCAACTGCTGTGGCTGCACCAGCTGTGCCAGTCCCAGCTGCTGTGGCTGCACCAGCTGTGCCAGACTTGGCTGCTGTGGCTGCACCAGCTGTGCCAGTCCCAGCTGCTGTGGCTGCACCAGCTGTGCCAGTCCCAACTGCTGTGGCTGCACCAGCTGTGCCAGTCCCAGCTGCTGTGGCTGCACTGGCTCTGCCAGTCCCAACTGCTGTGGTTGCACCAGCTCTGCCAGGCTTGGCTGCTGTGGCTGCACCAGCTCTGCCAGTCCCAACTGCTGTGGCTGCACCAGCTCTGCCAGTCCCAACTGCTGTGGCTGCAACAGCTGTGCCAGTCCCAGCTGCTGTGGCTGCACCAGCTCTGCCAGTCCCAACTGCTGTGGCTGCACCAGCTCTGCCAGTCCCAACTGCTGTGGGTGCACCAGCTGTGCCAGTCCCAACTGCTGTGGCTGCACCAGCTCTGCCAGGCTTGGCTGCTGTGGGTGCACCAGCTCTGCCAGTCCCAACTGCTGTGGGTGCACCAGCTGTGCCAGTCCCAACTGCTGTGGCTGCACTGGCTCTGCCAGTCCCACTTGCTGTGGCTGCACCAGCTGTGCCAGTCCCAACTGCTGTGGCTGCACCAGCTGTGCCAGACTTGGCTGCTGTGGCTGCACCAGCTCTGCCAGTCCCAACTGCTGTGGCTGCACCAGCTGTGCCAGTCCCAGCTGCTGTGGCTGCACTTGGCAGCAAATGGCACAGGACACTTGGCACCACAGAATCATAAAATCATGGAATGGCCTGTCTTGGAAGTGACCTCAAAGCCCCCCAGTGCCACCCCTGCCATGGGCAGGGACACCTCCCACCAGCCCAGGCTGCTCCAAGCCCTGTCCAGCCTGGCCTGGGACACTCCCAGGGATGGGGCAGCCACAGCTGCTCTGGGCACCTGTGCCAGGGCCTGCCCACCCTCCCAGGGAAGGATAATGAGATTGTTAATAGAAGGGTGTGTTTTAAAAGAGAAACAAAAGGGTTGGACCAGTCGAAGGTTCTGTTCGTGTTGCTCATTTGCACAAAGGGACTGTTCCTTATGAGGGGCTAATTGGGGTGACCAAATGGGGTGAGCAGGGTCGGGGGTGAAGGTGCCCCTTGGCGCAGCCCAGGAGTCCAAAGAAGGCAGACTGAGCAGGAGAGAAAAGCAGAGTCTAAGGCTGGAAACTGCTCCTCAGGAATATTCTTTTTTATTTCTTTTAAAGTAAATTATAAAAGGTACCAGAAGTTACAGTTCCATGTGATAGAAGGGTGGCTGTTGAGGCTCATTTGGGCATTGGGAGAAAGCTGCAAACCACCCCTGAGCCTGTGAGGGCCTCACAGGAAGGTTTGTCACAGTCTGAGCTCCTCATAACTGCATTTCTGGAAAAGTTTTTCACTGGAAACTCATTTGTGCATGAAATCTGATTATTTCTTGGAATAGACTCTGACAGAGCAACTGCAATAAGTGACCTCACAGATTCCTAAATGCTGTGCTCCAGGAGACAACCTTTCTGGTCTCCTCAGTGTTATGGATGATGAAGGGGAATGTGCATTCAGCCCTTTATTAGTCACCGAGGGAAAACAAGGGAGGAAAAACGAGCCAGGGGAGGAAATTGGGAAGCTCTTTGTTCTGTCATAATTGGGGCTAAATAATTGTGTCCCCTGTACCTGTGTCTTCCTCAGAGCAGCAATTCAATCACTCTGCAGATGTTAAAGCTGGCCCCAAGGGATGGATTTCTGTCCCCCGTGTTCCCCCAGAGCACCTGCAGGCGGCAGCTCCCAGTCCTGTCCCCTCCGCCCCAGCACTCCCAGCAGCACCCCGGTCCCTCCTGGAGCCAGCGGGGTGTGAGTGTCCCTGCTGAGCCCTGCTCTGCCCCTCCTGGAGCCAGCGGGGTGTGAGTGTCCCTGCTGAGCCCTGCTCTGCCCCTCCTGGAGCCAGCGGGGTGTGAGTGTCCCTGCTGAGCCCTGCTCTGCCCCTCCTGGAGCCAGCGGGGTGTGAGTGTCCCTGCTGAGCCCTGCTCTGCCCCTCCTGGAGCCAGCGGGGTGTGAGTGTCCCTGCTGAGCCCTGCTCTGCCCCTCCTGGAGCCAGCAGGGTGTGAGTGTCCCTGCTGAGCCCTGCTCTGCCCCTCCTGGAGCCAGCGGGGTGTGAGTGACCCTGCTGAGCCCTGCTCTGCCCCTCCTGGAGCCAGCGGGGTGTGAGTGTCCCTGCTGAGCCCTGCTCTGCCCCTCCTGGAGCCAGCGGGGTGTGAGTGTCCCTGCTGAGCCCTGCTCTGCCCCTCCTGGAGCCAGCGGGGTGTGAGTGTCCCTGCTGAGCCCTGCTCTGCCCCTCCTGGAGCCAGCGGGGTGTGAGTGTCCCTGCTGAGCCCTGCTCTGCCCCTCCTGGAGCCAGCGGGGTGTGAGTGACCCTGCTGAGCCCTGCTCTGCCCCTCCTGGAGCCAGCGGGGTGTGAGTGTCCCTGCTGAGCCCTGCTCTGCCCCTCCTGGAGCCAGCGGGGTGTGAGTGTCCCTGCTGAGCCCTGCTCTGCCCCTCCTGGAGCCAGCGGGGTGTGAGTGTCCCTGCTGAGCCCTGCTCTGCCCCTCCTGGAGCCAGCGGGGTGTGAGTGTCCCTGCTGAGCCCTGCTCTGCCCCTGCTGGAGCCAGCGGGGTGTGAGTGTCCCTGCTGAGCCCTGCTCTGCCCCTCCTGGAGCCAGCGGGGTGTGAGTGTCCCTGCTGAGCCCTGCTCTGCCCCTCCTGGAGCCACAGGCCATGGAGCTCCAGGGACCCCAGGGAGCCTTGGCACGTGTGGCATGTGGGCTGCAGACCCAGGGTGGGGAAGGCATCCCCTGCCAGGATTAATTCACGGAATCAACAGCTGGCAATGGGCTTGGAGCAGCCTGGCCCTGTGGAAGGTGCCCCTGCCCCTGGCAGGGGTGGAATGAGATGGGTGTGAAGGGCCCTTCCAAGCCAACCCAGTCTGGAATTCTATGAATGGCCGCCAGAGATGGGGGAAATGGAAGATTTGCAATGATTTTATTTTCAGTTTCCTATTGGAGTAGCCCCAGTGCCCTCAGAGCAGTCCCTGCTGTGCCTGCTGTCCTGTCCCTGCTGTCCCTGCTGTCCTTGCTGTCCTATCACTGCTGTCCCTGCTCACCTGTCCCTGCTCACCTGTCCCTGCTTATCTATCCCTGCTGTCCCTGCTCACCTGTCCCTGCTGTCCCTGCTGTCCCTGCTCACCTGTCCCTGCTGTCCTATCCCTGCTGTCCCTGCTCACCTGTCCCTGCTCACCTGTCCCTGCTGTGCCTGCTGTCCCTGCTGTCCTGTCCCTGCTGTCCCTGCTCACCTGTCTCTGCTCACCTGTCCCTGCTCACCTGTTCCTGTTGTCCTATCCCTGTTGTCCCTGCTGTCCCTGCTCACCTGTCCCTGCTGTCCTGTCCCTGTTGTCTCTGCTGTCCTGTCCCTGCTGTCCCTGCTCACCTGTCCCTGCTGTCCCTGCTGTCCTGTCTCTGCTGTCCTGTCTCTGCTCGCCTGTCCCTGCTGTCCCTGCTCACCTGTCCCTGCTGTCCCTGCTGTCCTGTCTCTGCTGTCCTGTCCCTGCTGTCCCTGCTCACCTGTCCCTGCTCACCTGTCCCTGCTGTCCCTGCTGTCCTGTCTCTGCTGTCCTGTCCCTGCTGTCCCTGCTCACCTGTCCCTGCTGTCCTTGCTCGCCTGTCCCTGCTGTCCCTGCTCACCTGTCCCTGCTGTCCCTGCTGTCCTGTCCCTGCTCACCTGTCCCTGCTGTCTCTGCTCACCTGTCCCTGCTGTCCTTGCTCTCCTGACCCCACTCTGGAGCTGGATAAGGACTCTTTTTCCCAGTACCATCAGGTGGATGTCTCTGAACTGCCCCTGCCCCAAACCCCTGCCCTCAATCCCTGCCCCTGGCCACCTCCTGGGAGCCACCAGCTGGTCCCCAGGAAAGGAGCAGGAGGAGGAGTTTGGGTGGTTTAACTGAACGTGGTGTGTTCCAGGTTTAACAACATAGTGCTGACCTAATATTTGGGAACCAACCCCTTGCAATTCTCCATGTGGAAGCTGAGGGTGTGGATGATGCCAATGGCAGGAGTGGTTTCCCCACAAATATCTCTAAGAAGGGATTATGATGGAAAAAAGGACCAGAACAAGTGAGAGGCTCCTGAAAAAGGAGTTCAGTATTTTAAGCTTTAAAGGACCCAAATGGATGTTGCCTGTACAGAAAACACCAGGGACATGGGGAAGTACAAGATGCAATTTAGTCCTGGGGCACAGGATGTTTTAAAGGACAGCAGATCCATTTCTCCAGTGATAATGGTGGAATAACAGAGGGAAACAAGAGTCTGAACAGGAGGAAAACAAGATTTTGCACAAGAGACAAATCAGTGAGGCCAAGAGAGAGGTTTGAAAGGACACTGGGAGCAGTGATGGCATTGATTAGCAGGGCAGAGCCTGGAGACTCAGCCTGGCACTGGGAGTGTGGGGGTGGCACAGGTGCCTGGAGCTGACCCAGCCCCGAGGTGCAGCCTGGGCACACCCGGAGCCCAGCCCAGAGCACAGCCAAGCACGTGCCTTGCCAGGCAAGGATGAGCTGCCCCAGATCTCTGTGAAACAGGCAGGGATTTGGTGCCCTGAGGAGCAGGGCAGGGGCTGAGATGAGTGGCAGTTCTGAGACAGGCATTTAGCAAAGCAAACCCACCAGCTGGGACAGGCACTGCCACCCCCAGCCCGTTCTGTCCCTCTCTTTGATGGTTTAACCTGAGCTGACTCCTGGTGAGGCTCAGAGGAGAGGGAGGAAGAAGGGGCAGCACTGGGGATTCTGAGGGTTCCAGCTCAGTGGCCCAAAATCCCTGGGGAAATATTCCCCAGACCCTGGGAAAGGGCCTCACCTGAGCTGGGACTGTGCCAGTGCTGTTCTGTTTGTTGTAGAATTCCTTCCCAATGTCCCACCCAGCCCTGCCCTCTGGCACTGGGAAGCCATTCCCTGTGTCCTGTCCCCCCATCCCTTGTCCCCAGTCCCTCCCCAGTTCTCCTGGAGCCCCTTCAGGCCCTGGAAGGTGCTCTAAGGTCTCCCAGAGCCTTCTCTTCTCCAGGGGAACAGCCCCAGCTCTCTCAGATTTCATCACAACAACTTCCACTGGTGGTTACTTGACATGTTTTTTAAAACACTTTAATCCAATTTTTTAGGCAATTTAAAAGAAAATGTTGCAGTTACTATTAATTTATATTACAGTCTAGTCATCATGTCATGTGTCTCTTCTGAAAGAAAAGGAGAAAGAAGAAAGTCCTTGTTGGCTGATGCTCTAACCAGGGAATGTGTCTATTAAGAGATTGAAACCCTTGATGTGCAGACACTTATCAGGGGCAGAAATCTTATGATTCACAAATTAATGTGGGAATATTAGCAAAGAGCATGGGGTTGTACCCAGACACTCTTTGCTTTGAGTGCTGCAGGTTGCCTGACTTTTGTGATAAAATCCTTTCCAGTCAAACGAGTGGGGAAAGGTGAATGAGGCCTAATTCAACATTATATCGTTTATTCATTTGTATGATGAGTGTTCCAGGAAGGAAAGGGAACTCTCAGATCTTGGCACTTCCAGGGACAGTGGGGTATTGTGCACAAATGTTGGCCTGGAAGAGGAGTTCAACTCCCTGTGCCCAGCCCTGTGTGCCCCCAGCCCGGGCACTGCCCCCTCAGGAGTTCAACTCCCTGTGCCCAGCCCTGTGTGCCCCCAGCCCGGGCACTGCCCCCTCAGGAGCTCAACTCCCTTTGCCCAGCTCTCTGTGCTCCCAGCCCGGGCACTGCCCCTTCAGGAGTTCAACTCCCTTTGCCCAGCCCTGTGTGCCCCCAGCCCCGGGCACTGCCCCCTCAGGAGTTCAACTCCCTTTGCCCAGCCCTGTGTGCCCCCAGCCCGGGCACTGCCCCCTCAGGAACTCAATCACCTTTGCCCAGCTCTGTGTGCCCCCAGCCCAGGCACTGCCCCCTCAGGAGCTCAACTCCCTTTGCCCAGCTCTGTGTGCCCCCAGCCCGGGCACTGCCCCCTCAGGAGTTCAACTCCCTTTGCCCAGCCCTGTGTGCCCCCAGCCCGGGCACTGCCCCCTCAGGAGTTCAACTCCCTTTGCCCAGCCCTGTGTGCCCCCAGCCCGGGCACTGCCCCCTCAGGAGTTCAACTCCCTTTGCCCAGCCCTGTGTGCCCCCAGCCCGGGCACTGCCCCCTCAGGAGTTCAATCACCTTTGCCCAGCCCTGTGTGTCCCCAGCCCGGGCACTGCCCCCTCAGGAACTCAACTCCCTTTGCCCAGCCCTGTGTGCCCCCAGCCCCGGGCACTGCCCCCTCAGGAATTCAACTCCCTTTGCCCAGCCCTGTGTGCCCCCAGCCCCGGGCACTGCCCCCTCAGGAGTTCAACTCCCTTTGCCCAGCCCTGTGTGCCCCCAGCCCGGGCACTGCCCCCTCAGGAGCTCAATCACCTTTGCCCAGCCCTGTGTGCCCCCAGCCCGGGCACTGCCCCCTCAGGAGCTCAATCACCTTTGCCCAGCCCTGTGTGCCCCCAGCCCGGGCACTGCCCCCTCAGGAGCTCAATCACCTTTACCCAGCTCTGTGTGCCCCCAGCCCGGGCACTGCCCCCTCAGGAGCTCAATCACCTTTGCCCAGCCCTGTGTGCCCCCAACCCGGGCACTGCCCCCTCAGGAGCTCAATCACCTTTGCCCAGCCCTGTGTGCCCCCAGCCCGGGCACTGCCCCCTCAGGAGTTCAACTCCCTTTGCCCAGCCCTGTGTGCCCCCAGCCCCGGGCACTGCCCCCTCAGGAGTTCAACTCCCTTTGCCCAGCTCTCTGTGCCCTCAGCCCGGGCACTGCCCCCTCAGGAGCTCAATCACCTTTGCCCAGCCCTGTGTGCCCCCAGCCCCGGGCACTGCCCCCTCAGGAGTTCAACTCCCTTTGCCCAGCCCTGTGTGCCCCCAGCCCGGGCACTGCCCCCTCAGGAGTTCAATCACCTTTGCCCAGCCCTGTGTGCCCCCAGCCCGGGCACTGCCCCCTCAGGAGTTCAACTCCCTTTGCCCAGCCCTGTGTGCCCCCAGCCCGGGTACTGCCCCCTCAGGAGTTCAACTCCCTTTGCCCAGCCCTGTGTGCCCCCAGCCCGGGCACTGCCCCCTCAGGAGCTCAATCACCTTTACCCAGCCCTGTGTGCCCCCAGCCCGGGCACTGCCCCCTCCGGTGGGCACAGAGCCCCTCCCAGCCCCCCTGGAATCACTCACTGCTGTTCTATGAGCAATCCAAGCTCAAACTGTGTTGGGGAAGGGAAGGGAGAACAGGAGACACGTTTAATGCTGATGCACAAGG
The DNA here is from genome assembly GCF_047495875.1 of Pithys albifrons albifrons. Taxonomy (NCBI): domain Eukaryota; kingdom Metazoa; phylum Chordata; class Aves; order Passeriformes; family Thamnophilidae; genus Pithys; species Pithys albifrons. The sequence goes on along the minus strand of NC_092463.1, from coordinate 725,833 downwards.
AAATAACTTCAAGCACAGCTTTAATGGCTCCTGTTCACCGAGTGCAGGTTCAGGAATTACATTGCACTTGGCTCTCAAAGCTGCTTGGAAATGGCTTAAATCCCGAGGAGATTTCAGGGAAGCAGGAAGGGCTGGGGAGCTCTGCATTAGCATTTTCCCCATTTGGCTGTGACAATGCAGCTGTGATGCACACGCTGGGCTCTGAGCAGTTATCCAGGGACTGGGGCTGCAAATTCATTTAATCTGAGTCTATTTTAAAAGTTCCCATGGAATGGACTCGGGGGAGCAGATTCTGCATTGACAAGGACAGTCACTGCATGATCTAATACATCTCTGTGCTTCTGATACCTCGGACTCTTCCATATGGAGTGACTTGGTGAAGTGATGCAGTTGTTAAAAAGCAGTTGGAATTTATTTACAAGTTCATGCTCAGTTTGTCTGGGCCGAGGCTGTTTTCTGTGTCATGGTTTAGGTTTGTGGCCAAAGCAGTGCTGGTAACACACAGAGCTGTGGGCACAAGGGAGGCACAGCCACTGGCACCAGGACTGGTGGGTGAGGAATGAGCAAATCAGCAAAGTGCAACAGCTCAGAGTGTCCAGAGGGAGGGAGCGTGAGGGAAAGTCATGGAGTCCCAGAATGGGTTGGGTTGGAAGGACCTCAAAGCCCACCCAGTGCCACCCCTGCCATGGCAGGGACACCTCCCACCAGCCCAGGCTGCTCCAAGCCCTGTCCAACCTTGGGCTGGGGCAGCCACAGCTTCTCTGGGCACCTGTGCCAGGGCCTGCCCACCCTCCCAGAGGTCACTGACAAACCTCTGGGAACCTTTTTATTTTATTATTGACCTTTTTGGCTTTCACTGTCCTTTTCTGACAGACCCCTCTGATCCCGGGCACTCCCTTCCAGCCAGGAGTGGAGCCAACAAATGGGCAGCCCCAACCACTCTGGGCTCTCACTCTGATTCCCTGAGCAGCAGCTGCTTTGCAGTGTTATCTCCTCTTTTCATTCTGCCCCTGATTTCTGCACAGACTCTCATGCTGTAGCTTTTTAAAATGTCATTTCTGGTATTGCCTGTTGGATTGAAAATGTTATTTAAATTTAAATGCATTTTACGTGGACATTTATTACCAGGCTGGAAGGGAAACATTTTCTTGGAAGTTTACACAAGTTATGAACTTCATGTTTGTGTTTAATGGCTCTGTAGAATTGCATTGTGAGAACACATTATAAATATAAATATTAAAATATTTCTAAAGGTGTTGTGCAACCTTCCAGGCTTATCCTCCTCTATTTACTCTGGAGCTCTGAGGGTCCATTAAGGTGGCAATAATCTCATCCTGGAGACAGTGTGTCATTTCTTATCCCTGTGCTCTGCTCTTGTCCTTAAGTGGGCTCAGAAATCCACACATGGGAAAAGAAACAAACCAAAGCAACACAAATCCAACCAGCAAAACAAAATCCCACAAAAAAAGGGGTAATTTCAAAGGGATTTTTTTTTCAGGCTTAATCCCCCAACTCAGGCACCAGATATTGTCCTGAGGAGACAAGAGGGCTGGAGTGGGACTGGGGACAAGGGATGGAGGGACAGGACACAGGGAATGGCTTCCCAGTGCCAGTGGGCAGGGACAAGTGGGATATTGGGAAGGAATTGGTGTCTGGGAGGGTGGGCAGGCCCTGGCACAGGTGCCCAGAGAAGCTGTGGCTGCCCCAGCCCTGGGAGTGTCCCAGGCCAGGCTGGACAGGGCTTGGAGCAGCCTGGGCTGGTGGGAGGTGTCCCTGCCCATGGCAGGGGTGGCACTGGGTGGATTTGAGGTCTGTGATTCCAAGATTTGATGGTTCCATCATGCTGTGCTGCTCTGCCCCTGGGCACAGCACCTGGGGAGGATTCACAAGGGTCCCCCTGCTGTCCCTCCAGCAGGGACAGCCCCCATTCCTCATCCTGGCACCCAAATCTCACAGGGAATTTGCTCCTGCACCTCTGGAACACCAACAGGGACAGATTTGGGCTTTGTGAAGCAAAACCCTTCACCTCATTTAGGACCTGGCCTGAGCAGCCTCTCTGTGCATGCCCCTCTGTGCCTCCCCCTCTGTGCAGTCCCCTCTGTGCCTCCCCCTCTGTGCCTACCCCCCTGTGCCTCCCACTCTGTCCATCACCCCTCTGTGCCTCCCCCCATGTGCCTCCCCCTCTGTGCCTCCCCCTCTGTGCCTCCCCCTCTGTGCCTCCCCCTCTGTGCCTACCCCCCTGTGCCTCCCACTCTGTCCATCACCCCTCTGTGCCTCCCCCCATGTGCCTCCCCCTCTGTGCCTCCCCCTCTGTGCCTCCCCCTCTGTCCATCACCCCTCTGTGCCTCCCCCTCTGTGCCTCCCCCTCTGTCCATCACCCCTCTGTGCCTCCCCCTCTGTGCCTCCCCCTCTGTGCAGCCCCCTCTGTGCCTCCCCCTCTGTGCCTCCCCCCATGTGCCTCCCCCCTGTGCCTCCCTCTCTGTCCATCACCCCTCTGTGCCTCCCCCTCTGTGCCTCCCCCTCTGCCTCTCCCCCTCTGCCTCCTCCAGGCCCTTTGGCTTCCTCCCGTTTCTGTCTTTCCTGCTGGTTCCTGGGGCCTCAGTGGCTCCTCCTGCCCAGGGAATCAAAAGCTCAAGGATGCAAATGTGGATTTTGGCACTTCCAAGTCCAATCTGCCTCCCTTGTACCCAACGAGTGGCTTGGCACAATCTTCAGGCCACTGATGAGCTTCAGTCATGATGATTTGTAACTGATTATTGAGATTTTAGATTTGATGTGGTGTAATATGTCAAAGCTTTATGCAGATAAATTAAACCTCCTGCAGTGTGGCTTATTATGGGATAGGGACTGGTCCAGCTCCTGTTTCTGCCTCGTGGCTCAGCCCAGTGTGAGGCAGAGCAGAGGAGCCCATTGCTCTCCTGGCAGGAGCTGTGACACTCCTAATTAATGATGAAGCATTTGGAGGCTCAGACACAGCTCGGGACGCACAGGGGGCTGCAAACAGAGCTCTGGCAGTGTGGTCACTGCTCCAAGCAAAAGGGATATTTGCCAGTAGTCTGATCCTCACATTAAGGGTTGTTTCCTGGGGAAGCAACTTAATTTAGTGGTTTGAACAAGAAGCTGAAGTTAAACAGTCAGTCACCAGGATCTGCAGCAGGTCAGGAGGGGGAAGGATCAGTGCAGAATGAAGCTGCACTTTCTTCTGCAATCCTAATTTTTTCCTTCATATGCACAAGTTTAATGTAAATTCTGGGGTAAATTTACCATTTGTGAACCCATTTCTGCCCACTGAAAAACTCAAAGTGTTGATCAGACTCTTTAGAAAGTCAGAGAGACAGGGCTAGGAGGAAGAGAGAGCAGATGTTCCATCTCTTGCAGGGCGTGCAGGAGCAGGGAGGAAATCACAGAATTGTGGAATAGTTTGGTTTGGAAGGGACCTCAAAGCCCCCCCAGTGCCACCCCTGCCATGGGCAGGGACACCTCCCACCAGCCCAGGCTGCTCCAAGCCCTGTCCAACCTGGCCTGGGACACTCCCAGGGCTGGGGCAGCCACAGCTTCTCTGGGCACCTGTGCCAGGGCCTGCCCACCCTCCCAAGGAGGAATTCCTTGCTGAGCCTGGAGCTTCTCTATGGGCAGAGAAGAAGCTCTGGGTCTGTGGAGCAGAGCTGGGCACAGCAGCTGCTCAGCATCAACCAAGGAGTCCATTGCTTCCTTTCTCTTGATATTCACTCTCAAAAAGCCCATTTCCACAAGAATGGATCTCTGTGGGTCTCCTTCAGGAGAACACTCCATTCCCACCCCTGTTCCTGGAATCCAGCACAAACTGGGGAGGTCCTGAGCACTGTCTGGAGCACAGGAGTCCCTCATAGGAGGCCAGAAGAGTTGCCTGCAGGGTGGCACTGATGGGAATCCAGTCCTTGCTCTCCTTCCAGCACCCTATATAGTTCCTATTCCTTCCTCTTTCCATAAATTGGGATTGATTCAGTACCAGAAGGCATAGAACTTCCTGCTCTTGTTCCTGTGAGCTGCTGCTCCCTGGTACTTGCACTCTGCTCCCCCCCAGCTGCACCTCTGCACTCAACAATGCAGTTCCTGGAGGTCAGCACAGAAATCACTCCCCACATCACCAGTGCTCTGCTCAGCCCTGGTGTCACCCAGCAGCCAGTGCCAGGTTTGACCCACAGATCAGCAGTTCCTCCCTGTTTTCCCCTCCTCTCTGCCATCATTTCTGTGGTGTTTCTCAGAGTTCCATGCAGGGTTTGATTTATTCTCTGTCCATTCAATAACAAATGATTGTGTGTCCTCAGCCTGTGATTTATGGTGGTGAATCTCCTCCCTGAGAACTGGGGCAGGGGGTGTGCAGCCCTCCAGCCAGAAATCTCCATGTTCCAGGGCTGGGCAGGAGCTCTGGGGTCCAACCCCTGCTGTGGGTATCCCAGGCACAGGGAGGGAAGGGGTCAGGGTGAGGGATTTGCTAATTGGGGGCTCAGGAGGGTCTGAGGTGGGTCAGCAGCAGCAATGTGGTAACTGAGCCAGAGCTCTGCCAGAACACACAGTTTGCTTTAGAACCTTGGAGTGTCTCCCTTCAGGGTAATTGCAACCACCACTGAGGTTGGATAAGCCCTCTAAGAGCATCCAGTCCAACCACTGACCCAGCACAGCCAAGCCCACCATCCAGTCATGTCCCTGATCCATCATTCTCCACAATAAAAATAAAATAAAAATGAATAAATTGTTAACTCTTGTAAAAATGATCATATTTGCAATGTATTGGCAGTTTCTATTGTGATGGTTTCTATTCTGATGATGCCAGGTCCAGGCAGCAGGACCTTCTCTGCCCAATAATCCAAGGAATGCTGCTCCAGGCTCTCCCAGGGCAGGATCCCCAGAGAGCTCCTGCAGGCCATTGATGGGGGTTGGTTCTTGCAGGTGTCTCAGAGGAGCCTCTCCTTACCCAGCCCTGAGGAGCACTCTGAGAATCCTCCCTGCCCTGACCCAGAGCTGGAACAAGGAGGATGCTGCCAGATCCTCCCACAGTTTGGAACAGTCTCCCTTAAACCACCTGGGACAGACCCACGTGCTTCTGTGGGCCCCTCGTGCCTCTGGAGATCCCAGCACAGCTGAGGGGTGGGTCTGTCTCTGGGGATGGACCTGGTGGCACTGCCAGGTGCTCCAGGGCTTTACCCCACCTTAAACCTCACCTTTGGGTACCTCACACTCCTCCTCTGGGGCTCTTCAACCACAGCAAACTCAGCTCTGGCACACTGGGCTTCTCTCTGCAGCATCTCAACATAACATGTTTTAATTGAGATAATTGGCTAAATGGAAGAGCTTCGTTTTTATCCCATTCTTATTTTTTTTAATTCTATTCACTGGAAAGAGTTTGCATCACTTTTCTCTGTTATTTTCCCTCAGACATTGATAATTGTTGCCTCCCTTTAAAGAGAGCACTTAAGGTTATTTGCTGCATCTCCTTTCCAACATTACTCTCAAGCCCATTTAAGCATTCACTATTCAAACCCAGCACTTCAGAGTACAGGGAAATACAATAAAAGCCAAGGATTTTTCAATTCAAGGAACCATGATGAGAAAGATGCAGGTAAAAGCTGGTTGTTTGTATCCACCAGGAGCCAGGACTTCCACGTGGTTTTAGAAGAGCAGCTCCCTGTGCAGCAGAAATTGAAGTTAATGAGGAGGAGGTTGAGGGGAGACTCACTGGGGTCTGCAGTTCCTCCTGAGGGGCAGGCACTGCTCTCTGCTCTGTGTGACCAGGAACAGCACCCAGAGAAGGGCAGGAGCTGTGCCAGGGCAGGGACAGCACCCAGGGAATGGCTGGAGCTGTGCCAGGACAGGGACAGGGCACAGGGAATGGCTGGGGCTGTGCCAGGGCAGGGACAGCACCCAGGGAATGGCTGGAGCTGTGCCAGGGCAGGGAGAGGGCACAGGGAATGTCTGGGGCTGTGCCAGGGCAGGGACAGGGCACAGGGAATGGCTGGAGCTGTGCCAGGGCAGGGACAGCACCCAGGGAAGGTCTGGAGCTGTGCCAGGGCAGGGACAGCACCCAGGGAATGGCTGGAGCTGTGCCAGGGCAGGGACAGGGCACAGGGAATGGCTGGAGCTGTGCCAGGGCAGAGACAGCACCCAGGGAATGTCTGGAGCTGTGCCAGGGCAGGGACAGCACCCAGGGAATGGCTGGGACTGTGCCAGGGCAGGGACAGGGCACAGGGAATGGCTGGGACTGTGCCAGGGCAGGGTCAGGTGGGATCTCAGGGAAAGGTCCTTCCCCCAGAGGGTGGTGGGCACTGCCCAGGCTCCTCAGGGCAGTGGGCACAGCCCCAAGGCTGCCAGAGCTCCAGGAGGGTTTGGACAATGGGACAGGGAAAGGAAGGGATTGTTGGGGTGTCTGTGCAGGGCTGGGGTTACAATGGATGGTCCCTGGGGGTCCTTTCCAGCTCAGGAGACTCTGTGAGTCTGTGATTGTGTGAAGTGTCTCTGTCACAAGGCTCAAGGCTGAGGGAAACACCCTGGAAGTGCCCAAAAACTGAGCAGACGTGGCTCTTGTGGGCAGCTGCATTTCTGGGAGTGTGGAGCTGCCGGGCAAAGAGCAGCAGGAGCAGACCCAGCACCCACCTGGGCACTCTGTGCCCCAGCCAGGTCAGCGGGCACTGCTGTAGGTCACTGGTTGAACTCCACGAGCTCACAGGTCTCCAGCCTAAATGAGCCCAAGATTGGTGACTGACTGAGGGACTCACTGACCCAGGACTCAGTCCAGCCAGAGCTCCACGTGGCTACACTGGGGGAGCTGCTCAGGCTTGAGGCTCTCTGAGCTGCCTCTGGTTTCCCCAGGCAGCCTGGGAACAGCAGCCCTGGCTCCTGCCTGTCCCACAGGGGGCTGTCTGTCCCCTGGCTGCCTCACAGGAGGGACTGTCTGTCCCCTGACTGCCCCACAGGGGCCATCTGTCCCCTGGCTGCCCCACAGGAGGGACTGTCTGTCCCCTGCCTGCCCCACAGGGGCTGTCTGTCCCCTGGCTGCCCCACAGGAGGGACTGTCTGTCCCCTGGCTGCCCCACAGGGGGCTGTCTGTCCCCTGGCTGCCCCACAGGGGCCTGTCTGTCCCCTGACTGCCCCACAGGAGGGACTGTCTGTCCCCTGGCTGCCCCACAGGGGCCTGTCTGTCCCCTGACTGCCCCAAAGGAGGGACTGTCTGTCCCCTGGCTGCCCCACAGGGGGCTGTCTGAGCCCTGACTGCCCCACAGGAGGGGCTGTCTGTCCCCTGACTGCCCCACAGGAGGGGCTGTCTGTCCCCTGGCTGCCCCACAGGGGGCTGTCTGAGCCCTGACTGCCCCACAGGAGGGGCTGTCTGTCCCCTGACTGCCCCACAGGAGGGGCTGTCTGTCCCCTGGCTGCCCCACAGGAGGGGCTGTCTGTCTCCTGGCTGCCCCACAGGAGGGGCTGTCTGTCCCCTGACTGCCCCACAGGAGGGGCTGTCTGTCCCCTGGCTGCCCCACAGGAGGGGCTGTCTGTCTCCTGGCTGCCCCACAGGAGGGGCTGTCTGTCCCCTGACTGCCCCAAAGGAGGGACTGTCTGTCCCCTGGCTGCCCCACAGGGGGCTGTCTGTCCCCTGGCTGCCCCACAGGGACTGTCTGTCCCCTGGCTGCCCCACAGGAGGGGCTGTCTGTCCCCTGACTGCCCCACAGGAGGGGCTGTCTGTCCCCTGGCTGCCCCACAGGAGGGGCTGTCTGTCTCCTGGCTGCCCCACAGGAGGGGCTGTCTGTCCCCTGACTGCCCCAAAGGAGGGACTGTCTGTCCCCTGACTGCCCCACAGGGGCCGTCTGTCCCCTGGCTGCCCCAAAGGAGGGACTGTCTGTCCCCTGCCTGCCCCACAGGAGGAGCTGTCTGTCCCCTGGCTGCCCCACAGGGGGCTGCCTGAGCCCTGGCTGCCCCACAGGAGCTGGGCAGAGCTGTAACTCCAGCCTTCCCTCCCCTCCAGAAGCACAGAGAGCAGCCTCCCAAAAAGCACAGAGCAGCAGCTCCTTCCAGCTGAGAAACAAAGGCACAGTTGTCAGAGGTTGCAGCTGCTGCTCCTCTCCTGGCCTGGAGCTTGGGCAGAGCTTTGGAACAGTGTGGTGATTCCACCCAGCACAGTCTCAGGAGAGTCCAGGCTTGGGCTTTGATTCTGTGCTGCTGCTCCAGAGCCTGGAAAGCGCTGAGGCTCCTGGTGCAGCCCAGACAGGGATCTTGGATTCTGGAAAAGGGTTTGCAGGGCAGAGCCGGGATAAAGGGATTAACCAGTGCCACACACCTGGGCAGAACGGGCCATGCCAGGTACCAGGTGACCCTGCACTCATGTGGGCAGGACACTCACAGCTGGGTCAGGGAATCACCAGATGGTTTGGGCTGGAAGGGACCTCTAAGCTCATCCAGTTCCACTCCCACAGGTCACTCCTTTCCTGTGTTGGGTCCCCAGAAGTGGGCACGGTACTGGTGGGTCCCCCAGCAAAGTTCCTCCATGGTGCCACATGCCCATGAGTTCCGCTCTGGGTGGCACCCACTCTCTTATCTTGGGAGATCTCCACCTCTGGGAACAGTTATTGCTGGCAGTGCTATTTAATTAGCTCTCCATATTCCTTTTAATTTCCAGTGGGACTCAGGTGCTAAACAGTGTGTCTGTACCTGCAAACCCACACCAGGCCAGGGAATGGTGGCAGCTCCTCCTCTCAGCTGCTCTCTGGGCAGTGTCTCACTCTCAGAGAGTGCAGGGATGGAGTTGGTTCTCACCATGGTGCCAGCCTGGACTGTTACAGCAGTTCCAGCCCCCAAGCTGCCTATTCCTGCACCTCTGTCTTTGCATCTCCGTTTATTTATAAGCTGGTTATTACACTCATTAAATTCTTTGAGGAAAAAAAAGAGCCATCTTAAATTACATTTCACTTGGGCATTTTTAGCTGCTCTTTGAATGAGAAGCTGCCTGTGACAGTGTCTGGAGGTCCCTGCATCACATCTGGCCAGGTGCTGGCACCAGCAAGGGGGCACAGGTTCAGCTGCCCTTGGACTATGCTCAGAATTAATGGGAACAGCACAAGATGACACAGAGGGAAACTCAAGGAAGAGAAATCCACTTTGGACTGGGAAATACAATGATGGGTTAGGGAGAAATCAGGATTATAGTAAAGAACCCACATAGAGGAGAAAGAGATCTGAGACACGTTGGAGTGTAGGACCTTGGGAATGAGACCCTGAGACCCTCTGGGGGCTGCAAAGGCTCTGCTAACCTGGAGTTTAAATCTATTGACCGTGGAATTAACCCTTTCTTTATTTGGGCCAATCCCCAGCCTGTCACAAACACTCCTGTTGACATCAGCAATTCATCCTGAGTGGTTTTATTGACAGCTTTGCTACAACTTCCCACTAAAGCCCATAGGAAAGTTGCACTCCCTCTTCTATATAAATTGGAGCTGTTGTGTTGATTACCCAAGTCACACTGGATTAATTTCTTGTCATATCTCGTTAGAAATTCATCTTTAAACAGGGTTTGTTAATTCCCTTGACTCATTTTTCATTGCTCCAGATTTATGCATTACTGTTCCTGCTTTGGTTTTGTTTTCAGCCTAAAAAGACTCCTAGACTTAAATATGATTTGCTAATTCTGCAGGATCATAAATATCAGTGAAAAGTGCCCAATATCCTCGCTGGGCTGGGCTGGGAACTCTCATGCTGGGTAGCACATTCTCAGCTGCTGTGGCACCCACCTGTGGCTCTCCAGGAGGGGAAAATGAATTCTCCTCGTTCCTGGGTTTGGGGCTGTCATGGTCTGACAGCGGCTCCACCTCCCAACTCCTGCTCAGATAAACAGGCAAGAACCTCAGGGAGAAGAATTCCTGACAAATGAGAGAGACAGCACACAATGGATTAAAATACTGGGGGAAAATACGTTCTGTGGTGTCAGAGATTGAACACCAGAAGGAAACAGGAGGCTGGGACTGCAGGAGATGCGTGTTCTGGGCACAGCAGATAGAGCTGCAGCTGGTGCTGTGCCCATTGGCATTCCAGGCAGGCACCTGGCTCTGCTCCAGCCCCAGGTCACACAGCACCACCCCCATCCTCCTCCTCTCTCAGCTCAGGAAGTGCCAGTAGCCATTGAAATTCAGAGGGAAGAAGACACATCACCTGCTATTCCTCAGTGTCCTGGAAATGTGGTTGTGTCAAGGATCAGGTATTCTGTGGTAAAATTATTTTTCAGATGTATTGTTTCCCAGAGGAATATTGAGACTGGAGGCTTTTAATGGAAACATATTTGTAATAAAAAGACCATGAGTGTCAGATGTGAACATTGTAGTGGAGGGGGGAAGAAAGATAAAATTGTTGGAACATTAAAAGAATAATGTTCAGGTTCAGTTCTGGTCTGGGAGAGAATGCAGGCACAGAAACCAGGAGGAGGAGCCTGCTTTGGATCTTTATTGGTGGTCTGGGGAGGAGATCGAGGGCACCCTCAGCCAGTTGCAGGTGACACAGGTTGGGTGGGAGTGTGATCTGCTGGAGGGCAGGAGGATCTGCAGAGGGATCCAGACAGGCTGGAGGGCAGGAGGATCTGCAGAGGGATCCAGACAGGCTGGAGGGCAGGAGGATCTGCAAGGGAACCTGGACAGGGTGGAGGGCAGGAGGATCTGCAGAGGGATCCAGACAGGCTGGAGGGCAGGACGATCTGCAGAGGGATCCAGACAGGCCGGAGGGCAGGAGGATCTGCAGAGGGATCCAGACAGGCTGGAGGGCAGGAGGATCTGCAGAGGGATCCAGACAGGCCGGAGGGCTCTGCAAGGGGACATGGACAGGCAGGAGGGCTCTGCAGGGGGACCTGGAGAGGTTGTTCCCAAGGGCTGAGCCCAGGGGGGAAGAGTTAACAAAGCAAAGTGCTGGGTCCTGCCCTTGGGTCACAGCAACCCCATGGAATGCTCCAGGCTGGGGCAGAGGGGCTGGAAAGCTGGGAAAGACCCTGGGGGTGCTGGTGGCAGTGGCTGGACATGAGCCCAGGTGTGCCCAGGTGGACAAGAGGTGAACGCCCCTGGGGTGTCCCAGCCATGGTGTGTCACAGCCCCAGGCCAGGGACTGTCCCCGTGCTGGTCACTGGGGCACCTCAAGGGCTGTGCCCAGTTCTGGGCCCTCAGACAGGAGACACGGAGGGGCTGGAGCAGGTCCAGGGCAGGAGCAGAGCTGGGCAGGGGCTGGAGCAGCAGGAGGGGCTGAGGGAGCTGGGGGGGCTCAGCTGGAGCAAAGGAGGCTCAGGGGGCACCTTCTGGCTCTGCAACCCCTGCCAGGAGGGGGAGCCGGGACAGGGGGTCGGGCTGTGCCCCAGGGCACAGGGACAGGAGCAGAGGGCACGGCCTCAGGCTGGGCCAGGGCAGGGGGCACAGCAGGGAACAATTCCTTCCTGCAAAGGGCTGTCCAGCCCTGGCCCACCTGCCCAGGACAGGGATGGATTCCCGTCCCTGCAGGGATTTAGAAGCCCCGTGGATGTGACACTTGGGGACATGTGTTAGTGGTGACCTTGGCAGTGCTGGGAATGGATGGATTCACTGATCTTAGAGGACTTTTCTAACCCAAACAGTTTGTGTCACTCTATGATTTTATTCAGAATTTGCAGCTCTTCTCAACCAAAGTTGTGCTCTGTTTCACTTACAGTTTTTATTGGCCTCTTCCTTCCATTTTTATTTGTTCTTGTCTTGCTGATTTTCCCCAAGCAGACTGAGCTGGAGCTCTCAGAACATGCACACTTGGCTCTGCTTAACTGAAGTGGCTACTGCTCACTCCTTGCAAGGTGCCACTCACTGCTGGGCCAAGCCACCAATTAATGCAGCATTTTGGTGCAGCCTCTCTCTGGTGGGTGGTTCTTTGGCAGGTTGGGGATGATTCACCCACCGAGTCATCCCTGCCCTGGTGTGTCATGGAAATCTTTCTCCCAAAATGCTCAGTGCTTGATGCCATGCCCGGGACTAGGGGTGGTCCCTGTCCCAGGCCTTGCTCTGGTGCACGGGCTGCTCCTCCACCCTGATCCAAATCCCAATCCATGCCTGGGTTCCTTCATCAGTGCCAGCTGGCACCTGCCAGACCCAGACTGGGCACCAGGCTCATGCTGGTGTACAGCTGATGATCCAAGAGGTCTGTTCCAACTTTAGAGCTTCTGATCCCGTGACCCACTGGAGGAACTCAGCCCTTTCTCACTCTGTTGAGCAGAGGAGGACCAGGCTGCTGCTCTGGGCTGGCAGTTCCGGGCACTGAGGGGGTTTTTCAGCAGATGTTCCTCTCTCTGCTCTGGGGCTTTGGTGAAACAAGTGAGGAGAGAAGGGACGGGAGCACCACCAGTGCTGGGTGGGAGCACCCAAAGGCTCCGAACCAGAGCCCTGAACCCTGCGCTGCCCTCACCCTGTGCTACAGTCACCCCACACTGCCCTCACACTGCCCTCACCCTGCCCTGCCCTCACCCCACACTGCCCTCACCCTGTGGTACAGTCACCCCACACTGCCCTCACACTGCCCTCACCCTGCACTGCTCTCACCCCACACTGCCCTCACCCTGCACTGCCCTCACCCTGCACTGCCCTCACCCTGTGGTACAGTCACCCCACACTGCCCTCACACTGCCCTCACCCCACACTGCCCTCACCCTGTGGTACAGTCACCCCACACTGCCCTCACCCTGCCCTGCCCTCACCCTGCCCTGCCCTCACCCTGCACTGCCCTCACCCCACACTGCCCTCACACTGCCCTCACCCTGCCCTGCCCTCACCCCACACTGCCAGCCCTGCCGTAGGTGTGGGGACACAGGACCCTGGGTGGGTACCTGGGTGGGTCCTGTGCCAGCCCTGCCGTGGGTGTGGGGACACAGGACCCTGGGTGGGTACCTGGGTGGGTCCTGTGCCAGCCCTGCTGTGGGTGTGGGGACACAGGACCCTGGGTGGGTACCTGGATGGGTCCTGTGCCAGCCCTGCCGTAGGTGTGGGGACACAGGACCCTGGGTGGGTACCTGGGTGGGTCCTGTGCCAGCCCTGCCATGGGTGTGGGGACACAGGACCCTGGGTGGGTGCCAGCCATGCCATGTGTGGGGCTGTCCCAGCCATGGCTCAGCCCTCAGGGATCTCGGGGGACCCTCACTCAGCCCCTTCTCCTCCCTGGCAGCAGCGCTGGGGTCTGTTTATTCCCTGGCATTTCCCGTGGCTGCAGCAGGAAATCATTTGAACAACAAAGAGTGTTTTTGCTGTGGCCTCTCCCCGGTGTTGGTTTGCTGGGCCGGGGGGTGCAGAGCAGCTCCAGCCACACTTGTGTCCCACAGAGCAGCTCCTCAGACCCAGCAGCGTTGCAGGGATTGGACCCAGGGGCTGGCACATAATTTAAGGCTGATTTGCCTTGTGTTGAACAAGCGGTGACCGTTTGAAGAGAGCCCATAAAATATTAGAAATTCCTGCCGGCAGGAATTAATGACACATTGCCCTGCACCGATTCAGCAGCTCTGAGGCTCCTGTTCGACATTTCACTGACACAGGTGGGTGCATTTAACAGTCAGAAGGAAAGCAGAACAATGTGTGGATGAAGGTGATTGTATTCATGAGATTTGGGATAATAATTTGAGAGAAAGGGAATAAATTGTGAGACACAGAGCCTGTAATTCTGTAGCATAATTTTATTATTGCTACCAAAATTGGCTTCATCTCACTTACTTTAGCCCTTAGAAAGTTTGAGCAGATGGCAGCTCTTGCTCTAACTGTATATCTAATTTAGCTTGCATGACTTTTTGATTATGTATGTTTGAATTAATGGGCTTCTCTATGTTTGTTACATCACAGGGTTAATGGTGTTTAAAAGACAATGATTTGTATCAATTCTCTGTTGGTCAACAGTCAAAAGTAAATGAAATTCACCACCAAAAAGCTGGTGCTGAACAGTGAAATAACCCTACAAGGGATAAACTGGTCCTTGCCAAATTAGGCACAGATCTTTGCTGCCAAACTACAAAGCAAGGGAGGAGAAGGATGACTGAAGGAGTGACTGATCACTGTAGCACAGATGCCACTATTGCATTAATATTTCAGCAGGAATTTCCTCCTGGAAAGGGTGGCCAGGAATTAGAAGGGGCTGCCCAGGGAGGGTTGGAGTGCCCAGCCCTGGAGGTGCCCAAGGCAGGACTGGCCGTGGCACTGAGTGCTCTGGGCTGGGGGACAAGGTGGGCATCGGGCACAGGGTGGGCTCCAGGGCCTGGCAGGGCTTTGCCAAGGTGGGCATCGGGCACAGGGTGGGCTCCAGGGGCTGGGAGGGCTGTGCCAAGGTGGACATCAGGCACAGGGTGGGCTCGTGGGCTGGCAGGGCTTTGCCAAGGTGGGCATTGGGCACAGGGTGGGCTCCAAGGGCTGGCAGGGCTTTGCCAAGGTGGGCATTGGGCACAGGGTGGGCTCCAGGGGCTGGCAGGGCTTTGCCAAGGTGGGCATTGGGCACAGGGTGGGCTCCATGGGCTGGCAGGGCTTTGCCAAGGTGGGCATTGGGCACAGGGTGGGCTCCAGGGGCTGGCAGGGCTTTGCCAAGGTGGGCATCGGGCACAGGGTGGGCTCCAGGGGCTGGGAGGGCTTTGCCAAGGTGGGCATTGGGCACAGGGTGGGCTCGTGGGTTGGCAGGGCTTTGCCAAGGTGGGCATCAGGCACAGGGTGGGCTCCAGGGGTTGGCAGGGCTTTGCCAAGGTGGGCATCGGGCACAGGGTGGGCTCCATGGGCTGGCAGGGCTTTGCCACCCTCAGGGATTCTGGGATTCTGTGCTGTGGTGGGAGATCAGCGTTCTTTGCATCCCCCTTTGTTTTCCTCTCGAGAAGGAAGCTCTGAGCCCAGGAGTCCTCCCTCAGTCCCGTGCCAGGGCTCAGCTCAGGCTGCCAGGGCATGTCCTGCTCAGACCCTGAGGGGCAGCGTGGCAATATCTGAGTTTCCAGTGCCCTCCCAGCGCCCAAATGCCCCGTGTCATGGCTGGAGTTGCTCAGACTGCAGAGGGATGTCCCCAGACACCTGAGCCAGCCCAGAGAGCTGCCCTGCACGGGCCTGCCCAGCACATCTCTGCCCCTGCAGTGCCCACAACAGCCCCAGGGATAAGGCTGTGCCCAGCCCAGTCTAAGGAGTGGATCATTCATATGCAAATGAACGTGCAGATCTGCAAGCAAACAAGGAGCTTGTGGCTAATGAAGTTCTTTGATGTTGTTTTTGCTGCACTCAGAGTTGAGGAAGGTGAGCGGTGCCTGAGCAGCTCTCACCGGCAGCTCTGCACTGAACAGCTGTTGGCAGCACCTTCCATTCAGCTGCTTTGCTTTGTTGTTTTAAAGTGCTTTTAAGGCTGTTTTATTTCTCTACATTTCTACATATGTTTCAGAGAATGTCAATCACTCACCTCACAATGGCTATTCATTAAACTCACACAAAAACTCTCTGCTCAAGGGCCACAGGCTCAAACGTTTTCCTGTCTCAGGTATTTGAGGGGACAGGTTATTTTATTACAAAAAAAACCCCAAAACCCCAAAAGGTGGGGTGTGGTGGATTCCATTTTGGCCAATATGACCCCATTTCCAGCTGCAGTTTCTGACTCTCTCCCCTTTAGAGGAGTGGAGACCTGCAATCCAGGGACAGCAGAGACCAGAAAAACCATTTGCAGGTTTAAGGATTTAAAAAATGCTTCAATTATTGAAGTCAATTTTCTGTGGACAGCAAGAGAGAAATTGGAAGAATCACAATCAGAGAATCAGAATAATTTTGAAACAGCATTTCCTTTAAATAAATATAAAATTGGGATGTAGCAGGCAGTGACTGTGTGCTGTGTTTCTGTCTTTTTTATGTTTGATTTATAGAAAATCCCCGTTTTTAAACTTTCCATGGAAGGGTGTCTCGTGGGCAGAGTCTCTGGGTGCAGTAAAGGCTGTGCCATCCGAACCCTGGGGGTCAGCAGTTTATCAGCTCCCAGGGCTGCTGTTCCAGCTCAGGGGGGCCCTGTGTGTGTGCCCAGGAGTGCCAGGAAATGTGCCCGCCCCACACACAGCGGCACCTGCAGTTCCTGCCTGGCACTGGTGCCCAGGAGCACTGAGGGAGGGCAGCCAAGGAGTCCTGAGCACGTCGGGTTGGGCAGCCCCTGCCACGGGAGCAAAGGGAGCCAGTCAGGCTTTTCTCTCCAAAACAGGAGAACTTCCAATCAGTGGCATTTCCCTCAGCAAAGCAAAGCTCCAGGTTTGTCTTCTCATTCTGCAGGAGATTTCCATCAGCTCAGTGAGAGCACTGCAGAATTCCCAGTGCTGCTCCTGAGGCTGGTGCTGAGGCTGCTGTGGCTCACCCAAACTGGTTTAAACTGGGACAGGAGCAGCCCAGCCCCACCACGCTCTGGCTGAGGCTGCTGTGGCTCACCCAAACTGGTGCAAACTGGGACAGGAGCAGCTCTGGCTGAGGCTGCTGTGGCTCACCCAAACTGGTTCAAACTGGGACAGGAGCAGCCCAGCCCCACCACGCTCTGGCTGAGGCTGCTGTGGCTCACCCAAACTGGTGCAAACTGGGGCAGGAGCAGCCCAGCCCCACCACGCTCTGACTGAGGCTGCTGTGGCTCACCCAAACTGGTGCAAACTGGGGCAGGAGCAGCCCAGCCCCACCACGCTCTGACTGAGGCTGCTGTGGCTCACCCAAACTGGTGCAAACTGGGGCAGGAGCAGCCCAGCCCCACCACGCTCTGGCTGAGGCTGCTGTGGCTCACCCAAACTGGTTCAAACTGGGGCAGGAGCAGCCCAGCCCCACCACGCTCTGGCTGAGGCTGCTGTGGCTCACCCAAACTGGTGCAAACTGGGACAGGAGCAGCCCAGCCCCACCACGCTCTGGCTGAGGCTGCTGTGGCTCACCCAAACTGGTGCAAACTGGGACAGGAGCAGCCCAGCCCCACCACGCTCTGACTGAGGCTGCTGTGGCTCACCCAAACTGGTGCAAACTGGGGCAGGAACAGCCCAGCCCCACCACACTCTGGCTGAGGCTGCTGTGGCTCACCCAAACTGGTGCAAACTGGGGCAGGAACAGCCCAGCCCCACCACGCTCTGGCTGAGGCTGCTGTGGCTCACCCAAACTGGTGCAAACTGGGGCAGGAGCAGCCCAGCCCCACCACGCTCTGGCTGAGGCTGCTGTGGCTCACCCAAACTGGGACAGGAGCAGCCCAGCCCCACTACGCTCTGGCTGAGGCTGCTGTGGCTCACCCAAACTGGTTTAAACTGGGACAGGAGCAGCCCAGCCCCACCACGCTCTGGCTGAGGCTGCTGTGGCTCACCCAAACTGGTTCAAACTGGGACAGGAGCAGCCCAGCCCCGCCAGGCTCTGGCTGCTGCCACCTGGGGCTGTGGGGCTGTGGCTTTAAAGCATTGCTGCATTTTGATGCTAATGAGTTATGAACCCTCTAATTAGCGTGTGTGGTTCATCATTAAGCCTGTCATTTAGCCTCCAAATGGAAAGGTTCTGTGTTTGTCTTGGCTCTTTACGTAATGGCTATTTCTCTTTATTTGCTTATAATTATTTTATCTGGAATTGCCCCTCTGTCAAGGCACTTGGGAGGCTCCTCAGGTCGCCAAGAACACAAACCTGTAAATGCACTTTGTGAAAGGATAACATGAAGAAACAGGTAACAAGAGAAATAGGAAATTTTTCAAGACAGAAAAGAATCCTGAACCACAAATAATATGGGAACATGGGGAAAGTTGCTCAGCAGTTTCAGAGCTGTGCGGGGCCCCAGGCTGGGCTGGGGGCCGGGGCTGCAGGGGGAGGTGCAGCTCAGCATCCCAGCAGAGCCAGGCCCAGGAGCCCAGGGGGTCTGTACCCTGGAACAGCTGCTGTGCTGCCTGACCTTCCCACTGCACTAAAGTATCCAAGGGAACGTATTTAAAAGCATAAAATCAAAGGCTGCAGGTCTGGGGTTGTTTGCTCTGATGGGGTATGGGGTGGGGAGGGGTTCCAGCTGGGAAAGGATTTTACCCTGCCCTTGTCCAGCCTGGCTGTTTCCCTCCCCAGCAGACACGAGGGGCTGTTTTCTCTGGTGCTCCAGCGTTTGCTCCGAGCAAAGGTGGGTGGTTGGAGCGTGGGCTCCTCCCATCCCCTGGCCCCGTGCCCAGGGCACTGGGAGTGGGGCTGGAGCACGGCAGGACCCTGCAGCGCGTCCCCCGCGTGCCCGGGCTGGGTTTGGTCTGTCACCGCCTCCGGCTTTTTGCAGCATCGTTTCTCCATCCCTTTGCTCACGGCTGCTCTGCCTCACACACAACCTTTTCCTTCTGCCCACTCCTCCCAAATGTTTATGGGGAAAGGGAAAAAAGCAGCAGCAAACCCCAGAGCAGCCCGTGTGTCTATTCCCAGCCTGGAGCTGAGGTGGGCGCGGGTGACTCAGCCCCGCAGCTCTGCCGTGCCGGAGTCTCCTGCCTCGAGGTCCCGTAGGAAGGAGCTCTTGTCTCACTGATCCAGACGGGCTGTGTGACAGGGCTTTGATTGCAGCACTTGCCCCGGATCACACTTGACAGGTTGTGTTGAGATCAAGCTTGTCATCCTGAAGGAAAATCCGTCCTGATTCCGTGATGCCAATGGGCAGATTCCTCCCGTTTCTGTAGCACTTTGTTCTGTTTGATCAATCCCGTGCTAAAACTGTGTTTCTAATTTGGAACAGGATTTCTCAATGGATTCCTGTGCCTTTGCCTGCTGGAATGAAGCTCCTGAGGTCTTAGGAAAGGCTTTTTTCTGGAAGTACCGAGGCATCGTGTCCAAAGGGTGGTCCAGGCAGGTGTGAAGCAGAGTCTGGAGGAGGGACCCTGACAGCAGGTGGTTGTTCATCTTCTGAGGGGCTGAGGGCCACAATCAAACCTTCTGCTTTTCCAAGACATCTGCTAACAATGACCCAGCCATTCTCCTCCTGCATAATGAGAACACACAGCTCCCTTCAACAGAAACTTTACTTTGATTTCTTCTTTTTTCTTTTCCTTTTTTTTTTATGAGAACAGAACAGCAAATAGAAGGAGGAAAGATGTGAAATCCCCTCCTGTAACTGCCACTTCACAGGATTCTCCTCACATGCCCGTGGATAAATTCGGGTGCTCTCACTCCCTGTCAGCACAGATCAACTGGAAAAGCAATTCCTCAACCATCCCCAGCCAGATGCTGAGAGACACCAGCAGAGTCCTGGGTGGGAAGGAGTCCCTGCAGCTGCTGTTCCATCCCGGGGCATCAGGTCCCTGCAGTGGCCAGGCTGTCAAAGGGGAATGTGCAACAACTGCCCTGGAGAAGCACCAGGAACCCCGGGAAACACTCGGGCCACTCGGGCAGCAGCTCCTGGGCAGTTAAACAGAGAACTCTTACAGGTCACAATCCAAGGAAAACTGCTCAGCATCCACCCATAGGTGACTGTCAGCACAGCCCAGGGGCCCCTGGGTGGGCCCCCCCGGCTCACTGGCAGGGGGTGCTCAGAGGAGACACGGGCAGGACATGCTCCTGACGGGGGTTGGTGGCTGGGGGTCCCTCCTGCCCCCTCTGGCACTGTGGGGAGGTGCCCCTGGCAGGGGTTGGTGCCTGGGGGTCCCTCCTGCTCTCCCTGGCACTGTGGGGAGGTGCCCCGGCAGGGGTTGGTGCCTGGGGGTCCCTCCTGCCCCCCTGGCACTGTGGGGATGTGCCCCTCACAGGAGTGGGACTGTGGGGATGTGCCCCTGGCAGGGGTTGGTGCCTGGGGGTCCCTCCTGCCCCCCTGGCACTGTGGGGAAGTGTCCCTAGCAGGGGTCGGTGCCTGGGGGTCCCTCCTGCCCCCCTGGCACTGTGGGGATGTGCCCCTCACAGGAGTGGGACTGTGGGGAGGTGAACCTGGCAGGGGTCCGTGACTGGGGGTCCCTCCTGCCCCCCCTGGCACTGTGGGGATGTGCCCCGGCAGGGGTTGGTGCCTGGGGGTCCCTCCTGGTCTCCATGGCACTGTGGGGAGGTGCCCCTGGCAGGGGTTGGTGCCTGGGGGTCCCTTCTGGCCCCCATGGCACTGTGGGGATGTGCCCCTGGCAGGGGTTGGTGCCTGGGGGTCCCTCCTGCTCTCACTGACACTGTGGGGAGGTGCCCCTGGCAGGGGTTGGTGCCTGGGGGTCCCTCCTGCCCCCCGGCACTGTGGGGATGTGCCCCTGGCAGGGGTCCGTGACTGGGGGTCCCTCCTGCCCCCCTGGCACTGTGGGGATGTGCCCCTGGCAGGGGTTGGTGCCTGGGGGTCCCTCCTGCCCCCTGGCACTGTGGGCACAGTGGGATTGCAATGCAGGGGGAGGCTCCAGAGAGGACGTGGCTGTGGCTTGGGCTGGACTCGCCCCCCCAGATCAGCTGCAGGTCAGAGGTGTCTC
Organism: Pithys albifrons albifrons; assembly: GCF_047495875.1. Taxonomy (NCBI): domain Eukaryota; kingdom Metazoa; phylum Chordata; class Aves; order Passeriformes; family Thamnophilidae; genus Pithys; species Pithys albifrons. The sequence goes on along the minus strand of NC_092463.1, from coordinate 705,453 downwards.
CCTGCCCTCCCAGCAGAGCTACAAACACAGACAGAGGCAAAGGGCAGAGAGGGGCAGAAGGGAAAACAACTCACCCACATTCCGTGGAATCACTTGTGCCTCCAGCTCCAGCTGTCACCCCAAATGAACCAAAGGTTTCAGTATTTCAGCAAGAATTGAGATTTCAGGCACATCCTTCTGTTTCTTTGGGATTTCAGGCACATCCTTCTGTTTCTTTGGGATTTCAGGCACATCCTTCTTTTTCTTTGGGATTTCAGGCACATCTCACTCTCCGTTTCTTGCCTGGGTAAAACCCCAGGTTTCCTCTTCTACAGCACTAATTATGGGATCCCACAAAACTGGAATAAATCCCTCCTGGTATTTAAGGTGGTTTAAAATACGCTCCTTGTAGAAAAACTAAATTTGTTTTTTGCCATTTAAGAGCTTTAAGTCCTGAACACTGATCCAGGCTGAACTAAACCCACCTGCTGACCTTCAAAAGTACTTTTCATTGTAACAGTGCTCAAATAGAGGACTTGTAAGAATCATTTCCATCCATTCCCACTGATTTACTGCGGATCACAGCACAAAGCAGCCACATAAATTATTCTTGTCTCAAGTTTTTCACAATTTTCCTATCCTGACAGAACAGTTAAGTGGGTGCGAGACATAATTTAAACTCCATTAAACTTATTTAAGACATTTAAATCAATCCAATATTGACCAAAAAACGCTTTATATTTTTCAGTCCTTAGTGATAAATTATTCTGGATGGATATTACAGGAATTCTGGGATTTTAGTTCCTACCCGGGTGCCAGCAAACCCTGTTCCCCTGGAGGGACAGTCCCCACAGGGCTGAAAACAAACCCTTGATCTGCCGGCACGGAGCGAAGTGGGCCCTTAAGGGGACAATTCACCTTCATGGGCTCATTCCCACCTCCCAACCTGCTTTTGGCAGCTCCTGAGGGAAAACGGGCAACGAACTGAGCTGCTGCTTTGGGTGTTACTCAACACCCACCTGAGATGTTGGAGCTGGCAGTGACCAGCCCTTGGGCAGGACAAGCCATGGCACTGGTGCCCCCTGGGCTCGTTCCTTCCCCAGCCACTGCTGAGCCCAGCACTGCCCCCCAGCCCTGGCACAGCCCTGCCCTGGCCCCAGCACTGCCCCCCAGCCCTGGCACAGCCCTGCCCTGGACCCAGCACTGCCCCACAGCCCTGGCACAGCCCTGCTTTACCCCAGCACTGCCCCAGCACTGCCCCCAGCCCTGGCACAGCCCTGCCCTGGCCCCAGCACTGCCCCCCAGCCCTGGCACAGCCCTGCCCTGGCCCCAGCACTGCCCCCCAGCCCTGGCACAGCCCTGCCCTGGCCCCAGCACTGCCCCACAGCCCTGGCACAGCCCTGCTTTACCCCAGCACTGCCCCCCAGCCCTGGCACAGCCCTGCTTTGCCCCAGCACTGCCCCCCAGCCCTGGCACAGCCCTGCTTTACCCCAGCACTGCCCCCAGCCCTGGCACAGCCCTGCCCTTTGCCCCAGCACTGCCCCCCAGCCCTGGCACAGCCCTGCCCTGGCCCAAGCACTGCCCCCAACCCTGGCACAGCCCTGCCCTGGCCCCAGCACTGCCCCCCAGCCCTGGCACAGCCCTGCCCTGGCCCAAGCACTGCCCCCCAGCCCTGGCACAGCCCTGCTTTGCCCCAGCACTACCCCCCAGCCCTGGCACAGCCCTGCCCTGGCCCCAGCACTGCCCCCCAGCCCTGGCACAGCCCTGCCCTGGACCCAGCACTGCCCCCCAGCTCTGGCACAGCCCTGCCCTGGCCCCAGCACTGCCCCCAGCCCTGGCACAGCCCTGCTTTACCCCAGCACTGCCCCCAGCCCTGGCACAGCCCTGCCCTGGCCCCAGCACTGCCCCCCAGCACTGGCACAGCCCTGCCCTGGCCCCAGCACTGCCCCCCAGCCCTGGCACAGCCCTTCCCTGGCCCCAGCACTGCCCCCCAGCCCTGGCACAGCCCTGCTTTGCCCCAGCACTGCCCCCCAGCCCTGGCACAGCCCTGCCCTGGCCCAAGCACTGCCCCCCAGCCCTGGCACAGCCCTGCTTTACCCCAGCACTGCCCCCCAGCCCTGGCACAGCCCTGCTTTACCCCAGCACTGACCCCAGCCCTGGCACAGTCGTGCCCTGGCCCCAGCACTGCCCCCCAGCCCTGGCACAGCCCTGCCCTGGCCCCAGCACTGCCCCCAGCCCTGGCACAGCCCTGCTTTGCCCCAGCACTGCCCCCAGCCCTGGCACAGCCCTGGTTTGCCCCAGCACTACCCCCCAACCGTGGCACAGCCCTGCTTTGCCCCAGCACTGCCCCCCAACCCTGGCACAGCCCTGCTTTGCCCCAGCACTGCCCCCAGCCCTGGCACAGCCCTGCCCTGGCCCCAGCACTGCCCCCCAGCCCTGGCACAGCCCTGCCCTGGCCCCAGCACCGCCCCCCAGCCCTGGCACAGCCCTGCCCTGGCCCCAGCACTGCCCCCAGCCCTGGCACAGCCGTGCCCTGGCCCCAGCACTGCCCCCAGCCCTGGCACAGCCCTGCTTTGCCCCAGCACTGCCCCCCAGCCCTGGCACAGCTCTGCTTTGCCCCAGCACTGCCCCCAGCCCTGGCACAGCCCTGCTTTACCCCAGCACTGCCCTCCAGCCCTGGCACAGCCCTGCCCTGGCCCCAGCACTGCCCCCCAGCCCTGGCACAGCCCTGCCCTGGCCCCAGCACTGCCCCCAGCCCTGGCACAGCCCTGCCCTGGCCCCAGCACTGCCCCCAGCCCTGGCACAGCCCTGCCCTGGCCCAAGCACTGCCCCCCAGCCCTGGCACAGCCCTGCTTTGCCCCAGCACTGCCCCCCAGCCCTGGCACAGCCCTGCTTTGCCCCAGCACTACCCCCCAGCCCTGGCACAGCCCTGCTTTGCCCCAGCACTGCCCCCAGCCCTGGCACAGCCCTGCTTTGCCGCAGAAACTTCCAGCAGTGAACGTTTCTCCAGCATCCCCTGATGTGCAGAAGGTTTTCCACCTTCCCCACTCGGTTCCTGAGCCCCCACTCCCCTCAGCCCCCCCAGCAGTGCCAGGGAAGGGATGACCAGACCAGTCCAAACAGACATAAAAACAGAACCCGGGGGGTTGTTAAGGAGAGGCAGAGACACTTTGGCACAGGGCACTGAGATAAAACCTTTGGTGCCAAGTGCAGGGAACCCCAGCAGTGCCCTCAGGGGTGGGCAGGACCTGTGGGATCCTGTGCCATGACCATGGCTGGGCTTCTGCAGCATCTCCCGTGGCCTTCCCACAGCACCCCAAGGACACACAGACTGTTCTCTGCAAGACATTGGCCAAGAAGGCTCCTTGGAAAGTAACTGCCAGTTATTTCTGGTCCCTATGGAAATGCAGGATGTGATGGCCCCTCCCTGCCCTGGGGGCACATTCTCAACCTTCCGTGCAGCCAAATCCTCTGTGCACAAAGTCCAGCAAACTGGGCAAGTGGCTGAAGCTGATGAAGCCATAAGAGGAGTTCTGAGGTGTGACAGCCAAGAACATGAGGGGCTCCACAGACTGTGGACACCACGGTTTGAGTGGAGAAATCAATAATAATTAGGGTCAATAAAAGTACAGAGAGGTTTATACAGAAAGTAACTTCCTGGTTTTACTCGTTAATCAAAATTCTGGAACACAAGAAGCCTCTGCAATCAATACAACCAAAGTGATGATTGAAATGAGCTCTCCTGTGTTTCCTGCAAGGCAAAATGCTTAGAAAGGAAATGCTCCCAACAAACCCAGAGGGCACTGGCAGTGCTGAAGCTCCTGTGCCTCAGACACGGGATGGAGTGTGGAGAAATCGTTCTCTGGAGAGTCCTGGGGCACGTGGAGTGGCCACCCAGGGCCCGGGCAGGGAAGGCACAAACTGAGCTGAGCTGAGCACAGATAGGGAGACCTGATGCAAAGAGTGGGAGAATCCCACACCCCCTGCACCTCTCAGGGTCCTCTGGCCTCACCCTCTGGTCTCATTCCAGGAGGCCTCAGCTCCAAGGGGCAAAAAGGAGAAGCTCAATAGAATTACATGGGTATGTTTAAACATTCACGTGTGTGTATCCACATACAGGGACAGGCAAGAGGGATTTAATACAGGAATCCTGAACAATGATCAATATTCTGCTGGTGCAGGTTTGCAACTTCTCACTACAGAAAGGGTTAATTACACACACTAAAAAATCTTTCCATTCCTGTTAGAAACTTCAAAACATGCAATTAAAATTAGCAACAAACCCCACCCTTACTCACACAGCATCTCACTGCAAGTGGAAATGGATCTGCCTGGCATGTCAATAAAAAGCAGGAAAGAGAAGGAAAGAAGGAAGGAAAGAAGGAAGGAAAGAAAGAAGGAAAGAAGGAAAGAAAGAAAGAAAGAAAGAAAGAAAGAAAGAAAGAAAGAAAGAAAGAAAGAAAGAAAGAAAGAAAGAAAGAAAGAAAGAAAGAAAGAAAGAAAGAAAGAAAGAAAGAAAGAAAGAAAGGAGGGAAGGAGGGAAGGAGGGAAGGAGGGAAGGAGGGAAGGAGGGAAGGAGGGAAGGAGGGAAGGAGGGAAGGAGGGAAGGAGGGAAGGAGGGAAGGAGGGAAGGAGGGAAGGAGGGAAGGAGGGAAGGAGGGAAGGAGGGAAGGAGGGAAGGAGGGAAGGAGGGAAGGAGGGAAGGAGGGAAGGAAGGAAGGAAGGAAGGAAGGAAGGAAGGAAGGAAGGAAGGAAGGAAGGAAGGAAGGAAGGAAGGAAGGAAGGAAGGAAGGAAGGAAGGAAGGAAGGAAGGAAGGAAGGAAGGAAGGAAGGAAGGAAGGAAGGAAGGAAGGAAGGAAGGAAGGAAGGAAGGAAGGAAGGAAGGAAGGAAGGAAGGAAGGAAGGATCTACTGCATTAAAACGTATTATTTTTCCATCAGAAAATAATATTTTAAGGGCCTATTCCCTGCCTGGTTATTAAAACTCACCATAGCAAAGCAGGGGACTGGAGAGTGCAGGATGTCTCAAAGCCAGTAAGTGGCTTTGTAAGTTTGTGTTTCCTTTGCTGTTACTGTTTTGCAGTTTGGTTTTGCTTCCCCAAATGCCAAAGAAAAACCGTTCCCAGAAGGCAAAGCATCTGAGAGCTGAGTCCAAACTATAAACCAGAGCAAACCCTCTGCATTCCATCTTATAATGAATTCTGTGGTTAGGGCAAAGTGAAAAGTTCAGGGGCCTAAAATAATTCAATGAGGATCAAAGGATATCAGAGAATTGTGGAACCACAGACTGGAGTGGGTGGGAAGGGCCCTCAGAGCCCCCCCAGTGCCACCCCTGCCATGGCAGGGACACCTCCCACCAGCCCAGGCTGCTCCAAGCCCTGTCCAGCCTGGCCTGGGACACTCCCAGGGCTGGGGCAGCCACAGCTTCTCTGGGCACCTGTGCCAGGGCCTGCCCACCCTCCCAGACACCAATTCCTTCCCAAGACCCCATCTCTCCCTGCCCTCTGGCCCTGGGAAGCCATTCCCTGTGTCCTGGCTCTCACTGGTTTCCTGTCACAGCTCTGACTGGTTGTTCCAGCAAGGAAAAGGGACAGAGGAAAAGAGAGAAACAGGGAGAGTTATAGCCAGAGAATCACCAAATCCCTCAAAGGTTTGGGTGAGAAGAGACCTTAAAGACCATCTTGTTCCACCCCCTGCCATGGGCAGGGACACCTCCCACCAGCCCAGGCTGCTCCAAGCCCTGTCCAGCCTGGCCTGGGACACTCCCAGGGCTGGGGCAGGGTTTGATCTGAGCAGCCACGGCCATCTCTAAAATCAGCACCTTCACACAGAGCACAGGCACCGTTTCTCCCCTGCATTTTTACCTATATAGAAGCTCTTTAAAGAGTTGAGAGTGAAATTAGAGATGCAAATCCTTATTAAACTGTGACCCGCTGGGAATGACAGTGCTGGCTTTGTGTTCTCCAAATACCCAACATCGGAGGCTTTGTGCTAATCCAGATAACTAATTGCATCACAATTATTTTGCTGAAAGTCAAATTCAATGCGCAGGATTTAACTAAAGGAACATTTAGCAGCTGCTTAAGCACTTGAGCATCCTTCTCTTTCCCCCAGCCAGTACCAGAGAAACCCACAGGACGGATCACTTCAAGTACAGTTTAATTAAAAACTGGTCAGATTGGACTGAGAGCCCCCAGAAACTTCTCTGAGCATGAGGAAGAGGAGCCACAACTTTCAGCTCAGGAGATTCTGTGGGTTTATAGAGAGCTCAGCAGCATCTCTGCATGGGACAAATCCTCAGCATTTGGGGAAATCTTCCCAAGTCTGGGAGGAAGATGCAAATAATCTTGTTATTTTATTAAACCACTGACTCACAAATGGTTTGGGTGGGAAGGGGCCTTAAGGCCCATCTCATTCCCCCCAGTGCCCTGGGCAGGGACACCTCCCACTGCCCCAGGCTGTTCCCAGCCCTGCCCAGCCTGGAACACTTCCAGGGAAGGGGCAGAACCATTTCTGCTGTACAGTTATTTAATAGCTGCTGTTGTTCAGTTAGTGCAGGGCCTTTGGCCAGACATCCTGAGGCGTGAGAAACCACAATCAATAGTTCACTTGCCCCTGCACTGGAATTCCTTTATTTTTTCAGTTCTCTTGGCATGACTGACCCAGTTTTCCCTGTTTCCTGAAGCTCTTGGCCCCTTGACCCTGCAAATGCTCCCCAGACAAAAGGGAAGGTTAGAAGAGGGATCCTCCCATGCAGCCCTGGGTATGACACTGGCACTGCCCACCCCTGTGACCTGCTGGGAAGTCACTGACCAAACCCACACTGAAATAAAGCAGCTGTCACCGTCCCAAATCAGAAATAAAAGAGCCAACAGGCAGATACTTTAAGGCACATTCACACAGCAAACCATTCAAATGTGATAAAGGACATGGAAAAGAAACTCTCCCACCTCTGAGGAGGGTGATTCAGGCTCTGGAAAGCTGATGCCTCTCAAGCCTGGTGAGAGCACCCAGGAGCAGAGCTGTGTCCCAGGAGAGCCCTGGGGACCTGGCAGTGACCTGGATGGAGAATGGGAACTGCAAAGCCTGGTGAGAGCACCCAGGAGCAGAATTCTCTCCCAGGAGAGCCCTGGGGACCTGGCAGTGACCTGGAGGGAGAACAGGAACTGCAAAGCCTGGTGAGAGCACCCAGGAGCAGAGCTGTGTCCCAGGAGAGCCCTGGGGACCTGCAGAGTGACCTGGAGGGAGAACAGGAACTGCAAAGCCTGGTGAGAGCACCCAGGAGCAGAGCTGTGTCCCAGGAGAGCCCCGGGGACCTGGCAGTGACCTGGATGGAGAATGGGAACTGCAAAGCCTGGTGAGAGCACCCAGGAGCAGAGCTGTGTCCCAGGAGAGCCCTGGGGACCTGGCAGTGACCTGGATGGAGAATGGGAACTGCAAAGCCTGGTGAGAGCACCCAGGAGCAGAGCTGTGTCCCAGGAGAGCCCTGGGGACCTGCAGAGTGACCTGGAGGGAGAACAGGAACTGCAAAGCCTGGTGAGAGCACCCAGGAGCAGAGCTGTGTCCCAGGAGAGCCCTGGGGACCTGCAGAGTGACCTGGATGGAGAATGGGAACTGCAAAGCCTGGTGAGAGCACCCAGGAGCAGAGCTGTGTCCCAGGAGAGCCCTGGGGACCTGGCAGTGACCTGGATGGAGAATGGGAACTGCAAAGCCTGGTGAGAGCACCCAGGAGCAGAGCTGTGTCCCAGGAGAGCCCTGGGGACCTGCAGAGTGACCTGGAGGGAGAACAGGAACTGCAAAGCCTGGTGAGAGCACCCAGGAGCAGAGCTGTGTCCCAGGAGAGCCCTGGGGACCTGCAGAGTGACCTGGATGGAGAATGGGAACTGCAAAGCCTGGTGAGAGCACCCAGGAGCAGAGCTGTGTCCCAGGAGAGCCCTGGGGACCTGGCAGTGACCTGGATGGAGAATGGGAACTGCAAAGCCTGGTGAGAGCACCCAGGAGCAGAGCTGTGTCCCAGGAGAGCCCTGGGGACCTGCAGAGTGACCTGGAGGGAGAACAGGAACTGCAAAGCCTGGTGAGAGCACCCAGGAGCAGAGCTGTGTCCCAGGAGAGCCCTGGGGACCTGGCAGTGACCTGGAGGGAGAACAGGAACTGCAAAGCCTGGTGAGAGCACCCAGGAGCAGAGCTGTGTCCCAGGAGAGCCCTGGGGACCTGCAGAGTGACCTGGATGGAGAATGGGAACTGCAAAGCCTGTAATGGAGCTGCCAGAATGGGAATGGCAACAGAACTGGGTCTGGTCTTTCCACCAGTCTTGCTCTGTACACCAAATGTATTTACACACAGACATGTTATACTGGGAATGCCTAAACATCTGCATTTCCAGTGCTGGACTCAGAATCAGCAAAATCACAATAAACTGGTTTGGGAACTAAAGATACAGCACGTGTTGAGAGCAACTCTTTTAACAGGAGTTTGGAGAGAGCTGATGGGACTGATCAGAGCCAAGGAAGGCAGGAGGAAAACTGCAGGACTTGTGTCCCCAGCCCCTCAGTGCCAGCTGTCCCTGGGCTGAGTCAGCCCCTCTCACTCTGGGTTATCTGTCCAACCTGCCCCGAGCTGGGGTGGGACTGGGGGGTCCTGCAGCAAAGCACAGGGGGCAGAGCTGGGAGGGAAAGGAGACCAGAAAGTGCCACAGCCAGCTGGGGCTGTCACCCACTGAGCTGTTCCTCCATGGGGCCTGAATTGGCAGGACCTGAGTGACTCACGTGGATTATTTAACTACATCCCTTGCACACTTTGCACTTTCAGCAAGAAAGGCAGAGATCACTCATTCCCAGAGCAAGAGACCTCCCCTGCTCTCCCTTCCTCCCAGAGGAAAGCTTTGAAACCAGCACTCTGGGATGTCCTGAAGGAAAGCTCTCCAACCCCCACTCTGGGATGTCCTGAAGGAAAGCTCTCCAACCCCCAGCCTGGGATATCCTGAAGGAAAGCTCTCCAACCCTCAGTCTGGGATGTCCTGAAGGAAAGCTTTCCAACCCCCAGTCTGGGATGTCCTGAAGGAAAGCTCTCCAACCTCCAGCCTGGGATGTCCTGAAGGAAAGCTCTCCAATCTCCACTCTGGGATATCCTGAAGGAAAGCTCTCCAACCCCCACTCTGGAATATCCTGAAGGAAACCTTTCCAACCCCCACTCTGGAATATCCTGAAGGAAAGCTCTCCAACCCCCACTCTGGAATATCCTGAAGGAAAGCTCTCCAACCTCCACTCTGGGATATCCTGAAGGAAAGCTCTCCAACCTCCACTCTGGGATGTCCTGAAGGAAAGCTCTCCAACCTCCACTCTGGGATATCCTGAAGGAAAGCTCTCCAACCCCCAGCCTGGGATATCCTGAAGGAAAGCTCTCCAACCCTCAGTCTGGGATATCCTGAAGGAAAGCTTTCCAACCCCCAGTCTGGGATGTCCTGAAGGAAAGCTCTCCAACCCCCAGTCTGGGATGTCCTGAAGGAAAGCTCTCCAACCCTCAGTCTGGAATATCCTGAAGGAAAGCTCTCCAACCTCCACTCTGGGATATCCTGAAGGAAAGCTCTCCAACCCTCAGTCTGGGATGTCCTGAAGGAAAGCTCTCCAACCCTCACTTTGGAATATCCTGAAGGAAACCTTTCCAACCCCCAGCCTGGGGTACCCTCAACATTTGCTGCCCCCTTTATTTGCTACATTAAATTCCTACCTCAGGAAACAGCAGGAGCAGCAGCAGAACAAACACTCCTGGAGGGATGGCAGGATTGGAGCAGGAGCCAACCTGCCCATGTGGATTATTTGACATCTCTCTTCACAGACTTGCTTTCCACTCTTCCCAAGGACTGGATTTGACATTAATCTCCACACCTAAAGCTATTTGGCTGCTGACTTTCATTTTCTTCCTAGAAGTCCATGGAAATCCATGGCCAGGCAGGCAGAGCATTTTTGGGCCTCTCAGAGGGTGGTGTGACTCTCATACATGATCTGCCTCCAGATTCCATTTTTTCCCCATTTTTCCAGATAATGAGCAATCCTGCAGCCTGGTGCCCTCCCCTGGACTGGCTCCCACTGCCTGTCTGCAGGAGGGCTGAGCACAGCACTGATGCTCAGGAGCCACCTCAGGGACATCCTGGGATTTGGGGCAGGTTTGACAGAGTTTGGCCCTTTCTACCACCGATGGGCTGGAAGAAACCCCAGGAATGTTCCCCCCTGCAGAACTTGCCCAGGGCTGGAGCTCCAGACCTCCTGTGGGGCTTGGGGTTGCAAAATACCAACAAATTGCTGGATTTTTAAACTGATCCGTGTTCCACAGGAGTGTCCCTGGGAATGGGGGACCCCTGGAAATGCCAGAGCAGGAGGAAAGACAAATGCAGAATGCCAGATGTGCCACTGTCAGCACCGTCCCCAGCTGGGCACCAGCACCACCAGCTGCTGAATTCCAATGGTGGGATTAAGAAGATATGCCAGGAATGGGATGCTCCAAAAATTAGTGTTGATTTTTAAAGGAAAAAAAAGTATTAATATAACTGCAGGGGGGGAAATAAGAAACAAAAATAATGTAAGAAACAGCTCCTGCAAAGCTGAGCCAGTGCTGCACATTCCAGCTGCAGCTCTCCCAGCTCACAGGTCCAACCACAGTCACCAGAGACAAGTTAATTCTTCTCCTGCTTTCCATTCTTGGAGTTCTCCTGACCTGCTTGCTCTGATCTTCACACCTTTTAATCCGTCCTTCCCAAATCTATTGAGTCACATCACACTAATCTGGTTTGAAGAGAATCCCTTGATTTACCTCCTTCTGCTCCCTCTTTTGTGCTTATTCCACTAATGAGTTTATAGAGAGGAAATACATCTTTTCCTTGCCTTGCCTTCCCTTCCCTTTGCCAAACCCTTTCCCAATCCCAGTGTGCCCAGACAGTTCCCAGCTCTGGGTCATGGCATCAGCTGGGCAGGGGCACCTCAGTGCTGGGTGGCAGCACAGTGAGGCCCTGGCACAGGTGCCCAGAGCAGCTGTGGCTGCCCCATCCTGGGAGTGTCCCAGGCCAGGCTGGACAGGGCTTGGAGCAGCCTGGGCTGGTGGGAGGTGTCCCTGCCCATGGCAGGGGTGGCACTGGGGGGGCTCTGAGGTCCTTCCAACCCAGTCATAGAGATGCTCCAGGGCTGGATCCCTCTGCTCTGGAGCCAGGCTGGGAGAGCTGGGGGGGCTCACCTGGAGAAGAGAAGGCTCCAGGAGTGATCTTAGAGCCCCTTTCCAGCAGCTGAAGGGGCTCCAGGACAGCTGGAGAGGGACCTGGGACGAGGGATGGAGGGACAGGACACAGGGAATGGCTTCCCAGTGCCAGAGGGCAGGGCTGGGTGGGATACTGGGTAGGAATTGGTGTCTGGGAGGGTGGGCAGGCCCTGGCACAGGTGCCCAGAGAAGCTGTGGCTGCCCCAGCCCTGGGAGTGTCCCAGGCCAGGCTGGACAGGGCTTGGAGCAGCCTGGGCTGGTGGGAGGTGTCCCTGCCATGGCAGGGGGTGGAAGGAGTTGGATTTGAAGGTCCCTTCCAACTCAAACCAGTCTGGCATTCTGAGATTCTCAGACTGTGCTTGAGTTCAGCTGCTCCAAGATGAGGTTTCTTGAGCCCACACTCAGTGCCAGAGATCCCTGACAGGATGACAACCTGCCCAAACTCTTGTCATGAGGTTTCAGGTTCAGTTGTGTGGGCTCTGGTCTGGAACAGTCTGGGCAGGGGTCAGGCAGCCTGGCAGGTCTGGGCTGAGCTCAACCTGGCCAGGCACTCACCTCTGATGGTTTCCAGTGCCTCAGGAACTCACAAATGCCAGAAAGGGGAGAGCTGTAAGGAGAAAATGGTTTAGTGAGTTTTCCCTTCCCCCCAACCCTTTTGATACACAAAGGGGTGAAAACACTTGATTAGGAGCAATCTGAGAAGCACAGGCAGATCTTTGGCCACTGCCTTTGCAGTGTCCCCTCTGTCTGAAGGGCTCCTGCAGCAGCTCCTGGAGCTGCCCTGACTGAAACGGGACGAGGGCTCAGCTCTTCCCTCCCTGCTCCCGAGGAACCCCACAGGAATTCAGAGTGACCAGGGGGATGAAAAGGGCACAAAAGGATATTTGCTGCCCATGTACTCTGAAAGCAGAGGCCAGGCTGGTGACCCAGCACTGAGCAGGGAACCCCCTGCCCTGCTCTGCCCAGAGCAACCAGCCTTTGGCTCTGGGAGGGGGATGAGACCAGTGCAGAGCTCAGGGTTGCTTTTGGGGCAGTGACCCCAGTGATGGACCACTCCAAGGAGAGCCTCAGCAGCTGCCTGGCTGCAAGTTCTAGTCTTGATTAGTGTAGATATTTTGATTTGACTGTCAGATCTCCTGCATTTGCTTCATGCCTTGTCTTGCAGATCTCCCTGTGCTCTTATAGAGAAAGAATCCTGGAATGGGTTGGGTTGGGAGGGACCTCAGAGCCCACCCAGTGCCACCCCTGCCATGGGCAGGGACACATCCCACCAGCCCAGGCTGCTCCAAGCCCTGTCCAACCTGGCCTGGGACACTCCCAGGGCAGGGGCAGCCACAGCTTCTCTGGGCACCTGTGCCAGGGCCTGCCCACCCTCCCAGACACCAATTCCTTCCCAGTATCCCACCCAGCCCTGCCCTCTGGCAGTGGGAAGCCACTCCCTGTGTCCTGTCCCTGGTTTGGTTATTCCACAGAATCCTGGAATGGGTTGGGTTGGAAGGGACCTCAGAGCCCCCCCAGTGCCACCCCTGCCATGGGCAGGGACACCTCCCACCAGCCCAGGGTGCTCCAAGCCCTGTCCAGCCTGGCCTGGGACACTCCCAAGGCTGGGGCAGCCACAGCTTCTCTGGGCACCTGTGCCAGGGCCTGCCCACCCTCCCAGACACCAATTCCTTCCCAGTATCCCACCTGTCCCTGCCCTCTGGCACTGGGAATCCACCTCCCCTTGTCCCATCACTCCATACCTTTTCCAGAAGTCTTACATAAGAACTTGCAGAGCCCTTGGCTCTCCTGTGCTGACCAAACCAAACCCTCTCTGTGCCATGAGCAGAGACTCAAACCCAGGATGGATTTCTGAGAGCTGTGGTGACCTGGAGCTCAAACCCCACCCAGCTGCAGGCAGGGAAGTCCCTCAGTGTCCCATGGGGAGCTGGGCAGCACATTGCAGTGCCACAGCTGTGGGCAGACAGGGTGGAGGAGCAACTCCTCTCTGTGCTCAGGAGCATTGCTGAGGCCCAGCACAGGATGCAGTGAACTGCTCCAAGACTCCCAGAAACCCAGAGTTACTCACTGGAAAGCTCATGGTTTAATTCCTTCTCAGTGCCAGGGGTCTCCATCTCTGAAGAAAGGGTTAATGGCTGGTGGCTTAATTAGTGCAACATGAATGAACAACATTTTTGTGAGCTTGAGGGTAAATTAAGACAACGTTTAGTTCTGCTTCTTATTAGCTCTGCATAAATTCTCCCAGGAGCTTAATTAGCTCTGTCACAGCAATGTCTCCTCTATTTACACCAGGGAGTGTGTTCCTGTTCCAGGGATTCTGCCCCTCTAATAAACCACATTAGCAAGTGGCTCCCTCTCCTCCTCTGTACTGGCAGCTGGTGCAGCTCAGGGTCCTTCTCCTCCTGCTTCCAGTGGGAGGTGTCCCTGTCCATGGCAGGAGGTGCCACCAGATGGTCTGTAGGGCCCCTTCCCACCCAGTCATTCTGGGATTCTATGAACAGCCCCATCTGCCCTTGCTCAGCAAGTTTTGCCTTTCAGGTTAAAGCAAACCCAGCACTGCTGCTCTTGTTCCACCTTGCTCTGTTTAAGGGTCACTGTAGAGCAGAGTCTGGGGACTGATATTTTCACAAGTTTTCTGTTCCCAGTCAGCCCTGACCCCACCACACAACCAGCTGCTCCCTCCACCAGCCCAGGGGTCGGGGTCCCTCCCACCCCTCTGCTCTGCTGTCCTGGCCCCTCAGCCAGCCCTGAGCTGCTTTGGGCCTGGTAAGGAATGCCCCAACATTAACAACATTCCTGCAAGCCCAAAGTTGGTCACTGAATTCCAGCCCTCTTTAAGGAAAGCAGCTCTTCCCTGCCCAGGTTTTCACTTCCCCCTGAGGTTCCCCTGCCCTGCAGCTCTGCCAGGGCTGCAGGGGGAGTGCAGAGGCAGAGCAGGACCAGCAGTGCTGGTGCTGGGCACCGGTTCTCAGCCTGCCTTTCCCTGAACTTCAGCCAGCACTTTGCTGACCCTTGGAGTGGTTTCAAGCACCTTCTGCTGAGCTGCTCAGCCCTCCCTTCCCCACACTGCTCTTTGCTGCTTCACTTTAAGACATTCAGGCTTTTTTTCCTTGTCCTTTTCATATTGAAGTGATCTTTTACTTGAAATAGGTTGTTCCACACAAGGTGTGCTTTGTGCACATCATCCATGAGAAATGGCATCCTGGTCACCATGACCTCTGGCATTCCTGGAATTCTCTGAGTAAATGGCAACATCTCTCCCTCATAACCAGCAATTACCATCACACAGAAGTTTTATAATGCACAGCCTTCCTTCCCAAAAGGAACAGCCAGATATTTGGAAGGAAAAACCACAGAAGAAAAGTTGTTTCTGTATGTTAATTATCTTCAGAGATTTGTTCCAAAACACAGGTAGTAATTTTTGTGTTTTAACATTTCTCCTTCTGTGGAAAGTGCATCATTATGACAGAGGAGCTCAAATCAGAGAGAAATTCTTTTCATCTAGACTTTTATGTAAGGCTTACACAACTCTGAAGCAAAAAGCAAGTTAAATCCATACAAGAGTCTGAACCCTGAGCAGTTCAGCTGACAGATAACACAGGTGGGCCCTGCACTGAGTGAGGGGGAGCTCCCCAGTGTGCAGGCTGGGGCTGCCCCAGCCCTGCTCCATTGCCACTCCAGGGCACAGCCCCAGCTCCAGGGCAGGCATCACCCTTGTCCTGAACTGGCCCAAAGGACACTGTTCCTGACCCCTGGACTTCTTACTGCTGAGCAGCACTTGGAGCCCCAGAGCTCTCCCGGTTTCCAGTCCCATACAGCCCCCAGTGAGGCCACGGGGATGTTCTGGGGATGTTCTGGGGGCCAAGAGCAGAGGCTCTCCCAGGGGCTGCTCACACCCCATCCCTGCAGTCCCTCTGGAGACAGCCTGGATGAGTCTCTGAGCAACCTGGCCAGAGGAAGGTGTCCCTGCCCATGACAGGGCATGGAACCAGTTGAGCTTTAAGGTTCTTTCCCCCCCAGACCATTCAGGGATTCTGTGCTGGTTCCCAGATTGCCACCAGCTCATGAGATGGAGCAGGTCCCCGTCAGTAGATCCCTTTCCAGCAGCTCTGTGCCTGCCCAGCCCCGCAGCCTCCATGCTGTGCCCGAGCTGGGGAGGGGCAGCAGCAGCACAGACCGTGCCCGGGGCTCTGCCCAGTGTCATCTGTGAGAGCAGCACACCCAGAGACAGCCCCTGGCGGAGCAGAACCCTCCCAGCTCTGTTCCTCTCTCACCTCTGTTCCTTTCCCAGCCCTGTTCCTTTCCCAGCCCTGTTCCTCTCCCAACTCTGCTCCTCTCCCAGCCCTGCTCCTCTCCCAGCCCTGCTCCTCTCCCAGCTCTGTTCCTCTCCCAGCCCTGTTCCTCTCCCAGCCCTGCTCCTCTCCCAACTCTGTTCCTCTCTCAGCTCTGTTCCTCTCCCAGCCCTGCTCCTCTCCCAGCCCTGCTCCTCTCCCAGCCCTGCTCCTCTCCCAGACCTGCTCCTCTCCCAACTCTGTTCCTCTCTCAGCTCTGTTCCTCTCTCAGCTCTGTTCCTCTCCCAGCCCTGTTCCTCTCCCAGCTCTGCTCCTCTCTCACCTCTGTTCCTTTCCCAGCCCTGCTCCTCTCTCACCTCTGTTCCTCTCCCAGCCCTGCTCCTCTCCCAGCCCTGCTCCTCTCCCAGCCCTGCTCCTCTCCCAGCCCTGCTCCTCTCCCAGCCCTGCTCCTCTCTCACCTCTGTTCCTTTCCCAGCCCTGTTCCTCTCCCAGCCCTGTTCCTCTCCCAGCCCTGCTCCTCTCCCAGCCCTGCTCCTCTCCCAGCCCTGTTCCTCTCCCAGCCCTGTTCCTCTCCCAGCCCTGTTCCTCTCCCAGCCCTGTTCCTCTCCCAACTCTGTTCCTCTCCCAGCCCAGTTCCTCTCTCAGCTCTGTTCCTTTCCCAGCCCTGTTCCTCTCCCAGCTCTGTTCCTCTCCCAGCTCTGTTCCTTTCTCAGCTCTGTTCCTCTCTCACCTCTGTTCCTTTCCCAGCTCTGTTCCTCTCCTAGCCCTGTTCCACTCCCAGCCCTGTTCCTCTCCCAGCCCTGCTCCTCTCCCAGCCCTGCTCCTCTCCCAGCCCTGCTCCTCTCCCAGCCCTGCTCCTCTCCCAGCCCTGCTCCTCTCCCAGCCCTGCTCCTCTCCCAGCCCTGTTCCTCTCCCAACTCTGTTCCTCTCCCAGCTCTGTTCCTCTCCCAGCCCTGTTCCTTTCCCAGCCCTGCTCCTCTCCCAGCCCTGCTCCTCTCCCAACTCTGTTCCTCTCCCAGCTCTGCTCCTCTCCCGGGGCTGCAGCAATGGAGCGTTTGGCACCAGGAACTGCCACTCCCGTGCTCTGAAGAGCCCCTGCCCCGGAGTGCTCTCCGAGCCACTTTTCTCTGGAGCCTGATTGGAGCCATCATTTGCCACTAAAAATGTCATAAAACATTTATGACACAGATGATATTTAAAGATCACCGTAGAACATTTCTAAGGACTGATGAAATTCGGTGGGAGCATCCCAAATTGACAGTCAGGAAAAGGGAATAATGGAGCAAAGCAACACTCCACCAAGTCCCCCAATTAGTTGTGCACAGCTCCAGGGGTGGGATCCCATCTGTCTGTCTCCTTGGAGCATGTCTGAGCCAGGCACAGTCCCCACCACGCCAGGGGTGGCAGTGGCTGCAGCTGGGGCACCTTCTGGGGGTTGGGGCACCTACTGGGGGTGGTGGGAGCACCTACTGGGGGTGGTGGGAGCACCTACTGGGGGTGGTGGGAGCACCTTCTGGGGGTGGTGGGAGCACCTTCTGGGGGTGGTGGGAGCACCTTCTGGGGGTGGTGGGAGCACCTTCTGGGGGTGGTGGGAGCACCTTATGGGAGTGGTGGGAGCACCTTATGGGAGTGGTGGGAGCACCTTCTGGGGATGGTGGGAGCACCTTCTGGGGATGGTGGGAGCACCTTCTGGGGATGGTGGGAGCACCTTATGGGGGTGGTGGGAGCACCTTCTGGGGATGGTGGGAGCACCTTCTGGGGGGGGTGGGAGCACCTTCTGGGGATGGTGGGAGCACCTTCTGGGGATGGTGGGAGCACCTTCTGGGGATGGGAGCAGATGCTGCCGGAGGTGGGGCAGAGCCACGGTGCTGCTGCTTGGGAAGCTGGGCCAGGGCAGGAAGGAGCCCCCCGTGCTGACTGGGCTGCCAGGTGGTGCCCAGGCTGTGCTGGGCAGGGGAAGGAGGAGCAGCAGCACAGCAGGTTGGGCTCAGGCCTGGCAATGAACCTGCCCAGAGCACCTTCCCCAGCTGTGGGTCTGTGGAGTTTTGCTTCCCTGCAGGTGCTCCATGGGCAGCACAGCTCAGTGATGGTGGGACTGCAGGAGGAGCACCTTCCCCAGGGTCTGTCTGTGGGAGTTTTGCCACCAGAGATGGTGGGACTGCAGGAGGAGCACCTTCCCCAGGGTCTGTCTGTGGGAGTTTTGCCACCAGGGATGGTGGGACTGCAGGAGGAGCACCTTCCCCAGGGTCTGTCTGTGGGAGTTTTGCCACCAGGGATGGTGGGACTGCAGGAGGAGCACCTTCCCCAGGGTCTGTCTGTGGGAGTTTTGCCACCAGGGATGGTGGGACTGCAGGAGGAGCACCTTCCCCAGGGTCTGTCTGTGGGAGCTTTGCCACCAGGGATGGTGGGACTGCAGGAGGTGCTGCCACTGACCCCCCTGAGGTTCTGCAGGAGCAGCTGCTGACACTGACACCCTTCTGAGCGTGGCCCATCCATGGGCAGGTTTCCCCCCACCCCCACTGTAAGTTCTGCCCCCAGTATTGGTGTTTATCAGCTGAGGGCTGTGACACTTCCTGATGCTGCCTCATCCAACTGGCATTTCTTTAGGGTTTTGGCCTCCTCAGGTACCAAAGGACTGTGAGGGGATAGAAAGCTTTCTCCTTCTAGTGTTTGATGTGCACCCAGATCACAACATACCAGCTCCATGAGGACAAGGGACAGCCTCTCCACCTCCTGACAGAACCCAAGACATCCCTTCTCAGCCCTCTGCCCCTGCCCCCCACCCTGGAGACCCCCTGCCCATTTCCACAGTGCTGCTCAGCTTAAAGGAGTCCCAGAAATGCTCTTTTACATCTGTTGCCTCTGCAATTGCCCTCCAAGAATGAAACCACCTACTCAGACTCAACAAGTGATCCCAGAATCACTAAGGCTGGAAAAGCCCTCTAACACCATTGAGCCCAACCATCCCCAGCACTGCCAGAGCCACCACCAACCCGTGTCCCCAAGTGCCACATCCACACACCTTTTGAACACTTCCAGGGATGCTGATGGTGAGCTGGAGATGGCAGAGCTCTGACTGCCCTCCCAAATACTCCTGGCATTTCACGTCTCCCTTGTTTGTCACCCCCTGGCCATGCTGGGGATGAGTCACTTCAGTGCCAAGGAAATCAGGGCCCTGCACTCAGGACAGACTAAGCATGTGAGTCTCAGCCTCAGTTCAAGTGCCCTCCCACATTTTCTCTGAGATGCAAAAGGATAATTGACTCTGAGTGAAGGCACTGGGCAGTGCAGACTCTGTCCCTTCTGGCACAGCTCTGCTCTTGGGGAATTTTCATTGACTCAACCCACGTGAGGTGAAAATCCGAGACTTCAGGAATTGGAAGCATTTTGTGGAAACCATCAATAAAAGCTCCTCCAACCCAAGTTTGCTTTCATTGCCTTCAGTGTGTGGAGACCTGGAGGGAAATTTTCTAAAATGCCACTCCTGTCTCACAGAAGTGCTTTTTCAAACAGGAACTCTGCTCATTTCCCATTTTAGGTGTAATACACTCTTCAGTTCTGGTTTCCATCATGATACATGAAGCTTTCCCTTAACTTGGAGCCATAGAAACTGTTGCATCACTGCTGATAAAGGCGGGTGCTCGCAGTTACTCAGGATAAAGTGGCTTCTTAACAGCCAACATCGTTAACTACAGACAGTTCAAAACTCCACAAGAGCTGTAATAGTAATAAATTGTTCAGGAAATCAGGCAATTGATATAACTGCTTCCAGAGCAGTGAGGAGCAGGAAAATGGGCTTTCAGAGAAGGGAGTGAGTCAGAGCACATCACCCACAGACGTGGAAACACACTGGGATTAGTCCCTGGGAGGTAACACCGAGTTAGGAGGGAGCAGCTACAGAGGATTCCTGTCACTCACCTCAAGCCTGCAGAGCCAGAGGGTATCCTGGTTATTCCCTGCTGGACACAGCCTGGCTTTGGGATTCCTGGCCCTGCTTCCCTCAGCAATGGCAGAGCTGCTTCACCACAGGCAGAGTCACCCCAGCAGAATATCATCCCCCAGACAACCAACCCCCAGCACCAACTCATGTCCTGCCAGCTCCTACCTGTGCCCTGCCAGCTCCCACCTGTGCCCTGCCAGCTCCCACCCGTGCCCTGCCAGATCCCACCCGTGCCCTGCCAGCTCCCACCCGTGCCCTGCCAGATCCCCCACGTGTCCTGCCAGCTCCCACCCGTGCCCTGCCAGCTCCTACCTGTGCCCTGCCAGCTCCCACCCGTGCCCTGCCAGCTCCCCCCCCATGTCCTGCCAGATCCCACCCGTGCCCTGCCAGCTCCCACCCGTGCCCTGCCAGCTCCCACCCCTGCCCTGCCAGCTCCCACCCATACCCTGCCAGCTCCTACCCGTGCCCTCCAGCTCCCACCCATGCCCTGCCAGCTCCCACCCATGCCCTGCCAGCTCCCCCCCGTGCCCTGCCAGCTCCCACCCATGCCCTGCCAGCTCCCCCCAATGCTCTGCCAGCTCCCACCCGTGCCCTGCCAGCTCCCACCTGTGCCCTGCCAGCTCCCACCTGTGCCCTGCCAGATCCCACCCGTACCCTGCCAGCTCCCACCCATGCCCTGCCAGCTCCCACCCGTGCCCTGCCAGCTCCTACCTGTGCCCTCCAGCTCCCACCCATACCCTGCCAGCTCCCACCCGTGCCCTCCAGCTCCCCCCCATGCCCTGCCAGCTCCCACCCCTGCCCTGCCAGCTCCCACCCCTGCCCTGCCAGCTCCTCCCCCATACCCTGCCAGCTCCCCCCATGACCTGACAGCTCCCCCCATGCCCTGACAGCTCCCCCCCATGCCCTGCCAACTCCTCCCCATGCCCTGCCAGCTCCCACTCATGCCCTGCCAGCTCCCCCCAATGCTCTGCCAGCTCCCACCCGTGCCCTGCCAGCTCCCCCTCATGCCCGGCCAGCTCCCACCCGTGCCCTGCCAGATCCCACCCGTGCCCTGCCAGATCCCCCCCGTGCCCTGCCAGCTCCCCCCGTGCCCTGCCAGCTCCCACCCCTGCCCTGCCAACTCCCCCCCATGCTCTGCCAGCTCCCACCCATGCTCTGCCAGCTCCCACCCATGCTCTGCCAGCTCCCACCCGTACCCTGCCAGCTCCCACCCGTACCCTGCCAGCTCCCCCCCGTGCCCTGCCAGTTGCCCCCCATGCCCTGCCAACTCCTCCCCATGCCCTGCCAGCTCCCACCTGTGCCCTGCCAGCTCCCCCCCATGCTCTGCCAGCTCCCCCCCATGCTCTGCCAGCTCCCACCCATGCTCTGCCAGCTCCCACCCATGCTCTGCCAGCTCCCACCCATACCCTGCCAGCTCCCACCCGTGCCCTGCCAGCTCCCAGAGGGAGGCTCTGCCTCCCACAAAGGCCTCTGGAGCTCATGGCTTTGTTCTGACTGTTCCAGCTCCTCCCTCACCTTGGCCCTTTGGGCCCTGCCAGCTCTGAGCATTGCTTCAGTGTGGGCATCCAGAGCCTCCTCACAGGCAGCTTTCACCTGCCTTCCCTCTGCACTCCCATCTTCAAAGCACACTGGGAATATCAGCACAATTTCACACTCACATTCAGACTGAAATTATGGGAAAATTCCCCTTGCAAGCGACTCAAAAGGCTCCAGGTGACCATTAAACTCACAGGGATAACATGAAATTACCCATTCCTGCCACTCCTCCTGCCTTCCCACAGGACACAGAAACAGCTGGATCCACCTTCCCCCAGGCTGCTCTGGGGAGCTGAAGGTGGCACAGAGACCCCCCAGTGCTCCTCCAGGCTGTGCACACCCACCTCAGCCTCTCCCCACTCCTCCTGTGCTCCAGCTCCACTCTGCTGGGATTTTGGGGGTGAGGAGTTCTGGAACAAGACTGAACTTGGCCAACTTCTTGCAAGGAGATACTCAATTACAGCTTCCCAACACACACCAGGAAAAGGCAAAGAGGAAGAGGTCTGGTCAAATTATCTCTGAGCTGCACAGACAGTTCAATAGGGAGGTCCCAGATGAGCACACAGCCCATTAAACCCTGGGCCTCTGGACTGGGCTGTTGTGGATCAGGCAGACACTTCCCAGCTGGGGTTGTTTGGCAGCAGGAAAGTTGTTTGTGTTCAATGTGAGCTCAATGCTCCTGTTGCTGCTCATCAGCTGGGGAGCAGCTCAGGGACTGTGGGATCCATCAGGGGGCTCTGGGCAGGCAGAGGTGCCAGTTTGACTCCAACTCAAAGTCAGGTGAGGGGATGAACAGCAGGGAATAGGTTTGATAAGAACAGCCTGTTGAAAGGAGTTACCTGTGAGGTTTGGTGTAGAAAACATCAGCTCCATCACTCTCTAGGGATGTCAGACCCTGCATCCTCCCCCCAAAATCCCTGTGAAGATCGAGACTGAAGCTGCAGCTGATCCCTGAACCTTCACACACTTCAGCACCTGGGGCTGTGGCAGGGCCCACCTTGATAAAGCAGAGCCTGTAGCAAAAATATCTTCAGAAAAAAAAATCATAAGAGGAGCAGCTGAGGAAGCTGGGGGGGCTCAGCTGGAGCAAAGGAGGCTCAGGGGGCACCTTCTGGCTCTGCAATCCCTGCCAGGAGGGGGAGCCGGGACAGGGGGTCGGGCTGTGCCCCAGGGCACAGGGACAGGAGCAGAGGGCACGGCCTCAGGCTGGGCCAGGGCAGGGGCAGGGGGCACAGCAGCAGGAATTTCCTCCTGGAAAGGGTGGGCAGGCACTGGCAGGGGCTGCCCAGGCAGGGTTGGAGTGCCCAGCCCTGGAGGTGCCCAAGGCAAGACTGGCTGTGGCACTGAGTGCTCTGGGCTGGGCTTTGCCAAGGTGGGCATCGGGCACAGGGTGGGCTCCAGGGGCTGGCAGGGCTTTGCCAAGGTGGGCATCGGGCACAGGGTGGGCTCGTGGGCTGGCAGGGCTTTGCCAAGGTGGGCATTGGGCACAGGGTGGGCTCCAGAGGCTGGCAGGGCTTTGCCAAGGTGGGCATCGGGCACAGGGTGGGCTCCAGGGGCTGGCAGGGCTTTGCCAAGGTGGGCATCGGGCACAGGGTGGGCTCCAGAGGCTGGCAGGGCTTTGCCAAGGTGGGCATCGGGCACAGGGTGGGCTCCAGGGGCTGGGAGGGCTTTGCCAAGGTGGGCATTGCACACAGGGTGGGCTCCAGGGGCTGGCAGGGCTTTGCCAAGGTGGGCATTGGGCACAGGGTGGGCTCCATGGGCTGGCAGGGCTTTGCCAAGGTGGGCATCGGGCACAGGGTGGGCTCCAGGGGCTGGCAGGGCTTTGCCAAGGTGGGCATTGGGCACAGGGTGGGCTCCATGGGCTGGCAGAGCTTTTCTAAGGTGGGCATCGGGCACAGGGTGGGTTCCAGGGGCTGGCAGGGCTTTGCCAAGGTGGGCATCGGGCACTCTGATCTTGGAGCCCTTTTCCAGCCTCA
This sequence comes from Pithys albifrons albifrons, assembly GCF_047495875.1. Taxonomy (NCBI): domain Eukaryota; kingdom Metazoa; phylum Chordata; class Aves; order Passeriformes; family Thamnophilidae; genus Pithys; species Pithys albifrons. Next base: position 682,487 of record NC_092463.1, on the reverse strand, counting down.
GTCACTCTGGCATTACAGAGCACAGGCTGAGCTGTTTGGGCTGCTGTGCCCCCCTGTCCTGGCAGCCTGGCAGGGGGGTCCCACTGAGCCCCCAGTGCTGGGCAGGGTCACAGCCCCTCCTGCTGCTGTCCCACTGCAGGGTGCCTCAGGCCAGTGCCCCTCCAGGGGCTGTGACCAGGTGTTGGGGCAGCACCAGGAAGGTGAATGGTCCCCAGTAACAGCCTCTCCCAGTGATCTGACCCGTGAACCCTCCAGCCTCAGAAGTGCAAGCAGCACATGCCACTTTAATTTAATCTTTCCTTGGGAAAAGGTGAAAAAGCCAGAAAGAATCACAGTGCCAGAGAATCCTGACTCAAGGCTCTCACTTTACCTCCTAATTTGTTGTTTTAAGAGGAGTCAATGCTGGGGATGTCTGCCAAAGTTATGGATGTGCTTCTATTTGCAAATCAGTTCAGTGCATTGCAATCCCAGGAGGGAGCTCAGTGCCAAGTTTACTCATTTTCCTCCCTGACACTGAGAGCACAAAAGCTCCTTCCCAAGATGTGCCTCTGAGGCTGATGGGGCCAATGAAATTCCACATCTGCAAGAGCAGCCCCAGCAGAAATTGTTATGTGTTATTAGGAAAGCAAAACAAACCCCAGGTTTGCCCCTTACAAAGGAACAAGCAGAGGAAGAATCTCTGGGTAATTCTGGACAGTGTCCAGAGCAGGCTGGGCCATGGGAGGTGTCCCTGTGAGCATTGTCCTCTTCCTCTCACACACCCTCCCCTTTTCTGTGCAGGCATGATCTGCAAACAGCAGCTGGGAACTGAACCAGAGAAGGGAGAAGCAGATGCTGTTCACCAGAAATCCTCCAGCAGTGGGACTTTGACATGGTTTCCTTCACTGCTGAACTGCCCAACTGCAGAGGAACCTGAGAAAGGAGAGAATTTCTTTGCAGAAGGCAGAAAACATCAGGACAATTCACGTGCCTTCTGGAACTTGGAATCCGTATCCTTCCCAGCCTGGGCCTCTTCTGTTTTCTGAGAAATAGGAAGTCTGAACATACTCTCCTGTGCAAGCTCCACACCTGAGACTACAGAGCCCTCCTGGGCACCTCAGGGTGTGCAGTGGCTGCAGCAGCCCCAGTCTCTGAGCATCTCAGCTGCACAGACAGGGGTGGGAGAGACTCAGGGCACTGCCAGCACCCCCAGAGGTGATAAACAGTGTTTAAATTGAAGCAACTTCAACCTGAAATGCTCTGAGAGCAAAAACAAGAGAATCATAGAATGGTTTGGGTTGGGAGGGACCTGAAAGTCCATCTCATCCCACCCCTGCCATGGCAGGGACACCTCCCACCTGCCCAGGCTGCTCCAAGCCCTGTCCAACCTGGCCTGGGACACTCCCAGGGCTGGGGCAGCCACAGCTTCTCTGGGCACCTGTGCCAGGGCCTGCCCACCCTCCCAGGGCAGACAATGAAATATTCCCAGCAGGTCTGTGCTGATGATTTGCCTCCCCAATAACTCACACTTGGGTATGGTGGGGCTATTTTCTCTCCCAGCCAGCAGCATCCAAACCCACTGAGCTGTTCCAGGAACACACTGACTCAGTTGCATATGTCAGCTCGTCTGTCTCACTCTCAGCAGTATTTTACCAGTCAAACTCCAGGGTTATGTAACCTGGGTTTGCACCAGGGCCCCTGTGGCAGAGCAGCTCAGGTGTGACCACTCTGGGCAGGTGACACCTTTAATCACAGAGTGCTCAGCCCAAGGAGAGGCAGAGCTGTGTGAGCAGGGGGTGATGCACATAACAAGTCACTGAGACAGACTGAGCCAGGCAGGGCACTTCACTGGCTGGGAGCTCAGTAATTACATGACTCCAGGACTTGTCTTTTTATTAAGAAAATGGTTTATTAGGATTCTACAGCTGCAATCAACGCTGAGCTGGTCCTGTCTCCCTGAAGGCTCCTTCAAAGCCTTGCTCCTTCAAGAGCTATTTTTGGTTCTGAGCCATATCCCACACTGGAGCTGCCTACAGACAGCTCTTTCAAAGTCAAGAGAATGAGATAAACCAAGTATTTCTATCAGCAAACACTCAGGTGAGCATTTCCCGCACACTGCTGGCTGATGCACAAATCAGCACGAGGAGCCTCTTCTGTGCGAGGAGAGTCATTTCCTTTCAGCACCAAGGAGAGTGGTCAGGGAGCTGAGAGCAGCAGCCCCATCCTCCTCCTCCTCCTCCTCCTGCTCAGCTCAGCTCATCACAGACAGCCCAGAATATTATTGCACACATGAACACAACACTTACACTGCCCTTGAGGAGGAACCCCTGGGGTTTGACACACAGAAAGCCTCACACTGGGAGCAACCAACCACCCCCAGTGACCATCTCTGACTGCAGGTGGGGTCTGGCCTTAAACACCAGCGTGTTCTCCAACCCCAGCAGGAAAACACCAGCCGTGTTGGTTTAAAAGCATCCTATGGAAAGGCACTGGAGTGATCTTAAGGATGGAAATTCAAGCCTGGCTAAAAAAAAATCTTTTAAAAACTAGAAAAAAAAAGCTTGTTTATTATTCTTTTTCTTAAATCTGGACTGGAAACATCCAGCCTTAGTTTCCAGACACTGAGCACCGTAACTGCCCTATCTGAAGGTCCCAGTCTGAAGCCACCTCCCTTCCTTGTCCCCACCTGTCTGAAGGGGTGGTCCCTCTCACTGCCCCTGTGCAGGACTCCAGACCTCAGAGCAGTCTGACACAGCTATCCCTGTCCATCCAGCAGCCTTCCCAAACACAGACACTGGAACAGAAATGTTTTTACTCACTGTGGCTTCAGTGACACCTTTTCAATTACAGCAATTTCAGTGCCAGGCTTTGAAAAAATCTGAGTTCTTACACATTTTCTTACCTCACACTGAGGGGCTGGAGCAAGTCCAGGGCAGGGACAGAGCTGGGCAGGGGCTGGAGCAGCAGGAGGGGCTGAGGAAGCTGGGGGGGCTCATCTGGAGCAAAGGAGGCTCAGGGGGCACCTTCTGGCTCTGCAATCCCTGCCAGGAGGGGGAGCCGGGACAGGGGGTCGGGCTGTGCCCCAGGGCACAGGGACAGGAGCAGAGGGCACGGCCTCAGGCTGGGCCAGGGCAGGGCAGGGGGCACAGCAGCAGGAATTTCCTCCTGGAAAGGGTGGGCAGGCACTGGCAGGGGCAGGGGCACGTTGGGTACTGGGAACAATTCATTCCTGGAAGGGGCTGCCCAGCCCTGGCCCAGCTGCCCAGGGCAATGGTGGAGTCCCAACCCTGGAGGGATTTAAAAGCCATGTGGATGTGGCACTTGGGGACCTGGGTTAGTGGCGGCCTTGGCAGTGCTGGGGATGGTTGGACTCGATGATCTCAAAGAAGTTTTCCAACCCAGGGGGTTCTGGGATTTCACCATCTCCTGACATGTGAAGGACAACCCTCCTCACTTCTCCTCAACAGCATTTCGGTTCTGTCCCTGCTCCCTGCCTGTCCCTGCAGCTCCCAGGCAAAGCCCAGGGCAGTCTGTGCACCTCAGTCTGTCCTCCAGCCCATCACCTGTCCCTGCTGCCTCCCTGGCTGCTCCACAGCATCACTGCCTGTGCAGGGCAGAGCTCTGGGAAAAGGGAATCCTTTCTTTGCAACAGCAAACACAGCAGTGTCTCTGCTCTGACAGATAAAGCCTCTCACACACTGACAGAGCACAGAAAACTCCCACTCCCGATGGATCATCTGCCAGACACCTGAGATTTGTTTCTTGGGATTTGTCCTGTGCCACCTGGATAAAGCCTTTAAACCTGTGCCCAGGACAGGGCTCCTGGCACTGCCTTTGTGCTTCTGAAGCAGCCTCAGAGCCTGGACAGCCCTGGGGCTGTGACCCACAGGATCCTTGGCAGCTGCTGGTTTCCAAGGAATGCTCCCCATTAACCCCAATGGCAGTGCAGCTTTCCATCCCAGCAGAGCCAGGGGCAAAGGGAATGCAATCATTTTCCCACACAATTCCATCCTCAGGCAGCCTGTCCCCACTGTCATCTCAGGTCTGGGGTTTGTGCTCCCACCTCAGCACACACCACAGGACCCCTGAGGATCCACACTGAAGAGGAGCAGGAAATATCCCTGTGGGGCCACAGCAGGAGCCTCTTGGATGAACTCAGGTCTCCACCCCCCCTCTGTTAGTCCTGCTCCCTCAGTCACTCTGCTGACACACCCAACATGAGCTGATTCTGCAGGGCACTGGTGCCCCCAGCACCACACCCGGTGGCACAGACTCAGCACAGGGCCATGGAGATGCCCCAGGGGCTGAGGGCTCCTCCCTGCATGCCAGTCCCTCCCACCCCAGTGCCATCCCTCCCCACCATTAATATCTTCTCACAGCAGGGTCTCCTCAGCCTCACCTGGCAGTGCTCCATGAGTGCCAGGTCCTGGCAGGACCCTGCTCCAGACACGTCCCTGTGCCAGCCTGGGCTCCTCCAGAGCTGCAGGGGGGTCTCTGCTCCAGTGCCTGGAGCTCCTCCTGCCCCTCCTCCTGCACAGCCCTGGCAGCACCCCCAGTGCTGACGGGCACAGCTCTGGGCAGTGTGAGGTCCCTCTCAGAGCCACCTGTACCCACCTCTGTCCCGCTGGGAACAGCAGTGTCCTCACAGAAGCCTCTCCTGCAATACCCCCACCCTGTAAACACACCACAGCCCCGATTTCAGCCAGTTCCCTCCTCTCTTGCCCACCTGCACAAGAAACAATTCTCATTTTGCAGTGGCCTGAAACACAAACCTTTACAGCCAGAAAAAGGCAAAGCCCCCTTGCCCCCTCCCCTCTGGGCTGTTCTGGTTCTCCTCCCAAGTGCCTCCCTCTGGTTGCACTCCCAGGGCAGAGGCAGCCCCGGGAGGGTGGACTGGCCCAGCTGGGCTGTGTCAGGGGAATGAGAGGGTTCCACCCTGTTTCCTGCAGGGCCCCCTCGTGTCTGGGTCTCCTCCTTCCCTGTGCTCTGCTTGGCTGTGAGGGAGGGACCTGCCCAAGGGGCACTGACAGGAATGCCCCATGACCCAAACCCTCTGGGCCTGTGTTTGGGAGCTCTGCCCTGCTGAGTGGGGTGACTTACCCTTATCCTGATTGTCCCAGCTCAGCCCCAGGGCAAGAAGGGGCTGGACATCAGTTATTCTGCTTTTTCTTTTTTTTCTTTTCTTTTTTTTTTATTTTATTTATTTTGCATTTCCAATTTCCTTCAGGACTTATAACTGCAATATTCCAAGTGAAATTCTGGAAGGTGGATGATTTGGGCTTTCTCACACGGGCAGTGCAGTTTATCTTGGAAATGCTGAAAAAAGGGCTGAGCTCACCTTGAAGTTACATTTTCAATGAATGGCTGCAACTCACTACACTGCAACAATTCAGTAAATTACAAAGCAAAAGTCACCAAAACAAACTCTCCTGGAAATAAAAATATTTTCAAGGCTTGGTTTATTTTGACCTTAACTCACTACCCTGTTACAATTCAGTTTTCTGTAAAGTGCAAGTTGCCATAACAAACTCTTGGAAATGAAAATATTTTCAAGGTATTGGTTTCCTTTGTTTTCCTGCTTGCCTTTTTACTGCTGGAAAGTGGCAGGGCAAGGAAAGAGCAGCAGATCCTGGGTTGGTTAGTTTTTTGGATTTTTTTTTATTTTATTCTTTTATATTTTTTTTACCTTTTCAATGTTTCCCTTCTCTGCTGCCACTGAAGTTGTGCAGTGAGACATTTTATTTACATGGCTAGAACAAGCTAATTAGCCTTCCTTACACATTTCCAAACAATCCACCCATTTTAATTGGATTATGTAAGGAATTGGACAGGAGGCTGCCAAGCAGAGCACACAGATGGAATTGTGGCTCTGCACAGAGCTCAGCCACTGGGCAGGGGCACAGGGTAATATGGGGTAAGAAGCATAAGAGAATAGACAATAAGAACAATGCACTGCAAACCAGCACTGCCAGGGGAATGTTTCCAGACTCAGTAATTCCCTGTTTTCAGACCTTTCCAGACTCCTCAGTAATTCCCTGTTTTCAGTCCTTTCCAGACTCCTCAGTAATTCCCTGTTTTCAGTCCTTTCCAGACTCCTCACTAATTCCCTGTTTTCAGTCCTTTCCAGACTCCTCACTAATTCCCTGTTTTCAGTCCTTTCCAGACTCCTCAGTAATTCCCTGTTTCCAGTCCTTTCCAGACTCCTCAGTAATTCCCTGTTTTCAGACCTTTCCAGACTCCTCAGTAATTCCCTGTTTTCAGTCCTTTCCAGACTCCTCAGTAATTCCCTGTTTTCAGACCTTTCCAGACTCCTCAGTAATTCCCTGTTTTCAGTCCTTTCCAGACTCCTCAGTAATTCCCTGTTTCCAGTCCTTTCCAGACTCCTCAGTAATTCCCTGTTTTCAGTCCTTTCCAGACTCCTCAGTAATTCCCTGTTTTCAGTCCTTTCCAGACTCCTCAGTAATTCCCTGTTTTCAGACCTTTCCAGACTCCTCAGTAATTCCCTGTTTCCAGTCCTTTCCAGACTCCTCAGTAATTCCCTGTTTTCAGTCCTTTCCAGACTCCTCAGTAATTCCCTGTTTTCAGACCTTTCCAGACTCCTCAGTAATTCCCTGTTTCCAGTCCTTTCCAGACTCCTCAGTAATTCCCTGTTTTCAGTCCTTTCCAGACTCCTCAGTAATTCCCTGTTTTCAGACCTTTCCAGACTCCTCAGTAATTCCCTGTTTTCAGTCCTTTCCAGACTCCTCAGTAATTCCCTGTTTCCAGTCCTTTCCAGACTCCTCAGTAATTCCCTGTTTTCAGACCTTTCCAGACTCCTCAGTAATTCCCTGTTTTCAGTCCTTTCCAGACTCCTCAGTAATTCCCTGTTTTCAGTCCTTTCCAGACTCCTCAGTAATTCCCTGTTTTCAGTCCTTTCCAGACTCCTCAGTAATTCCCTGTTTTCAGTCCTTTCCAGACTCCTCAGTAATTCCCTGTTTTCAGTCCTTTCTAGACTCCTCAGTAATTCCCTGTTTTCAGTCCCTGCTCTCCAGAACTGAACTGTTCCTGGGTTTGCCAGAAGTGTATTTGGGAAATGTTGATTTTTTTGGCATTTTTGCCTATAACCACACAGGAGTCTCTTGATTTTCCTCAATCTCCCCTTTAGGATTTGTCCCTCTGCTTTGAGTTCCTCCCTCCCTGCTTTGTTTCTGAGACAATTTTCTCGGTGTTCCATCACTCAGTCCCAGCTCTTTGGACTTCCCTCTCACCTGTGGCTTTTCTCCAAGTCTTCCTCCTCTTGTGAGAGGTTTTGGAGCTTCTGGGGCTTGTCCAAGGCACCAGGATGTTCTGTGAGGACTCTGCTGCTCTCCTGGATAGAACACCCAGACAGGAACCACTTGCAGCATACCCCCTAAAAACTCCCATTATTTACAGTGCTTTGGTCCTTCTTCCTCATGTAGGATGGAATATTTCAGCTGGAAGGGACCTAAAACAATCCTCCTGCCCAACTGCATGACCATGTCAGGGCTGCCCCAACATTAAAGCTCATTGTTAAGGACATTGTCCAAATGCCTCTGGAGCATGGACAGACCTGGAGCATCGAGCACCTCCCCAGGGAGCCTGTTCAGCTCCCCCAGGCAGGAGCCATGGACCCCTTTGCCTTCCACCATAACTATTTTATGGAGCAAAGATCCATGTTGTGAGAAAGCAGCAGCTCTGCAGGGCTGGGGACAGAGAGGGAGTGCCTGGGTTTGCCTCTCTGGGCATGGCCCCAAATCCAGGGGTTTCTGTTCTCTGCCTTTCAGTGTGTCCATCCCAAGAGGCTTCAGAACACATTCCTGGCCTGATGTCCTGAGAAAAGGTATCCCTGTGTGTCTGTTAAAATCTGCTGCCTCTGCAGAGGCCTGGCAGGGACAGCAGTGCCCTCCCAGGGTGCTGAGTGTGCTGGGCACTGACTGCAGTAATTGAGTGATATATTAAAATGTCCTGTAAACCAATTTGCAGCAGGAGAGTGATTGCTTTGCTTGAAAGGCTTCCATTTCCCCTCCTTATTTTTCAAAGCAGATACTTATTATAATACAGGTTATTAAACATCGAAGGTTTACCTTGTCTTGAGACAATTTGGCTTTTTTAGAGCCCATAAATGCTTTATTGTGCGTGGTTCTGAATAAATACCTGATTCTGTGTGAGACCAGCACTCACCCAGTGAAGTTACAGAGCTCTGAGAGCAGGGGCTTGTTTGCCAACCTGGGAGCCCATGGGGGTTCTCATGGGGCTGTCACCTCCCTTGTCTCCTCTTGTCACCCAAGGTCACCTCCCCAGGGTCCTGTTGGTCTCACTTGTGTGTCAGGTGCTACAGAATCACAGTCAGCTCACACTGCTCACACTGCCAGGTGAGAATTGGGAACACCTCGGGGACATGGCCCAGGCAGTGCCACCCCCAGGGACACTTCAGGACACTGAGCACTGTTGGAAGCCCCTCAGAGCCTGGGGGATGCTCAGGCTCTTGGCAGCAAGGCAGTGAGGCTGAACCCCACTGCCCATGTCCCCAAGTGCCACATCCACGTGGCTTGCAATCCCTGCAGACCTTGTGCCATGAGAGTTACAGCAAAGTATGTGAGAGGTTTTTGTGACCCTTTCTTGTGAACCCATTCCAGAACCACGAAATCACAGAGTGCTTTGGGGGAAAGAGACCTTAAAGATCCCTGTCCACCCAAACCAGCCCCAGATTCTGGAATTGCTTTCCCTGTGTCCTGCTGAGCTTGGCTCCTGCTGCCAGCAATGCCAGCCTTGGAGCTCTGACAATGCACCAAGCCTGTGAAGTTGTACCAGGGCCAACCCAGCCCCAGCACTCAGCAGAGCCAGGGGCTGCCCTGCAGCTCCCCGAGGGGGAGTCAAACTCCTGTAGAGTCCTCTAGAGTGCAAATAACCCCTCCCAAAGGCAGGCAGGAAGGTTTGAGCATTGCCCTCCTGTGAGGGGACACGTTCTGCCAGCTGAGTGCAAGGGCAGGCAGGGCAGACCTGCCTTTCTCTCCAAACACAAACTCCTGGCACTGCCTGTGCTGCCCCTGAGGAGCCACGTTGGCACTCCAGGGCTGCATCCCTGCCCCTGGTGGGGCACAAGGCTCCGTGAGACATGGAACCTGCTCCGTGTCTCTGGTGGCACAGAAATGTCAGCTCAGCTGCCAGGAGAGCAGCAGTGCCTTGGGATAGTGCCATGGGATAGGGCAAAGGGATAGTGCCATGGGATAGGGCAAAGGAATAGTGCCATGGGATAGGGCAAAGTGGCAGTGCCATGGGATAGAGCTGTGGGAAAGGGCAAGGGATAGTGCCATGGGATAGGGCAAAGTGGCAGTGCCATGGGATAGAGCTGTGGGAAAGGGCAAGGGATAGTGCCATGGGATAGTGCCATGGGATAATGCCATGGGGATAATGCTGTGGGATAGTGCCATGGGATAGTGCTGTGGGACAGTGCTGTGGGAAAGGGCAAGGGATAGTGCCATGGGATAGTGCCATGGGATAATGCCATGGGGATAATGCTGTGGGATAGTGCCATGGGATAGTGCTGTGGGACAGTGCTGTGGGAAAGGGGAAGGGAATAGTGCCATGGGATAGTGCCATGGGATAGGGCAAAGTGGCAGTGCCATGGGATAGAGCTGTGGGAAAGGGCAAGGGATAGTGCCATGGGATAGGGCAAAGTGGCAGTGCCATGGGACAGTGCTGTGGAAAAGGGCAAGGGAATAGTGCCATGGGATAGGGCAAAGTGGCAGTGCCATGGGACAGTGCTGTGGGAAAGGGCAAGGGATAGTGCCATGGGACAGTGCTGTGGGATAGTGCCATGGAATAGTGCCATGGGATAATGCCATGGGGATAATGCTGTGGGATACTGCCATGGGATAGTGCCATGGGATAGTGCCATGGGACAGTGCCATGGGATAATGCAAAGGGACAGTGCCTCTGGACAGTGCCATGGGACAGTGCCATGGAATAATGCCATGGGGTAGTGCCAAGGGATAGTGCCAAGGACAGCACTGTGACAGCCCCCCCCATCCTCACACTGTGGGCCTGTGAGTCCCAACTGGACTGGCCTGAGGTTTTGGGGCCACAAGGGGATGGGTTTTCTCCTTTGTTGCTGGACCCAGATAGCTCAGGGTAGCCCTGGCTGGGGCCACCCCTGCTGAGAGCTGATGGGCTGGGGGAGGCTGGGGGGTGCTGGGGGGTGCTGGGGGCTGCTGGGAGTACTGGGTGCTGCTGGGAGGTGCTGGGGGGTGCTGGGGGGTGCTGGGGGTACTGGGTGCTGCTGGGAGGTGCTGGTGGGTTCTGGGGGTGCTGGGGGGTGCTGGGGGTAGTGGGTGCTGCTGGGAGGTGCTGGTGGGTTCTGGAGGTGTTGGGTCCTGCTGGGGTGGGGACTTGCTGAAGGCACTACAGGGAGTACATTGTTCCTTCCCAGCCTGAAGGATTCCTTGGGCCCCAGTGTCTGTCAGCCTCCTCCTGGTGTGTCACTCACTCCCAGGGGCTGAGCTGGATCCATGAAGTGCTTCCCCAGGGCTTTGCTGCTCCTGGCTGTGGTTCTGCTCCTTCCTCAGCATGTCCAAGAACTCTCTGCAGCTGCCAGGCAGCCGGGATGGACTGGAATGGTGCCAGAAAAGCTTCCAAGGCCCAGACTCAGGCACTGAATACTGACAATCTGAAGCCCTGCACAGCATGAGCAAGCACCACATTTCTCCATCTGTGCCCAGGAAGGATGGCAGGGCCTCCATGGGTGCTGGGCTGGCAGCAGCCATGCCCTGCAGAGCATCACCCGGGGCACTGGGACATCCAGTGGGTGTGGGGTGGGGATCATTTTCCAGGCAATTTAAACTAATTCATGGTGGCACTGTCCCTGCCCCTGCCCCTGTTCCTGTGTCCCTGCCCCTGTTCCTGTGTCCCTGCCCCTGCCCCTGTTCCTGTGCCCCTGCCCCTGTTCCTGTGCCCCTGCCCCTGTTCCTGTGTCCCTGCCCCTGCCCCTGTTCCTGTGCCCCTGCCCCTGTTCCTGTGTCTCTGCCTCTGCCCCTGTTCCTGTGCCCCTGCCCCTGTTCCTGTGTCCCTGCCCCTGCCCCTGTTCCTGTGTCCCTGCCCCTGCCCCTGTTCCTGTGTCCCTGCCCCTGTCCCTGTTCCTGTGCCCCTGCCCCTGTTCCTGTGCCCCTGCCCCTGTTCCTGTGTCCCTGCCCTTGCCCCTGTTCCTGTGTCCCTGCCCCTGTTCCTGTGTCCCTGCCCCTGTTCCTGTGTCCCTGCCCCTGCCCCTGTTCCTGTGCCCCTGCCCCTCTTCCTGTGTCCTTGCCCCTGTTCCTGTGTCCCTGCCCCTGTTCCTGTGCCCCTGCCCCTGTTCCTGTGCCCCTGCCCCTGTTCTGTGTCCCTGCCCCTGCCCCTGTTCCTGTGTCCCTGCCCCTGTTCCTGTGCCCCTGCCCCTGCCCCTGTTCCTGTGCCCCTGCCCCTGTTCTGTGTCCCTGCCCCTGCCCCTGTTCCTGTGTCCCTGCCCCTGTTCCTGTGCCCCTGCCCCTGCCCCTGTTCCTGTGCCCCTGCCCCTGTTCCTGTGTCTCTGCCACTGCCCCTGTTCCTGTGCCCCTGCCCCTGTTCCTGTGTCCTTGCCCCTGTTCCTGTGTCCCTGCCCCTGTCCCTGTTCCTGTGCCCCTGCCCCTGTTCCTGTGTCCCTGCCCCTGCCCCTGTTCCTGTGCCCCTGCCCCTGTTCCTGTGCCCCTGCCCCTGTTCCTGTGTCTCTGCCACTGCCCCTGTTCCTGTGCCCCTGCCCCTCTTCCTGTGTCCTTGCCCCTGTTCCTGTGTCCCTGCCCCTGTCCCTGTTCCTGTGCCCCTGCCCCTCTTCCTGTGTCCTTGCCCCTGTTCCTGTGCCCCTGCCCCTCCTCCTGCTGCCTGCCAAGCCAGGCTCAGCCCAGGGACCTGGGGATGAGCCAGACTCTGAGCACAGCCTGGGGGGATCCCCCTGTATGTCCTGCACCCCTGGGCTCCCCCACCACGAAGGGGGCAGAGGGGCTTGGGCAGGGGGGAGGCACAACCTCTCCTTTGGGATCTGCTCTGGCTGCAGTACAGCTGCGGTTCCAGCAGGAATATCCGTGTTTGGGGGCTCTTCCATCCTTCCTCCTGCAGCCTCTGAGCTGGGAATCTGGAGATAACCAGAAAATAGGCCACTCCTTGCTCCAGGTGCTTGGTTTGAAAGCATGGCTGGGAAAATAGATTAAAGGAGCAAAAGAGGGAGGAAGGGGGGAATGGGACCTTCAGAGTGAGGCACTGTGGGCTCCTGATCAGCTGAGCATTTCACCTGTCACTGTGTCTTTAACTGCACCACAGGGGTGTTCCCAGCACAGACACACCCCGGGCCGTGTGAGCCAGAACCAGAGAAACACAAAAGGAGAAGCTCTGGACTCTGCACTGCTTGGGGACACAGCTCAGGGGGATCAGGGTGGGGCTGGGCTGGTGGCTGGACTGGATGAGCTGCAAGGTCTCTTCCAACCTTGATGCTTCTCTGCCTCTGTGTCCCTGAGCATTTTGCCATGGAGATGGAAATGGATGTGGCACCAAAATGGGGCGTTCAGCAGAGGCTCCTGGTGCTTGCTGTGCCCACAGCTGTGTCTGTGGGGCTTGGAGGGGTTCAGACAGAGGGCACTGCCAAAGGACAGACTCCAAGGCCAGGCAATACACTGATAATCACACAAGTGCCTAATACAAGATGGACATTGATAAATGCCAAATGCCCCTCCAGCCCCCTCAGCCCCATCCCCACGGGCTGTGCCAGGGCTGCCCCTGATGTCCCTCCTCATGGGCACACTGAGCCCACCCCAAGCCCTGGGGCTGCAGCTCTGCACAATTCCCTCTCTCAAATGGAGATTTGCCCTGGGAATGGTAATTCCAGCTATGAAGGTTCCTTTCAATAGCAATCATATTTAAAAAGTGCTGTTCTTCAGGGATTAACTCTGGAACATCCATTGCCAGCCCAGAGAGCAGAAAATGTGATCCTAACTTCTTTGAATGAGAGAACCTTGATAAATCCTGACCTATCTCAATCTTGGCACTTTGGTTGCTACTCCCTTTGGGATCCCACCCCTGCCCCTGCCCTGTTCCAGTCCTGTGCTCACACTGCCCTCTTGGGCAGCTGCTGGAGCAGCCTGGGCTGGTGGGAAGTGCCCCAGCCCAGGGCAGGTGGTGGGACTGGGTGGCTTTAACCCAGCCCAGCCTCTTCTGGAAAGATCCTGTGATGGTTTACCTGACTGAGCACTGCCACATTTCGGCCTCACATTCCCCCCAGATCACACATTCAGGCTCCTTTTCCAAAGAGGCACTTCAGATTTCACCTGCTGAGGAATTATAAAGGAAAAATGCTCAATGCTCATAAAGTAAAAAACTATTTCAGTACGAGTGCACTTTAACCAGTCTGACACACAGTGAAAGGAGACCACAGGAAGGAGGGCTGTGCTGTGCCAGGGGCTGTACCAAAGGGGTTTATCAGCTCCAGGACCTTGTCTCCAGCACTCTGATGACCACCATGGTCACCCAGAGAGCCTTGGGCCTCATCCAGCCGAGTGCTGAGCAGCTCAGACAGCCCCTCTGGGCCTGCAGAGGCCTCAGCACTGCAGTGTCAGCAGGGGCTGCATCCAGAGAGAGGGAGGAAAGAAGAAGTGCAATTAAAGAGCCTTTGGCAGGGCAGTGCCTGGCTGGGGGTGGTGTCTCTCCCACCCCACAGGGGAAGCAGCAGGTGCTGCTGCCCCAGAGTCCCAGGGAGCCCCAGGCATGCCCAGTGCTCAGTGCCCACCCCGTGCCCCTCCCCTCAGTGCTCCCCAGCTCCTTCTTCTCACTGCCTTTCTCTTTCCTTCTTCTTCCTGGTGGCACCTGCGTTTGTCCCCTGGCAGGGCTGTCTGTGCCCTGCTCTGCAGGAGGGTCAGTGCAGCCAAGGCAGGGCCAGTTCCTGCCTCTCACAGCCACCACTGCAAACAAAAATTCCCTGTGTCTGGTCCCACAAAGTGAGCAGCCCCACCCTCACATCCCCACCCCTCGCAGGTCAGGATGGGTTTAATGCCCAGCATTAAAGTACCACTTTCCCACCTGAAAGCAGAGATGGAACATCTGCCACCACCCCAGAGATCTGGGACTGCTCAGGCAGGTCTTTAAATCTCCGCAGTGTAGAAGTTCCTGTGATTCCCTTGGGAAGGGCCACGTTCCAAAGGGATCGGCCACAGTTCCTGGGGCACTGTAAGCAGGTCACCACATTGCAAAGTTATTAATTTAAATGAGGAAAGTGTTGTCTTTTCAAGCACAAAATGTTTCAGTGAATTTTCTCTTCAGGGTGATTGGTATTTTTACTGCATTGTGTGCACTGTGGAATCCCAGCCTGGTTTGGGCAACCTGTGCCAGGCCCTCACCACCCTCACAGGAAAGAATTTCTCCCTCAAACCTGCCCTGATACCTCCACAGTCCTCAGTCTGTGCTGCTGTTGTACATCTGCCAAATTAAGGACTCCTTAATAATTCAGATTTATTACCTGTGGTTTCTCTTGACCAAACAGAAAAGATTCTCTAAGCAAGTAATTGGGTATGAAGTCTAACTGAGCTGTATTTATTTCTCTTTAATGACAGCTGAGTGATTGGAAATCCTGCTCTGTGTGCTCTGCTCTCTGGGATTTCACATCATGATGGGTTATTATTCCATAAAGCTCCCACCCTGCTCAGGATAACAAGACACATTCTGATCTTTCTGCCTCTCATTGCTGTGATGTCGGTTTTGAATCAATAACTTTGATGTTCATTTGTTTGCATATTTTTATGCCATGTGAGTGATCTCTGCATTTTTTTAAACTTTCAATAGCTAATTTTTAATGAGTATAATGAGCAGGCTGTGCAGTTTTACACAGACACGTATGACTGAAATGTGCTGGAATGCACTGGAAGGAAAATGTGTTCTGCAAACAGCCTGGCACAGGATCTGTTTCCTTCTGCTTTCAGCAGAGAGAAATAATTTTCTGTTTGACTGATAATTGACTCAACTGCCCAGAAATTCACATTCCAAGCACTGCCCAGAAATTGCTTAATTGAATCTTTTCCACACTGTTCTTAGGCATGGAAAATCCTCTTCCCAGGAACCTGCCCTGGCCCCTCAGGGCCCTCAGTGACAGGGGCTCAGTTCTGGTATCCCCTGGTGCCAACAAGCCCAGACCTTCTCTCTGAATCCAGAGCCCAAATGTCCCCCCAAGGGTGGAACCTTCTCCCAGCTCCAGGGAAAGGCTGTGCCAAGGGGGCACAGAGAGGCACAGCCCCACCGGGCACACCTTTCCCAGCTTTTCCTTCCCAGCTTTCCCTTCCCAGCTCTCCCTTCCCAGCTCTCCCTTCCCAGCTCTTGGCTTTCAGCTGGTTCATTTAAAGGTCTCATGAAGGACTCACCTGTCACTGTCAGAGCTCCTGGAAAGGTCTCTGTCACCTCCCACCTGAGAACCTGGCAGGGGAACAGCAGCTCAGGGGGCTCTGGGTGTCAGCAGTGCCTCTCCCACAACCCTCAGGCCTTTGCTGCTGGGATTTTTCCAAAAGCTCTGGAAAATGGCAGTGAGTTCCTCTGGAATCGTGTTGAGATGGACAATTTAGCCCTTGGTTAGACTTGGTGCAACTTGGGAGTTCAGGACTGAAGGTGTCACTGATGCAGCTTGGCCAGTCTCCAGACACCCCTGGGCAGCTCGTCAGCAATTCCCTGTATTTTCCCAAATTCTCCCTTCCCCTCCCCTCCCCTCCCCTCCCCTCGTCTCCCCTTCCCTTCCTCTCCCTTCCCTTCCCTTCCCTTCCCTCCCCTCGTCTCCGTCTCCGTCTCCGTCTCCGTCTCCCTCTCGCTCTCCCTCTCACCCTCCGTCTCCCTCTCCCCAGTTTGTTGCTCAAGTATTTATCACAAACAGACCAAACCCCTTCGGTTTTCGCCCTGTAGATCCTGCTCAGTCCCACGTGTTGCCCAGAGCAGGGGGTGGCTGTTCCTGCTGCCACTCAGCGTTCGTTGGGCAGCGCCGGGGTGGCCCCTCTGCCCCCCAGGGGTGGCTGTTCCTGCTGCCACTCAGCGCTCGCTGGGCAGCGCCGGGGTGTCCCCGCAGTGCCACTCCCTGCCCCTCTCCTGGGAGCTGTTTGGGGCCCTGCCTGCTGCTGGGAATGAAATGTGGGAAAAGGGACAAAATTGCTGCCGCTCACTAAACGGAGGGGTTTGCCGGTCGTGTCTCAGCCTCAGCTGAGCTTCTCTTGGGATGGAGCCGGTGCCACCCTGAGCCGGCCCCACCCCGAGCCGGTGCCACCCCGAGCCGGTGCCACCCCGAGCCGGTGCCACCCTGAACCGGCCCCACCCCGAGCCCCGGGGGCTGCACACACCGGAGCAGAGCCCGAGGCTGACACAGAGCACTAGAGAAGTGACAACGTGCTGGTGAAAATGGCCCTGCTGCAGCCAGTGCAGGTGTGTGCTGGTGCCACCTGCCCTGGTGCCACCTGCCCAGGTGCCACCTGCCCTGGTGCCAACCTGCCCTTGTGCCACCTGCCCTGCTTCAGCTGCAGAGGAGCTTATGGGGCAGCACCAAAACCTTACCCCTCCCATTCTGGGGTTCCTTGGAGCAGCGGGGGCAGAGCAGCCTCCAACCCCCCTTGGGTGGTGTGGGAAGGCTGTGGGTGCCCCCCAGGGGTGTGGGTGCCCAGGGGGTACCCAGGCTGTAGATGCCTCCAGGGGTGCCCAGGGAAGCAGCTCCTGTCCCTCCTGAGGTTCCCTGTGAACCACCCGAGACTGGGGCAAACGGGAATCGGGAAAGACGCAAGGTCAGGGAGCCAGAACAGCCTCCAGCCCCCTCTGGGTGGTGTGCCCAGGCTGTGGGTGCCCCCCAGGGGTGTGGGTGCCCAGGGGCTGCCCAGGCTGTGGGTGCCCCCCGGGGTTGCCCAGGGAAGCAGCTCCTGTCCCTCCTGAGGTTCCCTGTGAATCCCCCGAGACTGGGGCAAACGGGAGTCGGGAAAGACGCAAGGTCAGGGAGCCAGAACAGCCTCCAGCCCCTTCTGGGTGGTGTGCCCAGGCTGTGTGTGCCCCCCAGGGCTGCTGTGGGTGCCCAGGGGCTGCCCAGGGAAGCAGCTTCTGTCCCCCCCGAGGCTCCCTGTGAACCCCCCGGGATGGGGCAAAGGCGAGTCGGGAGAGAGGCAGTCAGGGAGGTGCAGGCTGAATCCAGCCCAGCTCGTTCCTGGAGCCTCAGCCCTCTGGATTCCCCAAGACACCCCCCAGGCCGAGCAGCAGCAGCTCCTCCCTGCGTTACTCACAGCCCACCCCGCTCCCGGGACTGAGCGCGCTCAGAGTGTCGCGCTGGCGCTTTGTAGGACACGAGAAGCGTTTTGTCATTGAAGATACTCTCGCTCTCCTCCCCTTGAAGAGGATCACATTAGGAGGAGAAATTCCAGTAGAAGGAGGAAGGACTTGCAACCAGGATTGTCTCAAGGACCGCAGGATAATCTCTACAAACACATCCCCTGCAAAAATGAGATGCATTTCAGATTTACTGCCCTTGAAAAATAAAGCTGGCAAGACCTCGTGGCTTTAAAGTGACATTAAAAAGACCTTTTCCCCTTTTGTTGCAGTTATTCCCTGTTCCCTTTCTGTGTCATTCCCTGAACCCTTTGTCACAGAACAGGGACATGCAGGGAATACCTGACCCTTCAGGTTGGTCACAGGTGGGCAGAGATGTGATGGCTCCTTCCCAAACTGGCACTACAGGACCTTGCCATGCTCCTGGACAGTCTCCTGCTGGGAACAGGACAAGAGGGCATGGCTCCAAGCTGTGCCAGGGCAGGGGCAGGGGGCACAGCAGCAGGAATTTCCTCCTGGAAAGGCTGGGCAGGCACTGGCAGGGGCTGCCCAGGGAGGGTTGGAGTGCCCAGTCCTGGAGGTGCCCAAGGCAGGACTGGCCATGGCACTGAGTGCTCTGGGCTGGGGGACAAGGTGGGCATTGGGCACAGGGTGGGTTCCATGGGCTGGGAGGGCTTTGCCAAGATGGGCATCTGGCACAGGGTGGGCTCCATGGGCTGGCAGGGCTTTGCCAAGGTGGGCATCAGGCACAGGGTGGGCTCCAGGGGCTGGCAGGGCTTTGCCAAGGTGGGCATCAGGCACAGGGTGGGCTCCATGGGCTGGGAGGGCTTTGCCAAGGTGGGCATTGGGCACAGGGTGGGCTCCATGGGCTGGCAGGGCTTTTCCAAGGTGGGCATCGGGCACAGGGTGGGCTCCAGGGGCTGGGAGGGCTTTGCCAAGGTGGGCATTGGGCACAGGGTGGGCTCCAGGGGCTGGCAGGGCTTTGCCAAGGTGGGCATCGGGCACAGGGTGGGCTCCAGGGGCTGGCAGGGCTGTGCCACCCTCGGGGATCCTGGGATTCTCTTCTATGTTTCCATGAAGCAGCAGCTGTCTCAGCATTCCCAGGCTGCGGAGCCAGAGCCAAGAAGCTGCTTTTGCCTGGGTGGGAGATTGCTCAGTTCTGGACTCTTGCCAGAGCCACAGGTTCCACAACCCCGACTCTTCTCCATGAAGAGGCAGCAGAGGTGACATGCACAGCAGCCTGTGGTGTCATTAAACTGGTCATGATGGAGGGTTTCTGAAAGATATGGATTAAACTGAAAAAAACACTGTTAGATGGATATTTGGAAGAAATTCCTGGCTGAGAGGGTGGGCAGACTCTGACACAGGTGCCCAGAAAAGCTGTGGCTGCCCCATCCCTGGGAGTGGCCAAAGCCAGGCTGGACAGGACTTGGAGCACCCTGGTCTAATGGAAGGTGTCCCTGCCCATGGGAAAATTCCTTTGAATCTTGGGAAAAACTGCTGTTGAAGTGGGAAGTGCCCACAGACTGAGCAAGCAGCAAGTAGAGATGTGGCACCAGTGGGATCAGTGCCATGCCCAAGGCAAACATCTCCTTTTGTAAATGGAACTGGAAAATTGGGAAGTTACAGAAAAGAATCCAAAAAGAATAATTTGGAGCTGAATGAAAGGCCTGACAGCAAAAATCTGGAGGGCTCAATATATAAAAGTAGCAGAAAAACACCGTGGTGTGACTGGATCATTGTGGCAAGTCATCAAAGGAGGAAAATCCACTTACTGGCCCAGTCCTTTCCCTGGCTGGGAAAGGCAGAACAAGACACAGCATCCGACAACTGGAACATGAATTGGGTTTGTCGCTGTGCAGAAAATCCACCAGCAAAACCTTCCTTGTATTTCCACATGTGTGAGCCCTGAGGGAAGAGCAGGACAGGAGCTTGCTCTGGTATGTGATGCAAGGAGACTCCAGAGCTCAGAGAGCAAGAAGAAAAGCAAAGAGAATAAACTAGGTGAGGAAACCATTCTTTGAAGCTTTCAGAAGTGCTCTGTGAAAGCAGCCCCATTGGTCACACTCCTCCCCAAGTCTGGCACCACTCACAGCCCCCATGGGAATGAGCAGAGGAACTTCAGGGGAGGAAAGAAACGACACCAAAATGACACTTGTTTTTCTCTGCTGGTGGCCAAATCCTGGTGGCAAAGGACAGCAGGGATGTCTCCAGCTCTTTTGTTGACCTTGGTCTATTCCTGGCCAGGAACACAACTTCCCTCTGTCCCAAAGGTTGTTCCAACAGAACTGCAGTGGCTGTCAGGACGTGTTAGACCACAGCACTGCTGGCAGCTTAATATTGATGGGGTGGTGTAATGGTTTGCCCCATGGCTCCCTCAGTAACCACTGTATCTAAGGAAGGTACAAGGATTCCACACGTGTCTTCCACGGAGCAGTGGGGGAGTGGTTTTGTTCTGGCTTCCCTGTCCTTGGCTGAGGAGCTGGAGGGAGGTGGTTGGAGTCTGGTCCCTCCGGTCCCTGGTGTTTCTCCTGTCCTGGGTGAGATTGTTTCATTCTTGTTCCCCTTCCTTGAGGTTTTTAATTGTGTTTGTTTTGTTTCATTCGGTTTCTTTGGGTTGGGTTGGTGTCTTCCCTATTTTCTGGCTAATCAATCCCCTTTTCTCCCTTCCCCTCTCCCCTGGGGGTGGGATCCTGTGTATTGTGTATACAGTGTGGTTTGTGAATGTTAGTAAATACAATTTATTCTTTTTATTCAGTTCAGTTTCTTTAGAGTGCGTTTCTTTTCAGTTTTTTTTTCCTTTCCTTTGCTGGGAAGGTTCTGGGAGGGGGAAGGGGGGCCAGTCCAGGGTTGGCAACAGCCAGATCTGCAGCTTGAGTCTGAGTTTCCACAGAGCAAACAGAAACTGCATTGACGTTGGCCTGAGTCTGAGCTTCAACTGTGGTCTTAGCAGGCTTAATAGAGATGGCAACCTCCACATCTACAGCTTGAGTCTGAATTTCTACAGAGCAACTGGAAGCTGTATTAGCTTCAACCTGTGTCTGGGTTTCAGCCTTGGTTGTAGCAGGGACAGCAGGAATGGCCTTGTCCAGATTTGAAGCCTGAGTTTGGGTTTCTACCGAGCAAAGAGAGACTGTATTTGCTTCAACCTGCATCTGGGTTTCAGCTGTGGTTGTAGCAGGGACAGCAGAAATGTCCTTGTCCAGATTTGAAGCCTGAGTCTGGGTTTCTGTCGAGCAAACAGAGGCTGTATCAGCTTCAGCAACTTGAGTTTGGGTCTCTACAGAGTGAACGGGGGCTTTGTTGGCCTCTGTTTGAGTCTGAGTTTCAACTGTAGTTTCAGCAGGGACAGTGGAGATAGCCACGTCCGGGTCTGCAGCTTGAGTTGCCAGCAACAGCCAGGCCAGACCTGCCACAGGTGGGAGGACACTCTGGGGTTTTATTATCTTTTCATTGTTATTCCATGTTTGTGTCTGGGAGGAGCAGCAGCTGGAGGAGCAGAAGGTTCCTGTGGGAGCAGGGACATGGCACGTGCCAATGCTCCTGCCAGTGCTCCAGCTCCAGCTCTGCCAAGCTCTCCTGGGGCCAAGGTTTGTTTTCTCACGTGCCACTGGCACGGGGCAATCAGCCATCCCAGAGCAGGGGAAGAGGTGCCACCTCCAGCCAGAATGGATGGAAATGGCACGTAAATACCCTGCAAATGCAGACTAATGCCCTCATTGTAATGGTGACAGAGCACAATGAAGCACTGGGTTGCCCATTTTGCAGTGTAACATTTGGAGAGCTGCCTTTCTCCAGCCAAACACACATTTTGGAATTCTGAGCAATGGGAGGAGTTTGAGACAGTTTAATATTTTTAAGTTCAGCGTTTAGTTGGTTTGTGCTGCTGTTCTGTGTTGTTCTGTCTGTGGCTTTGCACCCTCCTGCACGTTGGGGGCTGTGCCCTCGGGGGCGGGTCAGGAGTGGCAGCTCTGCTGGGGCAGGGGCTGATGGAGGCTGAGGCTGCCAGTGAAGGTGTGAGGGCAGCAAAGCCACTCTGCTGCCACACCGGGGAGGTTCACCCCCTGCCAGGGACCAGGAGCTGTTTGTACCCCGACCAGAGGGCAAATGGCACGGGACACAGCCCTGCAAAGCTGGGCTGGCTCCTCCAATGGATCCTCCCGCACCTCACCTCCCGTGGGCAGTGTCCTCGCCAGGCTCGCTGAGGAAGCTGCAGGTAACCACGGCAATGGGCAAACACGGATAATCCCAGCCCAGGAAGCCTTTAGCCCTGGGCTGAGACGGTGTGTTATTTGAAGAGCTTCAGGGTGTGTGTAAGAAAGGCTTAAAAGCTTCTGGTCCCCGAGTGCTGCTCTGGACCTGCCATTAGCTGCTCTTCTGGGTAATTGTCTGGGTGTCTCTTTGGAACATTTTCTGGCCATCTCTGGCTTTTCCTCAACAAGCAGCTTTGTTGCCCTTGCCAAATCTGCTGCCTCTTTGCCTCCCCCTCTCCTCACAGTCCTGCAGTGCTTTTGGGTGCTCCCAGTGCAGCCCAGCACCTCCCACTGTCCTTGCACTGGTGCTGCCACTGAACCTGCCCCCAGACACCACCCAGGGTTTGCTTTCCCCCCAAATCCGTTCTCAGAGGCTTCAGGGGGCACTTGGGCAAAGACTTCAGATGAATTATATCAACCAGTGACACGTTCCCTTTTCTAAGACCTCACTGAAATATTCAGATATTTCCCATAGATTTTTCACAAGCCATTGACTTGGAATTCCAGAGCCACTGAGGTTGGAAAAGTCCTCCAAGGCCATCCAGTCCAACCTTCAACCAACCTCTGCAGGGATGTTTTGTCACCTTCCAGGTTTCTTTCCAGCCACTCCAAGAGCAGCCCAGTCTGGTTGGCACCTCTCTTGGCAGCTCTCCTTTGGTCAGGCTGAGTGTCCCAAGGTAAAACTTTGACACCATAATTCTCTGCATGGCCAGAAGGTTTGGGAATATTCGCTGTCATTAATTACCTCCCACCTCTGTGGAGAACAAGGTGCTTTTCAGTGACAAGTATTAGTAGTTTGAGTAGTTCTTACTACAATTCCTAAACCTCTTTCTCTGATATGAACCAAATTTTCGATACAGAGGGATGGAAAAATCAAGACACTTCATTTGTAAATATATTTTTCTTAGTAATTTCTCTTGGGTTTACTTTGAATCCCAGAGTCAGGCAGCCTGTGCCAGGGCTGGACAACCCTTCCCATGCAGACACTGCCCCTAATGCCCAAAGCCCTGGTGTTTTGCAGGGTTTAAAGCAGTTTTACTCAGCTGTCAGATCAGATGCAGGCACAGTCCAAGGTCCCAGTGAGAGCTGGGCAGGGACTGCAGTGACTTTGTATTTGTAACAGCTTCTGGGTGGAAACAGAACATTCTGTCATTTTTCCATCAAACTTCTAGTTCTGTTTTTTCTCCCCCAGTAATGTTTTACTGCAGCCCAGACTTGCAGGTTCCCTGAGCTGACTGCCCTTGACAACCAACATTTGTGTGAATTCCCTGCACCGAAATCCGTATTTTTATACATATAATAAAGCAAACCACGGAAGGATCATCTAAACTTTATTTACTGTGGCCATGCTGCAATATTTAGATCTGCTAAAATCACATTTTAATTGTGCTATCAGTGCCCAGCCAAAGCAGCAGATCCCCTTTCCAAAGACCATGGGCACAGATGACATTGCCAAATATAACTTGAATATTTACTGAGTATTGAGTTTGTTACGGGAGGGGTTTGATGGCCAATAATTTGCTTTTAAAAAAATAAAAATTTCAAAGTAACAACTGTTGTCCTCTAGAAATGGACGTTTGAGACTCTTTATGGTTTCATTTTATCTTCTTATATTCCCTTTCAATGGGAAATAATACACTCCTTAGTTGAGTTTGTCACTGAAACTCAGTGATTGTGGCTCTGTAATGTCCAAATGCCACTAAAGCCGTTGGGAGACTGTTACAGAGCCCAGATCTGCCTTTCCTGCTCTGCCTTTCTCTCTGTGTGGCTGCTCCATCCCTGGAGGTGTTCCAGGCCAGGGGGGACAGGGGGGGACAGGCTTTGGGACACCTGGGCTGCTGGCAGGTGTCCCTTTGGGCTGGCACTGCCTTCCCCCGGGTTGGGGGTGCCCAGGTGCTCCCACCTGCCAGCCCAGACCCCTCTGAGTTGGGCTCTGCAGGGAGGACACTTTTCCAGAGTTCATTGGCAGCACATGGAGGTTGTTGGTCAGCCCTGGGCTGGCCCCGAGTGCAGCAGCAGCACAGGCAGAGGGTGAGGCACCAACCACTGCTCTGCTTCTGCTGCTTTTAGTTAGAGTTGCCCATCAGGAAATATTTCAACAAGTTTTCTCTTGTATCTCCTTCCCTCTGTGTGAATCAGGGAATTGAGAAACAGCCCCAATGTCTCTATAAATGGCCTCATAACGTGTCTGACTGAAAAGGAAAAAGAGATTCTGGAATTGCACATAAACATCTGTGGTGTTCCTTCATTTGTCCAATATTCAAGAGAGAAACAGAAATAAGTGTAAAAGCAGCCAGGAAGCTTTTCCCAGGCAGCAAAGCCTCCCAGCTCCCAGGAAAGAGATGAATCCTCCTGCTGGAGCTGAGCCTGCCTGTACAGCTGGAGTGGCAGCAGGGCTGGCATTGGCTCCTGGCTGAGGGAGGGTCACCTTGGTCACTGAGCCCACCCTGCTCAGCTGGGCACGCCTGTGCCAGCCCCTTTGTGTGGGGGCAAAGATGCCAGGGAAGCTGAATGTGTGCAATGGATCCCATTCCAGCTGCTCCCTGCCCAGCCCAGCTGGGAGCAGGCAGGGGGAGGAGGCAGGTGGCACCTGGCCCCGGGCACTGGGCAGTGCACCCTCACACTCTGCACCTCACGGGCCTGGAAGGGGGCACAGTGGCTGTGCCTTGCAAACCCACTGACCTGGGCAGCAGGGGGAGGTGCCAGCGTGCACAGCCTCTCTGCAGCAGCTACAGGGACACTGCCAAAGCCTCAGCCAGAGAGCCACCCAACTGGAAAGGCTGGAAAAGAGCTTTTACATCATCGAGGCCAACAGATTGGTTCTGGAGCCCAGGGTCAAATTTCCCCTTTGTTGTTATTCAGACCAGGGAAGAGTGAGGGGAAGAGTCTGTTCTGCCCTGCAGCTCCACATAGAAGGGAGAACAAGGGGGGGAAAGGGGAGAATAAGGCAGGAAAAGGGAAGAACAAAGAGAGAGCAGGGCCCAACAAGGAGCTCCTGGCCAGGGAGCTGAGGGTCACTGTCCTGGGGATGCATCTCCTGCCCACCTTTCTCACAGGTGCCCAGCCTCAGGTGAGCACACCTGCACCCTTCTGAGTGACTTGTGGCACCAGATCTGTAATTCCTGAGGCTGGTGAGGAGCTTGGGGAGACCCCACATCCTCCACATTCCTCTGAAATGCTGCAGGAGAGGCGGTTCCTGGCACTGTGTAGACTTAAACCTTTCAAAGCAATGTATTGTCCCTTTGTTCAAAGTCTCTCATAGTTTACAGGGCCATGTTTCTGTTTGTCCTTTGGTTTATTCAGTTTGGCTTTGCTTTCAGGAGCACAATTGCTGGTGTTTCCTAACGCAGTTCCCGGTCCAGCCCTAAGTGCTCCAACCAAGCACTGCGTTAGGACTCAAGGTCTCTGACACTGAGACTATCCAGGATGCAAGATGTTCCAAGAACCAGCTATTTTCCTGATGGAGCACTTCAACAGTGTCTCTGAGTGCCATCCTAAGTGCTGCCTTGGCGCTGGCCAGTGCCTGAACACTGATGGAGAATGTGATGCAGCCTTTGATCATCCTCTTCCAGGCATCCCTCCCAGTTCACAGCCAGAGCTCCTCACCTTTGTCTTCCTCGAGTCCCTCTGGCAAACACTGGGCTGATTCCTGGGACACCCAGCAAAGGGAGTGGCCTCACTGAAACGCTGACACACAGCCAAGTGTGCCCTGAATTTATCAACGTGATTTCTGCTTTCAGCACAATAACCAAGGCTCTGTGTGTATGTGTGTGTGTATTGTACATGTGTGTATATTCCAGGGGCAGCGAATCCCTGTCAGGGGGCCAGGATGTGCAGGGAGAACGTTCCCACCCAGCAGCTCCAACCCACAGTTCAATCACTGGTTAAAAACCTGCAACACCAAACCAGAAATCTGCCCTTTGGCACTTGAAAAGCAGCTGCACTTTGCAGTTGAGGTGCTGATTCCAAGCACAAGCTCAGAGCTCTTTCATGGCCACATTGCCTGGAGCGTGTCCGCCCTTTGCTACAATTCCTGTGGAAATTCACATCCTTAATATTGGGAAAATGTGCAAGGATGATGTTTATCTTTTGTAGCAAACTCATTCCCGAATATTTAGAAGCGTAACTGGTGCTTTGTCCGTTTCCTTTTGAAAGCAGCACAGGAGCCACAAACGGCTGATTTTGCAAATGGCTTCAGCAAAGATCCCTCTCTGTGTTCCAGGGCTGCCGTTTCCCTGCTCCCCTTTGTGCCTTTTATTCGAGGATTTACGGCCCCAGCCCCATTAGCCACTGATGCCCTGAGCTTCTTCAAGCTCTGCCTGAGCAGCAGCCAAGAGAGACGAGCTTGGCACCGGCCCAGCTCACTGATCAAGGCACTTAAATGGCCACGAGACATCAAATGCATCTGAAAAATTAAGCCTTTTATCTTGATTGCGTTTCAGTCGCGTGGAAATTAAAAGGGCATTTGCGCGGCGCTGCCCCCAGGGCAGTGCCCGGGGCAGGACTGAGAGGGGGCCTGGAGAGCCCGAGAATGAGGGAGGAGGAGGAAGGGAAGGGGAGGGCAAGGCAGGGCAGGAACGGGCTGTGCGGGAGCAGGACTCGGGCTGGGGGGTTTGCAGGTCAGATCCGGGCTGGGTGGGAACGAGCTGCCCAGGGAGGGCTGGAGTGCCCACCCTGGAGTGCCCAAGGCAGGACTGGCCGTGGCACTGAGTGCTCTGGGCTGGGGGACAAGGTGGGCATCGGGCACAGGGTGGGCTCCAGGGGCTGGGAGGGCTTTGCCAAGGTGGGCATTGGGCACAGGGTGGGCTCCATGAGCTGGGAGGGCTTTGCCAAGGTGGGCATTGGGCACACGGTGGGCTCCAGGGGCTGGCAGGGCTTTGCCAAGGTGGGCATCGGACACAAGGTGGGCTCCATGGGCTGGCAGGGCTTTGCCAAGGTGGGCATCAGGCACAGGGTGGGCTCCAGGGGCTGGCAGGGCTTTGCCAAGTTGGGCATCGGGCACAGGGTGGGCTCCAGGGGCTGGCAGGGCTTTGCCAAGGTGGGCATTGGGCACAGGGTGGGCTCCATGGGCTGGCAGGGCTTTGCCAAGGTGGGCATCGGGCACAGGGTGGGCTCCATGGGCTGGCAGGGCTTTGCCAAGGTGGGCATCGGGCACAGGGTGGGCTCCAGGGGCTGGCAGGGCTTTGCCAAGGTGGGCATCGGGCACAGGGTGGGCTCCAGGGGCTGTTAGGACTTTGCCAAGGTGGGCATCGGGCACAGGGTGGGCTCCAGAGGCTGGCAGGGCCTTGCCAAGGTGGGCATTGGGCACAGGGTGGGCTCCAGAGGCTGGCAGGGCCTTGCCAAGGTGGGCATCAGGCTCAGGGTGGGCTCCAGGGGCTGGCAGGGCTTTTCCAGCCTCAGGAATTCTGGGATTCTATGCCCCCTCCATGATTTTGAACATGTTAAAAGGGGCATTTCCCAGGGTTTTCCTGATCTCCTTGTAGATGCATCTCTGCAAATAAAATTGGGTAAGAATTGCAGACTGGACATTAACTAAATCACAGAGTAAGTTAATTAAAGGGTATCTTGAGTGGGCCCTTCAAACATTTTTTCTGCATCCCAGGGATTTGCTGGCAAACTCTATAAAAAGGTGACTCCAACCCACGTGCTCACAAGTGGGCAGGGGTGGGACAGGGGCGGGACAGGTATCGGGGTGGGACAGGGGTGGGACAGGGGTGGGACAGGGGTTGGACAGGGGTGGGACAGGTATCGGGGTGGGACAGGGGTGGGACAGGGGTGGGACAGGGGTTGGACAGGGGTGGGACAGGGGTGGGACAGGTATCGGGGTGGGACAGGTATCGGGATGTGACAGGGGTGTGACAAGTATTGGAGTGTCACAGGGGTGTGACAGGGGCGGGACAGGGGCGGGACAGGGGTGGGACAGGGGTGGGACAGGGGTGTGACAGGTATCGGGGTGTGACAGGGGTGTGACAGGGGTGTGACAGGGGTGTGACAGGGGTGTGACAGGTATCAGGGTGTGACAGGGGTGTGACAGGGGCGAGACAGGGGTGGGACAGGGGTGGGACAGGGGTGGGACAGGGGTGGGACAGGGGTGGGACAGGTATCAGGGTGTGACAGGGGTGTGACAAGTATTGGAGTGTCACAGGAGTGGGACAGGGGTGGGACAGGTATCGGGGTGGGACAGGGGTGGGACAGGGGTGGGACAGGTGTGGAACAGGGGTGGGACAGGGGTGGGACAGGGGTGGGACAGGTGTGGAACAGGGGTGGGACAGGGGTGGGACAGGTATCAGGGTGTGACAGGGGTGTGACAAGTATTGGAGTGTCACAGGGGTGTCACAGGGGTGTCACAGGTAGCAGGGATGTGACAGGGCTGTGACAGGAGCAGAGCTGGAGTGCCCCAGGCAGGGTGGGGACAAGGATGGAGGAGCAGGGATTCAGCCCTGTGAGAGGCAGAGGCACAGCCTGGCAGCCCAAACCCCTCTGGATTTCAAGGTGTATTTGCACAATGCAGGGAACGAGAAAGGAACCTGAGATGAGTGTCCAGGGTGGGTTCAGCTTTCTCTGCGCTGGGTTATTGGTAGTAGATCCTAGAAGGAGCTGGAGCAGGTTTGTGTGAGCAGAAAAAGTCCAGAAAACAAGTAATTGCTTGTGCACAACCAGAGGAACAGCCAAATGAAGCCATTTAGTTCCATTTCTTACAGGGTGTTGCAACAGCTGACTTTGAAGAAGCCTTGATGGGCACCCTCAAATCTCCAAAGGCCTCCCCAGCCTGTTTGCAACACCAGAGGAAAATGTTCCAGACAGGCAGTTTTCTTTTTCCTTGATTGATATCAAACACTCTCTGACAGACACAAATCAAGAGAAAGTAATTTAAAAATGAACAAAACATACATATTAAAAATCCAACCAAACAGAAAACCCCTGGAAAACCCAAAACCCCAAAGAAACCCCAAACCAACTTGGAAAAGGCTGGGAAAGTCGAAGCCTTCAGGATAAATGCTTTGTGAAGAACAGTTTTTTAGCATGACTAAGACTGGGCGTAACATCTAAGACCATTCAGGAATTTAAATATCTGCTTTTCAGTGTGATCCTGGTGCTGACACAAATCCCAGTTCCTCTGGTTTCTGTGCTCCAGGAGGAGAAATTCAGGCTGGATAGCAGGAAAAACCTTTTCATTCTCAATACATTTCTGGCTGTATGTGACACTGCCATTACCAGAGCCCGGGGGGACACGGGGGACACTCTCTGGAGGCTGCCTTTGCTCAAGGAACTTCTGAAACTCCTGTGGTTTAAATCAGATCCTGCTTTTCAAACTGGACTAGAACTGGTGTTTAGAAAGGCAGGACGTGCTCAGGAAATGGAGTCACACCCGATGGATGATTTGTGAGTTGGGCTGAATTCTGTGACGGATTTCAGCAAAACTAAAAGGGAAG
The DNA here is from genome assembly GCF_047495875.1 of Pithys albifrons albifrons. Classification (NCBI taxonomy): domain Eukaryota; kingdom Metazoa; phylum Chordata; class Aves; order Passeriformes; family Thamnophilidae; genus Pithys; species Pithys albifrons. Next base: position 653,500 of record NC_092463.1, on the reverse strand, counting down.
ATCTGGAGAGTGGGAATGCAGCAGATAAGACGAGGCAGAGAGAGATTCCTGTGATGATAACGAGCCTCTGCTCTTCCCCTCAGCAGTTCCTTTGACAGGGATGTGGCTCAGCCTCCCAGAGGATCCAAAGCCTCACAACGACTTTGCTCACGTGTTGTACTTGAATGGCGTGTCGTGTTTTCATCTGACTAATGTGGAGTCTGTGGCTGGTGAATACTAATTCATAAATTATGGGCTTTTTAATTAGCAGAGAAAATAATTAACGTTACACTGACAGAAGTCACTCTTTTTTTTTCCTTTCTATTTTTCCCTGCAGATCTCTCAGTTCCAGCCAGGCCTGGAGCACCGTGCCTGGAGCCCATCCTGGGGCTGGGAGGGTGGGAGCAGGGAAGGAGCAGCCACAATGTCCCTGAGCCTCCCTGCGGGCCCCAGGCCAGTCCCACCAGGCTCTGCACCCCCCTGGGCTGGGACACAAGTCCCCTGAGCCCTTCCCAGGGGCAGGGATTGTGTTCCATCTGCACCAGGGTGGGAGGGCACCCGTTCCCCCTCTGCTGCCACCTCCTGTCCCAGCAGCAGCTCTGGCACTGCCAGAGGGAGCAGCAAGTCCATCCAAAGTGGAATTCCCAAGGGAACATGGGCAGGACCAGCCTTTGCTCTCACAGTTGTGCTCACAGGGGTCCATCCAAGGTGGAATTCCCAAGGGAACATGGGCAGGACCAGCCTTTGCTCTCACACCTTGTGCTCACAGGGGTCCATCCAAGGTGGAATTCCCAAGGGAACATGGGCAGGACCAGCCTTTGCTCTCACAGTTGTGCTCACAGGGGTCCATCCAAGGTGGAATTCCCCAGGGAACATGGGCAGGACCAGCCTTTGCTCTCACAGTTGTGCTCACAGGGGTCCATCCAAGGTGGAATTCCCAAGGGAACATGGGCAGGACCAGCCTTTGCTCTCACAGTTGTGCTCACAGGGGTCCATCCAAGGTGGAATTCCCCAGGGAACATGGGCAGGACCAGCCTTTGCTCTCACACCTTGTGCTCACAGGGGTCCATCCAAGGTGGAATTCCCAAGGGAACATGGGCAGGACCAGCCTTTGCTCTCACACCTTGTGCTCACAGGGGTCCATCCAAGGTGGAATTCCCAAGGGAACATGGGCAGGACCAGCCTTTGCTCTCACAGTTGTGCTCACAGGGGTCCATCCAAGGTGGAATTCCCAAGGGAACATGGGCAGGACCAGCCTTTGCTCTCACAGTTGTGCTCACAGGGGTCCATCCTACCAGGCCCCCACCACACCCCAGCAGGAGCTCTGCCACAGAGCCCACCCACTCCAACCAGGAAAGGCACAAACCAGGAAAGGCACAAACCAGGAAAGGCACAAACCAGCATTTCCATCAGTGTCATTCAGATGATAACTGGATTTTGCCAGACAAATACAACAAATAGATTGGAATAATTTTCCTAAGTGAACCACATCACATTACTAAGTGATTAAAGGCAATAAAAGGATTAAAAGGTGATAAATTGTGCTGTTACATCCAGACAGGTAACATTCCTCTACAGGGGACTTTTTTTCTCTTTTATTTTTCCAAGTCTTTCTCACTAACACTTTTCATTAAATAACGTCCTTAAACCCACAACAACTGTAAAAATTCCTTCCAGCCCAACCCAAAGCACAGATGTAAAATATTACTGAGCATCCATCTGGGCCAGTTCCATACCCAGGCTGGGATCTGGGGGTGGCCCTGAGGGCTCAGCCCTCTGCCCTTCTGTGTGAGGTGCCACCTGCCCAGCGCAGGGAGAGCCTCGTTTGTCACAGAGCCACAAACAACGTGGGCACGATGGTGCCTGTGAGTAACTGTGCAAAGTGGGGCTCTTTGGCCTGAACCCAACAGGGATTTGATGTATTTTAAGCACTCAAACATCCCTTTGAACGCCCCTGGATCCAATCAGGATCTTTTCCAGGGCACACCAGGTGAACAGCCCGAGCCACTCTCAGCAAGGCCCCTCTCAGCAGTTTTGCCAGGACTGTGATTTAGTTCAGCTTTGGCGTGAGGCAGAGTAAGCAAAAGTGCTTTTCTGAATAGCTGCAGGCAAAATACTTCAGAGTGAATCAGGGACAGGATTTCAGCAGGACCCAAATTCCCAGGAGAATCCTCCCTCTCACACATCTGCCTGGATTTTGGTCTTTCCACAGAGATGCACACCAGGGACCACCCTCCACCTACACAACCCCAGCATGGCCTCGTGTTGCTTTGCACACTTGGAATGGACCTTTGGTGAGGAGTTACTTGTTATTTCTGTGCTGTCATGGACCATGGCTTGGACTGGATCCTCCGTGCAGGGCACCTGAGTGACCCCAAAGCTGACGGATTTATCCTCCCAGTGTGACCAGGACCCGAGTGCCCAAATGGGAGCAGCCTCTGGAATGTTCTGTGAGCACTGGCAGCCTGCCCAGGCTCCTGCCCAGCCCTGTGAGCCCAGCAAGCCCTTCCCATGTGCTCCCAGAGCCCCTCACTCCCATTTTCCAGCACAAGGAAGAGCAGCAGCTTTGCTCAGGGCAGCACCAGGTTCTCACAGTGTTCTGGCCATCCCTGCTCCCACCACAGGACACGAGTGGCTGCTCAGGGTGAGGTGAGCACAGCCTGGCACAGCTCCCTGGGGGCACTCATGGGCAGGGGCTGTGAGTTCTGGTAGCTCCTGCTCTCTGGGAACAATCTCCTCCTCCATTACATGATGTGAAAGTGCTGATAATTGCAGACACACAAAGGCAGAGCTCCCACCCAGCTCTGCTGTGCTGGGGCTGCTGCTGGGTGTGCACAGAGTCAGGGAATCATGGAATCACGGAGGTTGGAAAATACCTCCAGGACCATCGAGTGCAGCCTTTCACTGGTCACCACCTTGTCCACTAAACCCTGTCCCCAAGTGTCACATTCAGTCACTCTTGACTCCCTTTGGGTGTTGGGGAGTGTGAGGAGCTCCCACACCTTCAGCCCTCGGCACTCTGGGGGCTCTGCCTACAGCATGGAGAGCACAACATCACAGATTCATGGAATGATTTGGGTGGAAGGGACCTCAGAGCCCCCCCAGTGCCACCCCTGCCATGGGCAGGGACACCTCCCACCAGCCCAGGCTGCTCCAAGCCCTGTCCAGCCTGGCCTGGGACACTCCCAGGGCTGGGGCAGCCACAGCTTCTCTGGGCACCTGTGCCAGGGCCTGCCCACCCTCCCAGCCAAGATTTCCTTCCATCTGGCTAACCTAAACTTCCCCTCTGTCAGTCTGAACCCATCACTGCCTGGCCCACAGTACAGTTCCAACATGAACACTTCTGTTTTCTTTGCACAGAGACAAGAAATTTTGTCCTTGGACTTCTGACCCAAAGGGAGCACCCACAACTTTCCAAGTGCTAGTCATGTTTTCATTGCAGCCCCCTAACCTTCCATCTTCCTGGGGCTTTAGGGAAGAAAATTGCCTCCAGCTCTGGGGTACTGCCCAGATTAAAAGTGAATTCCCTGTTTTATGTTACTTTGAGTGACTCGGAAGGTTCCCGAGTTCCTGCTGAAGAGGAATGTCCAGAGATCACTCCCTGCTCCTGCCCCGGGCTCTCTGCATTGTGTGGCACTATTGAATTTTGCAGTGAGTTCATTTGAGGTTCCAGAGGAAAGTCTGTTCCCGAGGAAGCAGCAGCCCCTCTTCTTTCCTGGGAAACACCACCACTGACACCTCACTCTGGAGGGTGTTTGACAGCAACATAAAGAAGGAGCAGCCAGTGCCGTTTGCCCACCCCGAGGTGACCCCTGCCCCTGCCCCTCGCTGCCATGCCAAGGCAGAGATGCCATTTGTGCCCCGGGTTTGGGTTCATGGCCCAGCCAGGGCAGGGACAGGGCTGTGCTCAGCCCCATCCCAACATCCCTGTATTTGGCAGTTCCTCACTGGCTCTCCCCAGGCAGCACAGATGAAGCACAAAGCAGTAGATATTTATTAAATTTGAGATGGTATCCAGGGACCAGAGCAAATGCAATTTACACTTTTATGTGGAACCAGTTGGAAAAATGCCAACATCCCTCCACATATCAAGATTTCTGCTGTTCCTGCACACAGGGCTGTGCCCTGACTGGCCCCATTCCCTCTGCTGTCACAGAGCAAGGGGCTCAGGCCCAGACTCCTGGGCTTTGGGGCCTCAGGAGTGCCCATGTCTGACTTTTATTTGCACCCATGAAGAGAGGTGATGTGTGAGGAATCTGTCGAGTTCCTCAGAGATGCTTTTGCAGTGTTTACTTGAGAATGCTGATCTTTATCAAATCTCCCTGGATGTGTTTTCTTTCTGCTAAAAGTTTGATGTGAAAAACAAAAGCAACATAGAAGATCAAGGGGGCACAAGCCCTGACAGAAAAGGGCATCCCTGGTACCAAGAAGAGGCACAAACAGTGTGGGTAGGGGTGGTTCTGGTCCCTGGACAAGCTGTGCAGAGCCCACCACCTCCTCTGGGGCCTGTCCTGGCCAGCAGACGGTCCTGGGCACTCTGGGCATTGTTCAGCACCTCTCCTGAATCAGAGACTTCTTCAGCCACTCTGACAGTGAAGAAATTTTCCCAATATCCAACTTGAACATGCCCTGGTCCAGCCTGAGGCCATTTCCCCTTGTCCTGTCCCTGTTCCTGGAGCAGAGCCTGATCTCTCTGGCTCCACTCTCCTGGCAGGGATTGCAGAGTGAGAAGGTGCCCCCTGAGCCTCCTTTTCTCCAGACTCCCACCACTGTCTGTGCTTGTTTCAGTGCACACAGACCTGCCCAGGATGGCATGGGGAGAACCTGTGCCCCTGTGATGCCCCCAGACACTCACTGAGGGGCAAGGAGTGTCCTGCTCTGGTGCTGTCACTGCTGTGACACCCACAAACACCAGTCCCTCTCTGTAAATCATTCCACTGAGCTGTGACTTCTCCCTGAGCCACTGCCTAGTGCTGAAAAGCATATCCAGGCAGAGACTGGAAAACTGAACATCCCCAGCAAAGATGTCAGATTTGTAATTTAGTCTCACATTAACACAGGCTCCTTTTTTCCAATCCCAGTCTCGGGGCTGGAATCACACCCAGAAAGGGTTGCCCAGAGAAGCTGTGGCTGCCCCATCCCTGGGAGTGTCCCAGGCCAGGCTGGACAGGGCTTGGAGCAGCCTGGGCTGGTGGGAGGTGTCCCTGCCCATGGCAGGGGGTGGAACAAGATGGTCTTTAGGGTCTCTTCTCACCCAAACCTTTGTGGGATTTGGTGATTCCCTGGCTATAACTCTCCCAGTTTCTCTCTTTTCCTCTGTCCCTTTTCCTTGCTGGAACAACCAGTCAGAGCTGTGACAGGAAACCAGTGAGAGCCAGGACACAGGGAATGGCTTCCCAGGGCCAGAGGGCAGGGACAGGTGGGGTCTTGGGAAGGGATTGCTGGCTGGGAGGGTGGGCAGGCCCTGGCACAGGTGCCCAGAGCAGCTGTGGCTGCCCCAGCCCTGGGAGTGTCCCAGGCCAGGTTGGACAGGGCTTGGAGCAGCCTGGGCTGGTGGGAGGTGTTCCTGCCCATGGCAGGGGGTGAGAGGAGCTCCAAGGTCCCTCCCAGCCTGGCAGGTCCCAGGGCCAGCTCTGCCACCCTGCATGGCACTGTGGTGTCCTGCATCCCCTGTACCCCCTGGTCTGGTCCCACTCCCCAGGGCCCCCCCTGGTTCCACAGGGCTCACCAGTGCTGGGGAAGGGTGTGGCACAGCAGCACCTGAGGCAGGTGAGGGGATGGAACACAGTGTGTGATACCCAGGGCTGCCCTGGCCCAGGAAGCAGCCACACAAATGGAGATGTTATTTCCCAACCTGTCGCTCTTGTTTTCCCCAACATCTCCTCACAGGTGAGGTCAATTAAATTTTTAGTATATTTGATGTGGAAAACTCTCTGTAAACACCCTTTGATTGTCTACAGAATGAATAAGCAGCAATTTTTGGCTTTGCTCTAGAGAGCTGTGGTAATGCATTTCTAATTGATGCTCTTTTGGCAGGGCAGAGAGTGCTTTGCCACCGTGGGAGGCACAGCTTGTGAAAGGTCAGCAGGCACCAGATGTTGTCCCCAGGAGCAGCTCAGTGTCTCCTTGCACAGCTGGGGCCATGTTTAGCAGCAAGTGTTTCCCTTCCCTGTTCCCTTCACGAGGTGCAGGGCTGATTCTGGAGTCTGGCTGCTGAGTTTGTGCTGCCCTGTCAGTGCCCTCAGAGTGCCCAGCGTGGGGTGGAGCCCAGTGCCAGGGTGGAGTGGAGCCCACTGCCAGGTTGGTTGTGCACAGGTGGGATCTCAGTGTCCAGGGTGACTGTGGTCCCAGTGCCCAGGGTGGATGTGCCCCCAGTGCCTGGCATGGATCCCTTTTTCACCAGCTCTCTGTGGTTGTGGCTCTGGGGATCTCTCCTAGATCAGCTCTCCATGGCTGTGGCTCTGGGGATCTCTCCTGGATCAGCTCTCCATGGCTGTGGCTCTGGGGATCTCTCCTGGATCAGCTCTCCATGGCTGTGGCTCTGGGGATCTCTCCTGGATCAGCTCTCCGTGGCTGTGGCTCTGGGGATCTCTCCTGGATGGGATCTCCTGTGGCTGTGGCTCTGGGGATCTCTCCTGGATGGGATCTCCCGTGGCTGTGGCTCTGGGGATCTCTCCTGGATGGGATCTCCTGTGGCTGTGGCTCTGGGGATCTCTCCTGGATCACCTCTCCATGGCTGTGGCTCTGGGGATCTCTCCTGGATGGGATCTCCCGTGGCTGTGGCTCTGGGGATCTCTCCTGGATCAGCTTCTCCGTGGCTGTGGCTCTGGGGTGTCTCTCCTGGATCAGCTCTCTGTGGCTGTGGCTCTGGGGATCTCTCCTGGATCAGCTCTCCATGGCTGTGGCTCTGGGGGGTCTCTCCTGGATCACCTCTCCATGGCTGTGGCTCTGGGAATCTCTCCTGGATCAGCTCTCTGTGGCTGTGGCTCTGGGGATCTCTCCTGGATGGGATCTCCTGTGGCTGTGGCTCTGGGGATCTCTCTTGGATCAGCTCTCTGTGGTTGTGGCTCTGGGGATCTCTCCTAGATCAGCTCTCCACGGATGTGGCTCTGGAGATCTCTCCTGGATCAGCTCTCTGTGGTTGTGGCTCTGGGGATCTCTCCTGGATCAGCTCTCCATGGCTGTGGCTCTGGGGATCTCTCCTGGATCAGCTCTCCGTGGCTGTGGCTCTGGGGGTCTCTCCTGGATCAGCTCTCCATGGCTGTGGCTCTGGGGATCTCTCCTGGATCAGCTCTCCATGGCTGTGGCTCTGGGGATCTCTCCTGGATCAGCTCTCCATGGCTGTGGCTCTGGGGATCTCTCCTGGATCAGCTCTCCATGGCTGTGGCTCTGGGGATCTCTTCTGGATCAGCTCTCCATGGCTGTGGCTCTGGGGATCTCTCCTGGATGGGATCTCCCATGGCTGTGGCTCTGGGGATCTCTCCTGGATCACCTCTCCATGGCTGTGGCTCTGGGGATCTCTCCTGGATGGGATCTCTCGTGGCTGTGGCTCTGGGGATCTCTCCTGGATGGGATCTCCTGTGGCTGTGGCTCTGGGGATCTCTCCTGGATCAGCTCTCCATGGCTGTGGCTCTGGGGATCTCTCCTGGATCAGCTCTCCATTGCTGTGGCTCTGGGGGGTCTCTCCTGGATCAGCTCTCCATTGCTGTGGCTCTGGGGGGTCTCTCCTGGATCAGCTCTCTGTGGTTGTGGCTCTGGGGATCTCTCCTGGATCAGCTCTCTGTGGTTGTGGCTCTGGGGATCTCTCCTGGATGGGATCTCCTGTGGCTGTGGCTCCGGGGATCTCTCCTGGATCAGCTTTTCATGGCTGTGGCTCTGGGGATCTCTCCTGGATCAGCTCTCCATGGCTGTGGCTCTGGGGATCTCTCCTGGATCAGCTCTCCATGGCTGTGGCTCTGGGGATCTCTCCTGGATCAGCTCTCCGTGGCTGTGGCTCTGGAGGGTCTCTCCTGGATGGGATCTCCCGTGGTTGTGGCTCTGGAGGGTCTCTCCTGTATGGGATCTCCTGTGGCTGTGGCTCTGGGGATCTCTCCTGGATCAGCTCTCCATGGCTGTGGCTCTGGGGATCTCTCCTGGATCAGCTCTCCATGGCTGTGGCTCTGGGGGGTCTCTCCTGGATCACCTCTCCATGGCTGTGGCTCTGGGGGGTCTCTCCTGGATCACCTCTCCATGGCTGTGGCTCTGGGAATCTCTCCTGGATCAGCTCTCTGTGGTTGTGGCTCTGGGGATCTCTCCTGGATGGGATCTCCCATGGCTGTGGCTCTGGGGATCTCTCCTGGATCAGCTCTCCGTGGCTGTGGCTCTGGGGATCTCTCCTGGATCAGCTCTCCGTGGCTGTGGCTCTGGGGATCTCTCCTGGATGGGATCTCCCATGGCTGTGGCTCTGGGGATCTCTCCTGGATGGGATCTCCCATGGCTGTGGCTCTGGGGATCTCTCCCGGATCAGCTCTCCATGGCTGTGGCTCTAGGGATCTCTCCTGGATGGGATCTCCCATGGCTGTGGCTCTGGGGATCTCTCCTGGATCAGCTCTCCGTGGCTGTGGCTCTGGGGATCTCTCCTGGATCAGCTCTCTGTGGCTGTGGCTCTGGAGATCTCTCCTGGATCAGCTCTCCATGGCTGTGGCTCTGGAGATCTCTCCTGGATGGGATCTCCCGTGGCTGTGGCTCTGGAGATCTCTCCTGGATCAGCTCTCCATGGCTGTCACTCTGGAGGGTCTCTCCTGGATGGGATCTCCCGTGGCTGCAGGGCCTGGAGCCACCATTGGCTGCTGCAGCACAGGGCCAGCCCTGGGGCTCTCCCTCTCACTTCACCTCCATGCTGAGCTGAGCAGATCCCCGGGAGGACCAAGGTCACCTGCCTGGAAACTCCTGTCCCACAGAAACCCACCAGAACACAAACTGGGACCTGCTGGTCCTTCTGAAGAAATGTTTCTCTTCCTGCAGTGACATTCCAGCTCGGCTGACCCCACCCTGGCACAGAAGGATTGCCTGGGCAGGGCTCACCCTGGGCACAGCTGCTTTGTGACCTACAGCTCCATCATCTCCCATAATACACCAGAGTGTGGCTCAAGGTGCAGGATCCACGAGGAGTGGAAGGAAAAGAAACAGCGATGCTCTGGGTTATTGCTGCCAAACAGTCCCAGAGGTGACCTGTTTGCCACACTGCAGGAGTGACAGTGAGTGTGGAAGGGAAGATCCCAGTGGGTCCCTGGGCAGCTCCAGGGCTGCAGAGCCAGCAGGGCTGAGCTTGGCAGGGAGGCACCTCAGCAGCACCAGAAATAGCCAGGGGAGTCAGCAATGCCCACCCGGAGCTGCCCCTGGGGCTGGGACTGTCAGCAGCAGCTCCTCCCCCTGAGCAGGGCTAGAGAGCCGAAATTCTGCTGAGGCAGAGGTTCATCTTCAGCCAGAGTGCAGCCAGGAAAAGGAGCATTCTGCTGTTCCATCCCATCGTGCTGGCCCTGCTTTAGATCCACAACGAGGCAGCCTAATTGGTCATTTATCCCTTTAGCTTTTGATTTCTCTCCTGAGGGCACTGCACAAACTGTTTGCTGTGCTGTGAGAAATGGCTGAAGTGGAGGGCAGAGTTCCTGCAGCTCAGCAGGCAAAGGGTCCGTGCTCAGTGCGGGAGTGCTGAGGGGGCAGCTGAGGGGCTGGGAATGGGGATAGGGGCTGGGAGTGGGGATACGGGCTGGGAGTGGGAATAGGGGCTGGGAGTGGGGATACAGGCTGGGAGTGGGGATAGGGGCTGGGAATGGGGATATGGGCTGGGAGTGGGGATACGGGCTGGGAGTGGGGATACGGGCTGGGAGTGGGGATATGGGCTGGGAGTGGGGATACAGGCTGGGAATGGGGATACAGGCTGGGAATGGGGATACGGGCTGGGAGTGGGGATAGGGGCTGGGAATGGGGATACAGACTGGCAGTGGGGATAGGGACTGGGAATGGGGATACAGGCTGGGAATGGGGATAGGGACTGGGAATGGGAATACAGGCTGGGAATGGGGATACAGACTGGCAGTGGGGATAGGGGCTGGGAGTGGGGATAGGGGCTGGGAGTGGGGATAGGGGCTGGGAATGGGGATAGGGGCTGAGAATGGGGATAGGGGCTGGGAGTGGGGATACAGGCTGGGAGTGGGGATAGGGGCTGGGAATGGGGATACGGGCTGGGAGTGGGGATAGGGGCTGGGAGTGGGGATAGGGGCTGGGAGTGGGGATACAGGCTGGGAGTGGGGATAGGGGCTGGGAATGGGGATAGGGGCTGGGAATGGGGATAGGGGCTGGGAAGGGGGATAGGGGCTGGGAATGGGAATACAGGCTGGGAATGGGGATAGGGGCTGGGGGTGGGGATACAGGCTGGGAATGGGGATAGGGGCTGGGAGTGGGGATAGGGGCTGGGGGTGGGGATAGGGGCTGGGAATGGGGATAGGGGCTGGGAGTGGGGATAGGGGCTGGGAATGGGGATAGGGGCTGGGAATGGGGATAGGGGCTGGGAGTGGGGATACGGGCTGGGAGTGGGGATAGGGGCTGGGAATGGGGATACGGGCTGGGAATGCTGTTACAGGCTGTTTTCACCTGCTCTTGCAGTGCAAACTCCATCCCTGACATGGGACCAGCTTATGGACAGCTTGGGGTGCAGCTTCACCTGAGCTGAGGTTGGACAGTGCCAGACTAGTTTGGTTGGGAAGGGACCTTAAGGGTCATCCAATTCCACCCCCTGCCATGGGCACCTTTCACTAATCCAGGTCATCCAGACAGGCCTGGGACACCTCCAGGAGTGGGGCAGCCCCACCTTCCCATCCATCCCATCCAACCCTGACTCTGGCAGTGGGAAACCATTCCCTCTTGTTCTATCCAGGCCCTGGTGCTGCCCAGGCCCGGGTCCAAAGTCCCTCTCCACCTCTCCTGGAGCCCCTTGAGGCAGTGGAAGGGGGTCCAAGGCTGTACAATCCTTTGGGTTAGAGAATCACGGGCTTAGGAACTCATTCCAAGCTCTTTGCTCACCAGGAAGTGGCTTTACCCACCCTCAGGGTTCACCATTCTGTTCACTTTAACAACTGAGTTTTACATGACCACAAAGAAGTTTTGCTGGCAGCTTTTGCTCCAACATTGGCATTTCCTTCTGCAGAGGAAACAGCAAATTGTTCAAGGTGAGAACTCAAGGCTCCCCCAGGCTGGTTCTCCTTTCACCCTCAGCTGTGAATGAAGAGAAATGCAACGAGGAGTGACCTGAATATTCCAATTAAAACAGCCCCCAGAGCTTCAGCTGAGATCTGGGGCCATGGGCTGAGCTGGAGAAGCTCAGGGTGACCCAGGGGCTGCCCAGGGACTGCCCAGGGTGAGCCAGGGGCTGCCCAGGGACTGCCCAGGGTGACCCAGGGACTGCACAGGGTGAGCCAGGGGCTGCCCAGGGACTGCCCAGGGTGAGTCAGGGGCTGCCCACGGACTGCCCATGATGACCCAGGGACTGCCCTGGGTGAACCAGGGGCTGCCCAGGGTGACCCAGGGACTGCCCAGGGTGACCCAGGGACTGCCCAGGGTGTGCCAGGGGCTGCCCAGAGTGACCCAGGGACTGCCCAGGGTGTGCCAGGCACTGCCCAGAGTGACCCAGGGACTGCCCAGGGTGACCCAGGGACTGCCCAGGGACTTCTCAGGGGCTGCCCAGGGGGACCCAGGGGCTGCCCAGGATGACTCAGGGGCTGCCCAGGGTGACCCAGGGGCTGCCCAGGGACTGCCCAGGGACTGCCCAGGGTGAGCCAGGCACTGCCCACGGACTGCCCAGGGTGACCCAGGGACTGCCCAGGGTGAGCCAGGGGCTGCCCAGGGTGACCCAGGGACTGCCCAGGGTGACCCAGGGACTGCCCAGGGACTGCTCAGGGGCTGCCCAGGGTGAGCCAGGGGCTGCCCACGGACTGCCCAGGGTGACCCAGGGACTGCCCAGGGTGAGCCAGGCACTGCCCAGGGTGACCCAGGGTGACCCAGGGACTGCCCAGGGACTGCTCAGGGGCTGCTCAGGGTGACACAGGGACTGCCCAGAGTGACCCAGGGACTGCCCAGAGTGAGCCAGAGGCTGCCCAGGGTGACCCAGGGACTGCCCAGGGACTGCCCAGGGACTGCTCAGGGGCTGCCCAGGGTGACCCAGGGACTGTCCAGGGTGACCCAGGGACTGCCCAGGGTGACCCAGGGACTGCCCAGGGACTGTTCAGGGGCTGCCCAGGGTGACCCAGGGACTGTCCAGGGTGACCCAGGGACTGCCCAGGGTGAGCCAGAGGCTGCCCAGGGTCTCCCTGAGGCGCCACAGCAGCTGCAAATCCTGGCTCTGAATGCCAACCCCATAGTGATCCACCTGGGAAACTGCATTAAGGGTGTAATTCCCTCAAAGTCACCCCTGATTTGTGCTGTGAGGATGTTGTTACTATTCACTGACAGACTAGCTAAGAAATTCTTTCATAAATGTGATAAATAGAATAGTTGTCCCCTGGGCCTCCAGAGTTTATGCCAGTCCTACAGTCCTGGGAAAGTTCCCCATGCAATTTGTTTCTGCAGATGTTTACTACTGAAATGAATGAATCTTTTATATTGATATTTTTATCTTTCATTGAGGACAAACTCTCTAGGAAATCCTGGTGTGTTACTTACTCAGAAACATGATTTCATCTCATTTTACCTGGGATGAAAATAGAAGAAGTCAGATTTATGTGCAAATAAATTTCAAACAACCTTTTTCCTTCTTTTTTTTTCCTTTTCCAGTTCAAAATTTATGTAGTAAAAAAATGTAGTAAAAATCTCTATTTTTTCAGTCACAGAAGTGTCCTTGTGCCTGCAAGAGCAGGAGGCAGATGGATGAGGACAGCCCCTGGAGGAGCTGCTTTCCCAACAGACCTGCCTTGGAATTAGAGCTTTTCCAGCTCCTCCAGGGGTTTTCCTCATGTCCTCAGCACTCCCAGAGACACTGTGGTGCCTCCCCAGGGCCCCTCTGGAGCTCCAGGCACTTTGTTGTGCACAGTTGGAAAGCTTCAGCTCTTGGAATGTTTATTCCTAGTGAAATTCAGGTTATTTCAAAATATTTTTTGTTCTATGTCAGAAAAAAGGCAGTTACAAGAATTCCTTTTGGCTAAAAAAGGAAGATTAATTTCCCTTATGATTTTTGTGAGCTCTTTGTTTTTTCAGAAATTTAAACTTTCTAAAAACACATTCCATTTTGTCACAAAATTGAGAGTGCCAGCAAGAGTTGATGGTAGAAAGATGAGCAGCTCTGCAGACTCCAGCCCCCAGTCCCACCCATGTCCTTCCACCCCACAGAACCCAGGGCAGGTCTGTCTGTTAATGTGATCCCATGGAATCAAACCCTGCCCAGGGAACAGCTGGGGGCAACACCCTGCACTGGCACAGCCCTTGGGGACCAGGGGCCTGGGCCACCCTGCCCTTGCCTTGGGGTGACTCTGCCCTTGGGGTGACCCTGCCCTTCCCTTGGGCTGACCCTGCCCTTGGAGTGACCCTGCCCTTGGGGTGACCCTTCCCCTGGGCTGACCCTGCCCTTCCCTTGCAGTGACCCTGCCCTTGGGGTGACCCTGCCCTTGCCTTGGGGTGACCCTGCCCTTGGGGTGACCCTGCCCTTGGGGTGACCCTGCCCTTGCCTTGGAGTGACCCTGCCCTTGGAGTGACCCTGCCCTTGGGGTGACCCTGCCCTTCCCCTGGGCTGACCCTGCCCTTCCCTTGCAGTGACCCTGCCCTTGGGCTGACCCTGCCCTTGCCTTGGGGTGACCCTGCCCTTGCCTTGGGGTGACCCTGCCTTTGCCTTGGGGTGACCCTGCCCTTGGGGTGACCCTGCCTTTGGAGTGACCCTGCCCTTGGGCTGACCCTGCCCTTGCCTTGGGGTGACCCTGCCCTTGGGGTGACCCTGCCCTTGGGGTGACCCTGCCCTTGCCTTGGGGTGACTCTGCCCTTGGGGTGACCCTGCCCTTGCCTTGGAGTGACCCTGCCCTTGGGCTGACCCTGCCCTTGGGGTGACCCTGCCCTTGGGGTGACCCTGCCCTTGCCTTGGGGTGACCCTTCCCTTGGGGTGACCCTGCCCTTTCCTTGGGCTGACCCTGCCCTTGCCTTGGGGTGACTCTGCCCTTGGGGTGACCCTGCCCTTGGGCTGACCCTTCCCTTGGGGTGACCCTGCCCTTTCCTTGGGCTGACCCTGCCCTTCCCTTGGGGTGACTCTGCCCTTGGGCTGACCCTGCCCTTGCCTTGGAGTGACCCTGCCCTTGGGCTGACCCTGTCCTTGGGGTGACCCTGCCCTTTCCTTGGGGTGACCCTTCCCTTGGGGTGACCCTGCCCTTGAAGTGACCCTGCCCTTCCCTCGAGGGTGCTGGCACTGCACCTGAACCATCTGTGGGTGTCCCAGATGTGCCACATCTGCACAGACAGGTGTCTGTGGGGGGCCAGGAGCCGTGGGGCAGGGCAGGGGGGTGGCACAGGGGTCTCCTGGGCAGGTGGAGACTGTGGGGGTACAGAGAACATGGAGCAAGGCAGGGTGGTGGCACAGGGGTCGCCTGGGCAGGTGTACCCTGTGGGGGGACAGAGAACATGGGGCAGGGCAGGGGTGTGGCACAGGGGTCGCCTGGGCAGGTGTACCCTGTGGGAGGACAGAGAACATGGAGCAAGGCAGGGTGGTGGCACAGGGGTCGCCTGGGCAGGTGTACCCTGTGGGGGGACAGAGAACATGGGGCAGGGCAGGGGTGTGGCACAGGGGTCTCCTGGGCAGGTGGAGCCTGTGCCATCTGTTCCAGCTGCCAGGGGGGTGCTCTGATGCCCTGACTGCACCCACTGGTGTTTCCTCAGCTCCTCTGCTGCTCCACCCTCCTCCCACTGGAACGATCCCCTGAGGGGATAAGGGAGCTCAGGACACTCCACGTGTGCAGGGAACCCTCTGCAGAGCAGTCTGTTCCCAGAGCCCTCTCCTGGCACTGACCACAGAGGTCACCCCCTTGGGAAGCTCCTCTGAAGGGTGTCCAGGCAGAATCCCCCCCGGGGGTGGGAACCAGAGTTTCCCTCGGGCAGGATGCTCAGGGAGGAAAGCCAAGACTATTGACTGAGGCCAACACTCTGCACAGTGAATGTGCTGTCTGCACTATTATATTTTATCTCTATCAATAAGTGCCCCAGGGAATTGCAATATAAAGGCTCATAAAATGCATAGTTTCCCTAATTCCAATTTTGTGGGACTCCACAGCCCCCTGAGCCACAACCTAATGCATTTCTGCATGGAACTGAGTCTGAGAAATTGGGTCTCACAGGTGCATTTCTTATTGATGAGGAGGCAGTCCCTGGGCACTGAGGATCTGCACATCTCTCCTGCAGGCCTGGGTTAAAGGCACAGCATCCTGAGGCACAGCAGAAGGCTGGGGGTGAATTTTGGGATGTGTGCATTGCATTCAAACACAGACATGCAGCTACAAATATAAATAAATGTTCTATATATTATAAATATTTATTTAATTCTTCAGTCCTTTGAGAGATGGCAACTGTGAGCTGCTCAGCCTCACTGAGATGTTATTGCAGAGTGAAACCCACAGCTACTGGTGCTCTGCCCGGGGAACCAGTCTCTGCATTTCATGTGTCACCTGTGGTCTGAACTGTTGGTGGCCTCGTGGTGCCACCCCCCTGGGGCAGGATTGTTCCTGCCTGGCTGGTGCCTGTCCAAAGTGTGCGCCTGGAATGTTCTGCAGCAGCAGAGACTGTGAAGTCCTTCCTTTTGTTGTGGTTTTTAATGCTTTTCAGATCATGGCTTACCCTGACACTTCAGCATTGCTGCACCGACTCTGGAAATGCCCTGGGCTGGATCACTGCAAGGAGATGGGCTGAGGATCCCTGTTTGGCATCCCCTCTGGCAGGGGATCCCACTGCACCACTGCTGGCATCTCTGCAGGCACCATCTGAGCCAGAGATCAGGATATTTATGCCCCCTTGACCTTTGGGTGTTTCCACAACCCACCAAAGAGGGTGTTGCAGGACCGTGGGTGTCACTGCAGGCATGGATGAGCTAAGGGATTATTTCAAGTTTGTTGTATAATCTGGAATTTACTGGGCATGTGCTGTGAGACCCAACCACCCCAAAGAAATAGTAAGGAGAAGAAATTTTAACAAAGATTTTCCTACTTTTTATGTAGGAGGTTTTGGACATCAGGATGCAGCACCTCAGCCCTGAAAAGGGGACATGGGGGTGGGGGTACAAAGCTATTCACTTTTTCTGAGCCCTCCTCCCACTGCAACGATCCCCTGAGGGGATAAGGGAGCTCAGGACACTCCATGTGTGCAGGGAACCCTCTGCAGAGCAGTCTGTTCCCAGAGTCTGTTCCCAGAGGTCACCCCCTTGGGAAGCCCCTCTGAAGGGTGTCCAGGCAGAATCCCCCCACGGGGATGGGAACCAGAACTTCCAGGGCAAAGACAGGAGTCAATCCCAGGTATCCTGTGAGATGCAGGTTCCCTCCCCACCTGGATGGACACACGGCCTGTGCTTCCAGTGCTGTGGGAGGTTCTGCTCTCCTCATGGCAGGAAGGGCACGGAGGGGCTGGAGGTGCCCAGGGCAGGAGCAGAGCTGGGCAGGGGCTGGAGCAGCAGGAGGGGCTGAGGGAGCTGGGGGGGCTCAGCTGGAGCAAAGGAGGCTCAGGGGGCACCTTCTGGCTCTGCAATCCCTGCCAGGAGGGGGAGCCGGGACAGGGGGTCGGGCTGTGCCCCAGGGCACAGGGACAGGAGCAGAGGGCACAGCTTGACATGGTCTGGTTGGAGCCCCAGAACTACAAACGCTCTGCATTAGAAGAGGAAATAAAACTGAAGCCCATGAATTTGGATTAATGAATAGAGTAAGGAATGATGGAAGTTCCATTGGGCAGGAACAGCAGCGACTGCAACTCCCATTATTGGCAGCATTTAATTTAACATTTCAGTAAAGAGAGCAATAGTTTTCAGTGCTGGGCATCGTTAGAGAACTGAATAATTGCATTGTTATTACACTCTGTATCTGCTGGGCATCACTTCAGAGCTGGAAATTAACTCTGTACAGCATTAGTTTTCTGCTTGAAGTTATTGCCCTCCCCAGAGTGATGTCCTTGGAAATCGATATATCAAACACATTAATGGGGCTTGTTTTCTTTCTCCCTTCAAATTCTCACAGACATCTGTTATTGCAGCCAAATAAAAACTCTTCACGTACAATTTTAGAATTTTACATTTCAGCTGTTTTATTTTAAAAGTCTTCCAAGTAGGTTTTTTTTCCCTTGAAATAAGTGGGAAGTTCCTGCAGAAATACTTTTCTAATAACTGTTCCAAACATTTAACTGTTGATACTTCCCTGAGTTTGTGCAGGTGAGTTCTTCACTTTGTGTCATAAATAATGTTTCTCTTAAGAGCAGCACAGGTAACAGCACTGCTGTCCAGGAGTTCAGTGCCAAGGGCTTGATTTCTTTTCCTGGAGCTGTTGGAGGTACCAGATTCTCCCTGTGCAGCTCTTGCTGCAGTTCCTGGCTCGTTATGGCTTTTCCCATGGCCATTATGGAGCCACAGGAAAGCTCCCACACCTGGGGAAGGCTCTCTGCTCCTTCAGCTGCTCCTCACAGGAGAAGCATCTTCTGTTCCTTCAGAAAATTTGGGGTTTCTGGGTTGGTTTGACTGACACACACCCGCTGCTTTGTTGTCACAATAGGGAATGTCAATCCAGAGAAGTGAATTTCATCCAAACCACAGAAGCTGCTCCACTAGAAGGGAAAAATAAAGAAACAAAAAACCCCTCATCAAACCACAAAAAGACCCAAACAAACCCTCAGGAAACTACAAAAAAACCCCAAACAACCAACCAAATCCCATAAAACAAACAGATACAAACCCCACAAACCCCACCAAAACAAACAAACAAATGAAGAAACAGAAAAGAAAAAAACCCAACCATAAACTAACAGACCAAAGGAACACTTTAGCAATGGAAAGATCAAGGCTGCCCATCCCTGGAGTAGTTTTAGCCCCCAAACACCCTGTGCTGCAGCTCCCAGGGACAGAGCCCCCTCCCAGCCCTGTGACTGCAGGGGGGGCACAGCCCCTGCATCCCTTCATTGTCCTCTCCAGGGAACCAGCTTTGTCCATCCCAGGCTCTCAGCTGGACATGCCTTGTCCCATCCCAGGCATCTGCAGGGACTGGTGCTCTGCTGGCAGCTCCCCCAAGCCCCTGGAGAATGGAGGTTGCTGGGGAGGCTCTTGGGTTGTTGCCTCAAAGAGCCCCTGCCAGGTGTCCCCCCCAGCTGGGGACTGTCACTGTCCTCACTCCTCCTGCTGCTCCCCCAGAGCTCCCACTCTCACCCTCTGAGCATCCCCTCCTGCCCTGTTTTCTCTTCATCCTGCCCCACAGCAACGTGGAGATTTCATCAGGGGTTGGGGACTGGAGAGGGATAAAAGAGGGACAGAATAAATTGGTTCCAACAGTTGTGGAAAACACCTTGTCCCCAGGAGAGTGGCCAGGGAGCCCCTCGGTGAGAGCCAACCCCACCTGTCCCAGTCCAGAGACCCCCCAGGACCCCCCAGTCCCACAGACACAGAGCTGGGCTCAGGATATCCCCAGAGAACCCCCAGTCCCACAGACACAGAGCTGGGCTCAGAATATCCCCAGAGACCCCCCAGCCCCCCAGCTGGGCTCAGGATATCCCCAGAGACCCCCCAGGACCCCCCAGTCCCACAGACACAGAGCTGGGCTCAGGATATCCCCAGAGACCCCCCAGCCCCACAGACACAGAGCTGGGCTCAGGATATCCCCAGAGACCCCCCAGAGACCCCCCAGTCCCACAGACACAGAGCTGGGCTCAGGATATCCCCAGAGACCCCCCAGCCCCACAGCTGGGCTCAGGATATCCCCAGAGACCCCCCAGTCCCACAGACACAGAGCTGGGCTCGGGATATCCCCAGAGACCCACCAGAGACCCCACAGTCCCACAGACACAGAGCTGGGCTCAGGATATCCCCAGAGACCCCCCAGTCCCACAGACACAGAGCTGGGCTCAGAATATCCCCAGAGAGCCCCCCAGGATCCCCCAGTCCCACAGACACAGAGCTGGGCTCAGGATATCCCCAGAGATCCCCCCAGCCCCCCAGCTGGGCTCAGGATGTCCCCAGAGACCCCCCAGGACCCCCCAGTCCCACAGACACAGAGCTGGGCTCAGGATATCCCCAGAGACCCCCCAGCCCCACAGACACAGAGCTGGGCTCAGAATATCCCCAGAGACCCCCCAGAGACCCCCCAGTCCCACAGACACAGAGCTGGGCTCAGGATATCCCCAGAGACCCCCCAGCCCCACAGCTGGGCTCAGGATATCCCCAGAGATCCCCCCAGCCCCCCAGCTGGGCTCAGGGTGTCCCCAGAGACCCTTCAGCCCCCCATCCCCCCAGCTGGGCTCAGGCTATCCCCAGAGACCCCCCAGCCCCCCAGCTGGGCTCAGGCTATCCCCAGAGACCCCCCAGCCCCCCAGCTGGGCTCAGGCTATCCCCAGAGACCCCCCAGCCCCCCAGCTGGGCTCAGGGTGTCCCCACCAGGACATTTCCATGCCATCAGAGCCCTTCCCTCCTCGGGCCAGGAGCAGGAAGGCTCTGGGGGCTGGGGAAGCAGCAGTGAGCCACTTTTTCCTCTGTATCACGTGGGTTCTCCTGCAGGTGGGAACAGGGCCCTTCAAGGGCTCTGCTGAGAGGGAAGAATTTGCTGCTGAAATATCAAGTATCATCTTGTGGCAAAATCACAGCTCTTGAATTTCCACCAGCCTTTCCATCCCAACCTCTCTGCTGCTCCCTCAAGAATTGTCTCACCTTCTCTGCAACTGAACTTGCTTCCCATGCAGATATTTGTGAAATGAAAATACTTCGTTTCTCCAAAGTCTTTCTCCTGTCTCAGAGTGGGCATTGTGCAAAGATCAGCAATTCCAAGTGAAAACAACAAAAGTTCCACTTCAAAATGTTCCAATAGCTCAGAGGAAATAAAATAATAATAAAAAAATCAACAGGAAAAAAAAAGCTCTTTCAAACAGGACACTCAAAGCTGTTGGAAGGAATTGCCAGACAGTGACTTTTTCTGCTACTGAAAGTCATGGAAGTCCCAAGGTTTTCCTTTACTTTAAGGTAACTCCCCACATGCAGAGCTGTGGGGTTGGGAGTGGCTGGAGCTCCCTTGGCAGTGGAGATGGGCACAAGGGCACCTCCCACCAGCCCAGGCTGCTCCAACCTGGCCTGGGACACTCCCAGGGCTGGGACAGCCACAGCTGCTCTGGGCACCTGTGCCAGGGCCTGCCCACCCTCCCAGGGATGTTCCACAAGCGTGTTTGGGTCCATGTGCCCTGCTTGGGTGGAGAAAACTTACCTAAAGATTCAGGTGGGGCTTGAAATGTGTAGGAAATGGGGCACAAAGAGCCAAATTTTGGGACAGGAATCTTCTAAAACCCCCAAACCAACAGCCCAGGGAGCTGAGAGCCCTGTGAGGCCACTGCTCTGCTGGGGTGGAGCTGCCCCCCTTTCCCACTGAAGATTTTAATTTCCACTATCTGTGTTTGTAATTTGAAATGCACTTTTTCCATTCCATTTCCCAAAAGGAAGTTTATCTGCTGAAATGTTCATGGAAATGAGGCACAAGGGCCATACACACACTGCTGAGAAATCTGCATCTCAGCTCCAGGTTCTCCAGGACAGAGAAATCTGCATCTCAGCTCCAGGTTCTCCAGGACAGAGAAATCTGCATCTCAGCTCCAGGTTCTCCAGGACAGAGAAATCTGCATCTCAGCTCCAGGTTCTCCAGGACAGAGAAATCTGCATCTCAGCTCCAGGTTCTCCAGGACAGAGAAATCTGCATCTCAGCTCCAGGTTCTGGACAGAGAAATCTGCATCTCAGCTCCAGGTTCTGGACAGAGAAATCTGCATCTCAACTCCAGGTTCTCCAGAACAGAGGAATCTGCATCCCAACTCCAGGTTCTCCAGGACAGAGAAATCTGCATCTCAGCTCCAGGTTCTCCAGGACAGAGAAATCTGCATCTCAACTCCAGGTTCTGGACAGAGAAATCTGCATCTCAGCTCCAGGTTCTGGACAGAGAAATCTGCATCTCAGCTCCAGGTTCTGGACAGAGAAATCTGCATCTCAGCTCCAGGTTCTCCAGGACAGAGAAATCTGCATCTCAACTCCAGGTTCTCCAGGACAGAGAAATCTGCATCTCAGCTCCAGGTTCTCCAGGACAGAGAAATCAGCATCTCAGCTCCAGGTTCTGGACAGAGAAATCTGCATCTCAACTCCAGGTTCTCCAGGACAGAGAAATCTGCATCTCAACTCCAGGTTCTCCAGGACAGAGAAATCTGCATCTCAACTCCAGGTTCTGGACAGAGAAATCTGCATCTCAGCTCCAGGTTCTGGACAGAGAAATCTGCATCTCAGCTCCAGGTTCTGGACAGAGAAATCTGCATCTCAGCTCCAGGTTCTCCAGGACAGAGAAATCTGCATCTCAGCTCCAGGTTCTCCAGGACATTGTTTGCAGGAGGTTTGTCCCCTGGGTCTGACACAAACTATTTGGAGTTCAGCAGCTCCACAGCACATCAAAAATAAACCTGGAAAAGTGAAAAAGATGAATCAGCTCCGAAATCTGCCTTCCAAAAGGCAAAGAGCTGTTGTAAAGATCTTTGCAGCCTGGATGAAAATATTCCCCATCACTGCTCTGACTCATCAGAAACGCTGGCAGAAAATTGTCCAGCAGCATCCAATTGAACCTGCCAGGAAATGCTGGCTCAGCAAAGAAAGCACCTGCTGGGAACATGCCAGAACAGGCAGAACTATTTAGGGAAATTGTGGGCAACAAACTGTTTCTGTAAGAGAGGAATAATGCAAAGTTAGAAATATACGTGGAATCACGATAGATACAATCAAACTGTCACCCAGTAGTGGACTCTGCTGAGCTGGAAGGGATCCAAAGGTCTCACTCCAATAACAAAAATAGGGTTTATCACTATGATTCCTATGATCAGTAAAATAGGAGTAGATCTCATTGTACACACACAAATGTAGAAATTCACCGGTGTAGGAATTGGATGAAAATTGTATCAGTAAAAGCTTCAGTTCTGATTCAGAGAGAAACAATTAAAGTCCTAAATGTGGGGGATTTCTGGAGGAAAACACACTGAATTTCCCAAAGGTTTACTCTGCAGACACAAGCAGAGATTCTGATGACACATTTTCTATTGCTCAGTGCTCCTGTTCAGATTATGTTTAATAACTGTTGGTGAACAGGGAGCAGCAGATGCTCTGGGCCCTGAGCTGGCACAGGTGGCACCAGAAGGACACTGGGCAATGCTCAGGACCTGCTGTGGTGCCTCACCCCCTCCTGGGAAGGCTGTGGGGAAATGGCCTCAAGCTGCACCAGAGGAGGTTCAGGTTGAACATCAGCAGGGATTGCTCCCTGGAAAGGGTGGCCAGGCATTGGAGGGGGTGCCCAGGGAGGTTTGGAGTGCCCACCCATGGAGGTGCTCAGAGGACAAGTGGACGTGGCACTTCTTGCCATGGTTTGGTGGGCACAGGGAATTTGGGCACAGGTTGGACTCGATGATCTCTGGGGGGGTTCCAAGCTGAACCACTCTGTGCTCCTCTGGCTCTGTGGTGGCCCTGGCCAGGGTCACAGCCCAGGAGCACCAGGAATGTCCCCTGGGAGTGGCACAGGCAGGGAATGCCACACTGCAGCCCCCAGGGGAGGTTGGCACAGCACAGAGAGGAGGAGAACCAGCCCAGGGATTTCCAGAGTTCCAACTGCCACATCTCATCCCAGCTCAGGAACGGAGCAGATGGTGTGTTTGAGTAACAACATATTGAAAAATACATCTTGGACATAATTAGTGTCAGAAATAAATCTCTGTACATCGAGGCTGTGGGACTGAGCAGGTAAATCTGAGCAGCAACGATTGCCACAAGGATTTCCCCTTTTGAAGGGGGGGATTCCATTTTAGATATTTCATAGAATCCCAGGATGGTTTGGGCTGAAGGGAATGTGAAGGTCCCCCCGTTCCACCCCCTGCCACGGGCAGGGACACCTTCAAAGGCACCAGGAGGGATTAATGTGTGAGAGGGGACAGTGGCAGGTGCTGTGGCTGCAGCTCAACCAGGGGCTGGGGCTTCTTTGGTGCTTTGCAAACAACACCTGCCCAGAGGTCCTGACCCTTTTGGGAGGGTGAACAATGGTCTGTAATAAGAGCAGACAAGGCCCTGAGCAAGTTGAACTTGTCTGGCCCCACTCTGAGGGGAGCAGGACATCCAGACAGCCCTTCCAGCCAAAATTATTTAGTGATTCTGCAATTTTAAATTCTCATTCAAACTTAACAGACAACATGAATTTAATAAACTCATTAATCTACTCATTGTCAAATATTTTTGTCTATTCTTCCATATCCATCTAGTTTAATAACATTCTGTACATTTTGGAAGATTATAATAGAACTACAAAGGGGTTTTTTTTAATTACTTTTGGTATCTTGAAAACTTTGCTGCTCCAAGAAACAGGTGAGGCTGAAGGGGCTGCTCTGTGTGGATTTGCTTCATAGTTACCCATGCACAGCTGGAGGTCAGGAAAATTCCCTTGGAAGTCCCTGAATTTCCTTTTAAACCTGCACTCCCACCTGTGCCACAGGAACTCCTGATCTGCTTGGCTGTGCCAGGCTGAGGGTCCTGTGCCAGGCTGGGCTGTGGCAGCCAGAGATGCTGATTCAGCCCCTGGTTTGGGGGGAGTTTCCTCAGTTTCCAGCACTCACAGACCCCAGGGCTGGGACCTGCAGGGACAGGACAAACACCCTCCTGGAGGAGCAATGCAGAAGATTAGGAGGAAATCCTTGGCTGGGAGAGTGGGCAGGCCCTGGCACAGGTGCCCAGAGAAGCTGTGGCTGCCCCAGCCCTGGGAGTGTCCCAGACCAGGTTGGACAGGGCTTGGAGCAGCCTGGGCTGGTGGGAGGTGTCCCTGCCCATGGCAGGGGTGGCACTGGGTGGGCTCTGAGGTCCCTTCAACCCAAACCAGTCTGGACTTCCATGATTCTGTGATTCATATTCACCATAAAGTAGCCAGAACTAACTCAGCACAAGCTTTTCTGTGCAGGAGATCAGAAGGAAGGAATTAAATGGCTCATTGCTGGGTGTGTGAGGCAGCAAAGGAAGCCCAGAGAGCTCAGGGTAAGTGGTGGCTGATGTGGGGCTGTGGCTGGGGCTGCTGCTCCCTCAGGACCTGGAACCTCTCCATTTACTGCCCTCATTTCAGCTCTCTTTGAAGTGGTTTTCTTGCACAGCCAACATCAAAGACACAAATCTCCTTCTCCTTTATTTCTTAAAGGGTCAGGAAGCAGATGACTAACAGTCAGCAACAGCAGCAATTCATTCCCAAATCCCCTGTGCCATCAAAGCTGGGTAATTCCCTCCCAGCACTCGGAGCTCCCTCTGTGCTCTGCTGGAGTGAGGAGGAGGGGGCCATGGTGTGGAGGGTGGACCTCTGAGCCCTGGGCACGCTGGAACACCTTCACTCCCCACAAACTGGGACTGGCAGGGCAATTTGGACTTCAGTGACCCTCGTGGGTCCCTTCTAAGTCAGGATATTCAGGATATTCTGTAGGTGCTGGAGACTTGGGTGCCATGGAGCTGTGTCTGCCAGGGGTTCCTGCCTCTCCAGAGCTGGGTGCCCAAGAGAGCCACTCGCAGCTCACCTCAAACCTGACCAGGCTGAACGTCTCCTCTGTGTCTGAAAGCCAAGCCAGGCCCTGCTCCTCCTCACTGTCCCCCCACACTGCAGCC
The DNA here is from genome assembly GCF_047495875.1 of Pithys albifrons albifrons. NCBI lineage: Eukaryota > Metazoa > Chordata > Aves > Passeriformes > Thamnophilidae > Pithys > Pithys albifrons. The sequence continues at coordinate 628,652 of NC_092463.1, read as the reverse complement.
ATCCCCCCTGAGCCCTGAGTCCAGGCACACAGGGATGTGGGAGCTGAGAGCTGAGCTCCAGAGGGGAATTTCTGCTCTCATCCTTGGCCTGACCTGCAGGAGGCATCGCTCTGCTGGAGGCATCGCCCTGCTGGGTGCCCACCAGGGCTGAAGGGGTTTGTTTGCAAGTGGTCCAAGGATGTCAGGGCAGGGCTCATTGGGTGCTGGGCATGTTTGGAATTTCATTCTTTATTTAGAGCAGCAGTGCAGCAGAGATAAATATATATTAAACTCAGAAAATCCCCCAACCAACAGGAAAATGCTGACTTCTGGTGTGCAAAAGCTCAAAGTTTCTGGAATGCAGAAATCCCAGATAACCTGCCTGGTTGCTGAGGGGACCCTTTACCTGCAGCAGAGCTGTGTGTGATCAGAGGCCTGGAGTCCCAGGTGGCTGCTCCTCTTCCCCTGTGCTCAGCACAGCTCGGCCACATTATTGGTTGTTCTCAAGGTCCCAATTTCTTATTTCTCTTCGTTTCTGGCTGCAGTTTGTTCCTCTGCAGTTTAACCCTAATTCCATATCACATGGCCCACTTATGTTACCATGTGTTAGAAAGACATAATACTAAAGGATTGACCTTTAGTGCCCAGATCCTGACAGAAGAGATTTCCATTTATTGCACAGAGAATTATTTCAAGTACAGTCAGGAAGGGCATTTGCTCCTTTTGCACCCCAATGGGGCTTTTATTTTTGTTGCTCCCACATAAAGGTGCAGCTGTAATTAATTCAGGCCACACAAAGACGTGGCACTGCAGCTCCTCCGTGCCAGCTCCCCCAGAGCAGTGCCCATGTGGCACTGTGGCACTGCAGCTCCTCCATGCCAGCTCCCTCAGAGCAGTGCCCATGTGGCACTGTGGCACTGCAGCTCCTCCGTGCCAGCTCCCCGAGAGCAGTGCCCGTGTGGCTCCTCCGTGCCAGCTCCCCCAGAGCAGTGCCCATGTGGCACTGCAGCTCCTCCGTGCCAGCTCCCTCAGAGGAGTGCCCATGTGGCACTGCAGCTCCTCCGTGCCAGCTCCTCGAGAGCAGTGCCCGTGTGGCTCCTCCGTGCCAGCTCCCCCAGAGCAGTGCCCGTGTGGCTCCTCCGTGCCAGCTCCCCCAGAGCAGTGCCCGTGTGGTTCCCCCGTGCCAGCTCCCCCAGAGCAGTGCCCGTGTGGCTCCTCTGTGCCAGCTCCCTCAGAGCAGTGCCCATGTGGCTCCTCCATGCCAGCTCCCCCAGGACAGTGCCCATGTGGCACTGTGGCACTGCAGCTCCTCTGTGCCAGCTCCCTCAGAGCAGTGCCCGTGTGGCACTGCAGCTCCTCCGTGCCAGCTCCCCCAGAGCAGTGCCCCTGTGGCTTCTCCGTGCCAGCTCCCCCAGAGCAGTGCCCATGTGGCACTGCAGCTCCTCCGTGCCAGCTCCCCCAGAGCAGTGCCCGTGTGGCACTGCAGCTCCTCCGTGCCAGCTCCCCCAGAGCAGTGCCCGTGTGGCACTGTGGCACTGCAGCTCCTCCGTGCCAGCTCCCCCAGAGCAGTGCCCCTGTGGCACTGCAGCTCCTCCGTGCCAGCTCCCCCAGAGCAGTGCCCGTGTGGCACTGCAGCTCCTCCGTGCCAGCTCCCCCAGAGCAGTGCCCATGTGGCACTGCAGCTCCTCCGTGCCAGCTCCCCCAGAGCAGTGCCCGTGTGGCACTGCAGCTCCTCCGTGCCAGCTCCCCCAGAGCAGTGCCCGTGTGGCACTGTGGCACTGCAGCTCCTCCGTGCCAGCTCCCCCAGAGCAGTGCCCATGTGGCACTGCAGCTCCTCCATGCCAGCTCCCCCAGAGCAGTACCCGTGTGGTTCCTCCGTGCCAGCTCCCCCAGGACAGTGCCCATGTGGCACTGCAGCTCCTCCATGCCAGCTCCCCCAGAGCAGTGCCCGTGTGGCACTGCAGCTCTCCCGTGCCAGCTCCCCCAGAGCAGTGCCCATGTGGCACGGCAGCTCCTCCATGCCACCTCCCCCAGAGCAGTGCCCGAGCTGAGCAGCTTGTCCTGGGGAGCAGACAGACCACTGGACAGCACAGCCTTGGTTATGAGCTCTCACCACAGATCCTCTGAGCCAGATCCAGAGCAGCACAGCCCAGGGAACTCTGCGTGCTCTGAGCATTTAAGATTAGAATTGGGGGATTTTTATTACACCATTATAAGATTTTTGGAGGGGTCACATTTCTTGGGTTGTTTTCCACTTTCTCTTTTGCAGCTGCCCCTGCAAAGAGCAGTGCAGTGGAGGAGGGACTGCCCACCCAGGCTTTGCCCCTGCACTGGCAGCGGGGCACAGAGCTCCAACCTCTGTGCCTGAGCCACAGCTCGGCCAACAGGCCCAAACAGGCACTTCTGGAGCTCTGTCCATCTGCCCCAGTCAGACAGTGGAGGTGAATCCTGAGTTTCTCCCTTCCCACTGACTCTGAAGGGAGTCTCAGGGGGACCAACATCAGGAGCTGTTGTTCCCCTTGTCTGAGTTGATCCCTTCAGAGCAGACCACAGAGAGGGAACCCAAGAGATGGTTGTGCTGCTTATGGGTCAAGTAACAAACCTGTAAAATCTCTTTTTACACTGTCATTGGTCAATAAGGCAAAACTCACCAGTGACCTCCCTGCACAGCTCTGTCTGTGCACGGGGCCTGAGGGACAGGGCCAGGACAAGGAGGGGTGGCTTTAAACTGAAACAGAGCAGGGGTAAATGGGAGATTGGGAAGAAATTCTTCCCTGGGAGGGTGGGCAGGCCCTGGCACAGGTGCCCAGAGCAGCTGTGGCTGCCCCAGCCCTGGGAGTGTCCCAGGCCAGGCTGGACAGGGCTTGGAGCAGCCTGGGCTGGTGGGAGGTGTCCCTGCCCATGGCAGGGGTGGACCGAGATGATCTTCAAGGTCCCTTCCAGCCCAAACCATCCTGTGGTTCTGTGATGGGTTTACTCCTCCTGACACCCCACACCCTCTCACTCCAGTCTGGGATCCCCTCCTGTGCCCCACAGGCTGCTCACCACCTGTGCCCATCCCCACTCCCACCAAGACAGAATTCCTTCTTCTCTTCTCTCCCCACAGCTTTGTGCCCATCTCCTTCCTCCTCCTTCCTCCACCTCACCCTTTGGCTGCCTCTGCTCCTCCTGTGCTCACACAAACTCCTCCCAGACAAACATCTGGCACCAGCCCCGTTTCCCTCATCCATCCCAGAGCTGTCCCCCAGACTTGGTGCCCACCTGGGCCATGCCAGGCTCAGGTGGTGCTGCTGATGGGGGGACTGAGCCTGTGAGGAGCCCACGTGTGACCACTCAGCAGGAGTGGGGCCGTGTCCCCTCCGAGCAGCCAGGAGGGCAGTGGTGGTGGAGGTGCCCGGGCTCAGGTGCCAGGGGTGCCTCCCTCACTGTCAGGGGCACTGTCACTGGCACAGACACACAGCAATGACAGTCAGAAGGAAATGAAAATCATTAGACAGTTGAATTTGGTCCCCGTGGTCCCTCTGCCAGAGCTCTTCTGCTACATGGGCCCAGTGAAAAACTCCCAGCACGGAAAATTGATGAAAAAAATGCAAAATATTCCTTAGCACAGGTGGTTGCTTTAGACTATTTATCACAACAAGATTTTGGAGGGTCTCCTGGGCACTTGCCATCCTCAGATGCTCACAAACCAGTATTAATTCCAAACATTATTAAGACACATTCAAACCCCTTATTAAATGCAATCAAGTTTGATTTAGAAGGCCTGGGAAGGTAAGCGCAATTAAAATGAATGTGCTGCCTGGAATATAAATTCCTTTTCATCCAGCATTTGAGAGTCATATTGTCAGAAAATTAATAACCTTAAGCGGTATTTCTTTGTGGCCCACTGAGAAAATAAAGGGTTTGGTTCCCCTTGTTAAAAACTTTGCAGCTTCTTTTGAAGAGGGATCCTGAATCCTAAATACGATTTTGCTGATGCGCTGCCTCCTCCGGGGACCGAGCCCAGACTGCACTTGAGTGGAAAGTTCCAGGATGACTCTAATTGAATAACAGCCACCAGAAAAGGAGACAAGAAAGAGAGAAGGGAGAAAGTGAACCTCGGAGCAGTCTCTGCACAGCTGCACCTCAGCCCTGCACACTTGGGCACGTCACAGGTCACTGCAAAGCAAATGGGGGAGATGTTTGTGAGGGCTTTGGGAGGGGGAGAAGGAGAAGGAGGTGGGAGAAGGAGCTGTGGCAGGAGCAGAGTGTCTGTTTGTAGAACCACAGAATCACAGACTGGTTTGGGTTGGAGGGACCTCAAAGCCCCCCCAGTGCCACCCCTGCCATGGCAGGGACACCTCCCACCAGCCCAGGCTGCTCCAAGCCCTGTCCAGCCTGGCCTGGGACACTCCCAGGGCTGGGGCAGCCACAGCTTCTCTGGGCACCTGTGCCAGGGCCTGCCCACCCTCCCAGACACCAATTCCTCCCCAATATCCCACCCAGCCCTGCCCTCTGGCAGTGGGAAGCCATTCCCTGTGTCCTGTCCCTCCCTCCCTTGTCCCCAGTCCCTCTCCAGCTCTCCTGGAGCCCCTTCAGGCCCTGCCAGGGGCTCTCAGGTGTCCCTGGAGCCTTCTCTTCTCCAGGTGACCCCCCAGCTCTCCCAGCCTGGCTCCAAAGGGGCTCCAACCCTGGAGCAGCTCTGTGGTCTCTCTGGACTCTCCAGCAGCTCCATGTCCTTGTGCTGTTGTTCCCAGGGCTGGGGCAGCTCCAGGGGGGTCTCACCTGAGGGTCAGAGGGGCAGAATCCCCCCTCACCTGCTGTAGGATCAGCCCAGGGCATGGGGGATTTTTGGATACCAGAACACAGGGCCAGGGCATGTGGAGAGAAGATGATTTCAAATAATTTTGAAGGGGATGAAGGACAGACAGGTGAGAAGAGAATACACCCAGCCAGAGTCCTCCAGTGCACGAGGCCCCTGCCCCAGCCCAGGGGGTTGGTGGGTGGGATGAGCTGAGCCTGGGGCAGCACCAGCATGAGCTGGGAAGGGGATGGTGGAGGCACCAGGGAACAGCAAATGGCTCTTCCCTGCCCATGGCTGTGTCCGACTGACACCCACAGCGCCTCCTGCTCTGATACTCCCACCGCTGTCCCTGCAGTGCCTCCTCCCTCCTCCTGGGAGCAGGGAGAGAACAGAGCCCCAGTGCCGAGGGGTGTTCACTGACCCTGGAGCAGCAGGAGGTGCTGCAGCTCCCCGACCATCGCCCAGCCCTGGGGCAGAAGTTTCACTGGTTTTCCCTCAGTGATTCCTGTTATTGTTTTAGTTTTCTTGTTTATAAAATAGGCGAGAGATGGCAGATGGCAGTGAAGGCAAACAAATCTCCTTCCCAGGGAAAACAAGTTAATTTCTTAGCTGTTTTTATTTTTTTTTAATTATTTTCTTGGGCGCTGTGAGATCCAAGGCAGTAATCCCTCCTTAATCCAGCATAATGCCATTTGTTGAAAGTCCTGCTTTCCCTGCTAATTGTGTTTCTGGAGCTAAACCTTGACACTTCCCATCAGCCTCATTCCAAGGGAGCACAACAAGCCCGAGGTTAATCCTCCCAAGCTGGTTCTGTGTCCTCTGCTGTGGCCACGCTGCCCAGGAGGGCAGGGATCAGCCCTGGGCTGCACCTGCTCCACAGGGGCAGCTTGTGCTCCCAGCACAGGGAATTCCTGCAAAATTCCCGGTTTGCAGAGATTCCCAAAAGGTTGGAGTGACCGATTTTGACCCCCATAAAAGGGTTTAAGTCAGTGGTTGTAATGTCAAAGAGAAGGGAAGGGAAGGGAAGGGAAGGGAAGGGAAGGGAAGGGAAGGGAAGGGAAGGGAAGGGAAGGGAAGGGAAGGGAAGGGAAGGGAAGGGAAGGGAAGGGAAGGGAAGGGAAGGGAAGGGAAGGGAAGGGAAGGGAAGGGAAGGGAAGGGAAGGGAAGGGAAGGGAAGGGAAGGGAAGGGAAGGGAAGGGAAGGGAAGGGAAGGGAAGGGAAGGGAAGGGAAGGGAAGGGAAGGGAAGGGAAGGGAAGGGAAGGAGCACTGAATATTAGCCTAAACTGGGCTCCTAAAATCTGCTTTCCCTTGTGCCCTTTCTGCAGAGAAAGCCTCCAACATTAACGGCTCTGTGAAAGGAAATCATCAGGAGGAGTGAGTGTGAGCACAGATAAACCCACTATCTCTGTGTGTTTAATATAGAACTTGGGACTTTGCATCTGCAAATATTCATTTAAGCTTCCCTTCAGGAAACCAAACATAAATCACCCTCAGACGTAACTGTCCTGCTCCTTGTAAAATGCTCATTTTATATCTTAGAATCTGCTTCTTTTTTTTTAATTCCACTGCTCCTGATGCCACACTGCTCTCTGCTCCATCCCAGTTCCCCCAGTGCCACACTGCTCTCTGCTCCATCCCAGTTCCCCCAGTGCCACACTGCTCTCTGCTCCATCCCAGTTCCCCCAGTGCCACACTGCTCTCTGCTCCATCCCAGTTCCCCCAGTGCCACACTGCTCTCTGCTCCCATTGTGGGCTATCCCAGTCCTCCCAGTGCCACACTGCTCTCTGCTCCATCCCAGTTCCCCCAGTGCCACACTGCTGTCTGCTCCATCCCAGTTCCCCCAGTGCCACACTGCTGTCTGCTCCATCCCAGTTCCCCCAGTGCCACACTGCTCTCTGCTCCATCCCAGTTCCCCCAGTGCCACACTGCTGTCTGCTCCATCCCAGTTCCCCCAGTGCCACACTGCTGTCTGCTCCATCCCAGTTCCCCCAGTGCCACACTGCTCTCTGCTCCATCCCAGTTCCCCCAGTGCCACACTGCTCTCTGCTCCCATTGTGGGCTGTCCCAGTTCCCCCAGTGCCACTCTGACTATGCCCATCACAATATGCAGGATTTGTTGTACAGATTTCTCAGAGACACATTTGGGCTCTTCCACTTCTTCATTTCCCCCTCCCTCTGTCCCTTCTCTCCTGTCTTTCCTCCCTGCCTGATGCTCACATTAGAGGCTCAGAACTAAAGACAAAATGAGATAAGAAAGAGAATTTCCCATCAACCTGTAAATAAAATGTGACTTAAGGTGTTTGTATGAAAAGGAAGACGTGAAGTTCTTTACAGTCCCTTTCAGATTTAATTATGGAACATTGTGGTAATTTTTGGGCATTTGCCTCGTCCAGTTTCTGATGAATTCTGGAGTTCTGGGTGGGCACCCTGACCCTTACAGCCCCTGTCAGGCATGGTGAGGAACAGTCCCACCAGTCTGGCACACAGCAGGTCTGGGAAGGCAGATTTTGGCTTAACAAAAGCCTGTCCCTGAGGCTCCATCCAGTGTGACCAGTTCCACCAAAGGGCTGCAGGGCAGGGCTGCAGTGACAGACTGGCAGGTGCCTGACAAGCACTAAAGTGCTGGACTCTGGAATTGCCCAAAGTCAGCAGAATGGATTTCATTGCTGCTCCACAAAGTCATCTCACAGCTCGGGAGTGTGGCCACGTGCCAGAGAACTGGGAAAGGGATAACATAAATCAATATTTTAAAGCAGAACATCAAGCTCTTCTCTTATGCTCTGGGAAAATAGAATTTTTATGGCTCCAAGCTTTGGAGTGAAGCTGCTGGCCAGTTCCAGCATGGCTCAGACCCACAGCAGAGGCAGCTGCTCCAGGCCTGGGCAGGCTGGAGAGCAACCTGCAGTCCCTCTGCATTTGGGGGGGTTAAAGGGAAATGACTGGGAGCAAAAGGACTTTATCACACAGCACATGCAGGTGCTTCTGGCTCAATGCATTATTCACCAGGAGGTGCTGCTGCCACCCTGGAGGTGTCCCAGGAGGTGCTGCTGCCACTGTGGTGTCCCAGGAGGTGCTGCTGCCACCCTGGAGGTGTCCCAGGAGGTGCTGCTGCCACCCTGGAGGTGTCCCAGGAGGTGCTGCTGCCACTGTAGAGTGTCCCAGGATGGTGCTGCTGCCACTGTAGAGTGTCCCAGGAGGTGCTGCTGCCACTGTAGAGTGTCCCAGGATGGTGCTGCTACCACCCTGGAGGTGTCCCAGGAGGTGCTGCTGCCACTGTAGAGTGTCCCAGGAGGTGCTGCTGCCACCCTGGAGGTGTCCCAGGAGGTGCTGCTGCCACTGTGGTGTCACAGGATGGTGCTGCTGCCACTGTAGAATGTCCCAGGAGGTACAGCTGCCACCTTGGAGTTGTCCCAGGAGGTGCTGCTGCCACCCTGGAGGTGTCCCAGGAGGTGCTGCTGCCACTGTGGTGTCCCAGGAGGTGCTGCTGCCACCCTGGAGGTGTCCCAGGATGGTGCTGCTGCCACTGTGGTGTCCCAGGAGGTGCTGCTGCCACCATGGAGGTGTCCCAGGAGGTGCTGCTGCCACTGTAGAGTGTCCCAGGATGGTGCTGCTGCCACCCTGGAGGTGTCCCAGGAGGTGCTGCTGCCACTGTAGAGTGTCCCAGGAGGTGCTGCTGCCACCATGGAGGTGTCCCAGGATGGTGCTGCTGCCACTGTGGTGTCCCAGGAGGTGCTGCTGCCACCATGGAGGTGTCCCAGGAGGTGCTGTTGCCACTGTGGTGTCCCAGGAGGTGCTGCTGCCACTGTAGAGTGTCCCAGGAGGTGCTGCTGCCACCCTGGAGGTGTCCCAGGAGGTGCTGCTGCCACCATGGAGGTGTCCCAGGAGGTGCTGCTGCCACCCTGGAGGTGTCCCAGGAGGTGCTGCTGCCACCATGGAGGTGTCCCAGGAGGTGCTGCTGCCACCCTGGAGGTGTCCCAGGAGGTGCTGCTGCCACTGTAGAGTGTCCCAGGATGGTGCTGCTGCCATCATGGAGGTGTCACAGGATGGTGCTGCTGCCACCCTGGAACTATCCCAGGATGGTGCTGCTGCCACCCTGGAACTATCCCAGGATGGTGCTGCTGCCACCCTGGAGGTGTCCCAGGATGGTGCTGCTGCCACCCTGGAGGTGTCCTAGGAGGTGCTGCTGCCACTGTAGAGTGTCCCAGGATGGTGCTGCTGCCATCATGGATGTGCCCCAGGATGGTGCTGCTGCCACCATGGAGGTGTCCCAGGATGGTGCAGCTGCCACCCTGGATGTGCCCCAGGATGGTGCTGCTGCCACCATGGAGGTGTCCCAGGATGGTGCAGCTGCCACCCTGGAGATGTCCCAGGTGGTGCTGCTGCCACCCTGGAGGTGTCCCAGGAGGTGCTGCTGCCACCATGGAGGTGTCCCAGGATGGTGCTGCTGCCACCCTGGAGGTGTCCCAGGAGGTGCTGCTGCCATGGTGGAGTGTCCCAGGATGGTGCTGCTGCCACTGTAGAGTGTCCCAGGATGGTGCTGCTGCCACCCTGGAGGTGTCACAGGATGGTGCAGCTGCCACTGTAGAGTGTCCCAGGATGGTGCTGCTGCCACCCTGGAGGTGTCCCAGGAGGTGCTGCTGCCGCTGTAGAGTGTCCCAGGAGGTGCAGCTGCCACTCTGGCGCTATCCCAGGACTCTCAGAGTGTTAACTCGGCCATCAAATGACATCAGTGCCAGTGCAGCAGCTCTGAGGAGAGCACTGACCCAGAGCTGCCCTCATCACCTGCCCAGGGCATGGGACAGCCCAAGGAGGGGCCGCTCATCTGCCCCCCACACACCCCACTGCTCCTCAGTTACCTTCACAGCAACATGTGGCATTTATTCTTTTGGGATGTATTTCCATGCATGCAGCAGGTCCCAGGTGCAGCTAAACCAAACACCCATCTGTACCCGGGGCTGGAGCTGGGATGGGGCTCCTGGAGCTGAAGGAACCTGTGATGGCACATCTGGTGAGTCCAGGAGAGAGGAGAGACATCTCTTCTCTCTGTCACCAGTGACAAAGCCCAAGGGAATGGCTGGAGTTGTGTCAGGGCTGGATTAGGCTGGAGATCAGGAAAAGGCTCTTCCCCCAGAGGGTGGTGGGCACTGCCCAGGCTCCCCAGGGAAGTGGGCACAGCCCCAAGCCTGCCAGAGCTCCAGGAGCTTTTGCAAATGCCCTGAGGGACAGGGTGGGGTTGTTGAGGTGTCCTGGGAAGGGCCAGGAGTTGGACTGCATGATCCTTGTTGGTCTCCTCCAGCTCAGGACATTCTGTGATTCTGGGATTCCATGATTCCACCTGCAGGAAGGGATCCCACACCCCAGAGTGCAGCCTTCCCTCTCATCCACAAAACCTGGTTTTTGCTTTTAATTTTGATTTTCTTTATCCTTTCAGGAGGTGAGGTGGAAAGGAAGGCAGGCCCATCTAAGTGTTAACTACAATTCCACATGTGGCAGGCAGGTCATAGAAAATTGCCAGCCTGAGAGTGGTGCCCCAGAAAACACAAAGGTTGAAACTGGTGCTCCATGACATAGATCAGCAGCACTTTGCTGTGCCTTCAAGTCAATGCACAAAGGTCCAGAATACTATTTCTGTAATTTAGAAGAAGAGGTTGATAACACAGCCCTGTGAGCTGTCAGGGTGCACTCAGGGGTTCAGCTGGGACATGTGCAACCCCAGCCCACCTTCCTCTGGTCCTGAAGTTACACACACCATCAGGTGCCACCACAACAGCACCCCAGAGCCAGGGCCAGGGGTGGCTCTGCCTCTCACCATTGTCAGCCCACAGAAAGTGCCTGTGCCTGGAGATGTTTGCAGAGATCTCCATGGATCTTTCTTCTCCATGTCATAAAATGTCGTGACATCTGACAAAGATTACAGTCCAATCTACTTAAAATCCTTCCAGAAGTTTTAAAAATTAACATAAGAATCAAAGAATTACAGACTCATGGGTTGGGTTGGGAAGGATCTGAAAGCTCACCTTGTTCCACCCCCTGCCATGGGCAGGGCCACCTTCCACTAGCCCAGGTTGCTCCAAGTCCTGTCCAACCTGGCCTGGGACACTTCCATCTTAAGGAAATATAACTCTGAGAATTGGGAAGATTTCATTGTGAGTAATCAGACATTGTGTGCCTCAGTTTTAGTTTGTAGCACAGGAGAGCCACATTTCACAATGGCACAGTATTTCCAGCTGAGCAAGAGAATGATACTCTTTGATCAGGAACTTCTAATTTCCTGGAAGCAGATGGGATAAAGCTGAACCCCCAGCCAGGAGTCACACTCCACTCATGAGCAGGCACTCAGTCCATGGCACCAGGCTGCAGCTGCCCGGGGGCAGTGCCCAGGAGGGGCCATCCTGCTGCCCTGCCCACACCCTGGCAGTGTGGGCAGAGCCCTGACCCCACTCCCCAGCCTGAGAGCTGCTTCCAAACCTCCCCGGGGGCACAAGGGCTCCTTCCCAGCCCAGTGGAGCTGTTCCACCAAAGCTGTTTGCCCAGCTCCAGGTGTTTGGGGCCCATCTCCTGGTGCCAAGGCTCCCCAGGAAGCAGAGCTGGGCACAGCCTGTCTGCAGGGAGTGCCCCCTCCCCACGGACAGACCCCACAGACAGACCCCTGGGGGCACTGGCCACAGCTGCCCAGTGCAGGCACTGCCCATCCCTGCCCACCCCTGCAGCTCTGGGGGATGTGTTTGACCAAAAGCTGGGGTTGGAGAAGTGCTTGTTCTGGCTCCATGTTATTCTATAATGCCATTCTTAAATATATATATATATAAAATCGTATGTCCTTGGTCATAATTGGAAGATTTTCCTTCATTGTTATTTTCACAAATTTCTAGCCAGCTCCTGCAACTCCAGGAAATTCAATGCATATGAATTGCAAAAATAACATGAGACAGAGGATTTCTAGAAATTCCCTTTTCCAAGAAAGAAAAAACCTCCCTCTTTCCACTGAGACAGGGGAACAAACCTCTTCCCTTTTGACACAATAGATGCCAGGAAAAATCAGTCATTATTTCTTTCAATTTTTCACACCCATTTCCTTGCAAAGGTGACTCAGCCTTTCATTGCTTCTGTTATTTCAGGAACTCTGCACACTCACTCCTGGGTTTTCTTTTACCCCCATTGATTTTCCATTATTTTCCTTGATCTGTTCCTTGTTATCTGAGGTCAGTGGTGAGTTTTACTTAAAAATTTATTTAAGTCTGTAGCTTTTGTTTCCTTCTGGTTTGTGTCCAGTGCCATCTGCACTGGGAGCATTTCTTTCTTTTTTCTCTATTACTTGGTTTAGGTATTTTTATTTCCTTGTTTTCCCTGCCTCTGTTTTTCCATCTCTAGCATTGTTTTTCTTTCTCCTTTTTTTTTCTTCCACTTTTCACAGCATCCCAGATTGGTCTGGGTTGGAGGGACCTCAGAGCCCCCCCAGTGCCACCCCTGCCATGGGCAGGGACACCTCCCACCAGCCCAGGCTGCTCCAAGCCCTGTCCAACCTGGCCTGGGACACTCCCAGGGATGGGGCAGCCACAGCTTCTCTGGGCACCTGTGCCAGGGCCTGCCCACCCTCCCAGCCACCAATTCCTTCCCAATATCCCACCCAGCCCTGCCCTCTGGCAGTGGGAAGCCATTCCCTGTGTCCTGTCCCTCCATCCCTTGTCCCCAGTCCCTCTCCAGCTCTCCTGGAGCCCCTTCAGGCCCTGCCAGGGGCTCTCAGGTGTCTCTGGAGCCTTCTCTTCTCCAGGAGAGCCCCCCAGCTCTCCCAGCCTGGCTCCAGAGCAGAGGGATCCAGCCCTTGGAGCATCTCCATAATTGGACTGGAAAGGACCTCAGAGCCCCCCAGTGCCACCCCTGCCATGGGCAGGGACACCTCCCACCAGCCCAGGCTGCTCCAAGCCCTGTCCAGCCTGGCCTGGGACACCCCCAGGGCTGGGGCAGCCACAGCTTCTCTGGGCACCTGTGCCAGGCCCTCACTGGAACAGGCTTTGGCACATTTTTTCTCTGTTTATCCTTCCTCCCTTCCAACTTTTCAAAGTGAAGCCATGCTCTTTTCCCCAACCTGTTCCTGTCCTCACCACCACACACCCTCTGGTGCCCCACAGCCAGCAGGGTGGAGCTCCCTGGAGGTGCCAGTGGGTGCTGTGGTGAGCTGGGCAGAGCTCCTGGATCTGGGGGCTGGTGGAAAGTGAGGGTAAACCCTGAGCTCACTCTCCCCAAGCCCACCCGAAGTGCTTTGTGGCTGTTCTGTTGGGCCTGGGCTGTGTCTGAATTTCTGTGTCCCTCTCCCAGCTGCCCCTGTGTGCAGTCCTGGCAAAGCAGAGTGAGTGCCCTGCATGAATCACCTTTCCAGGAGGCCCAGAATAGCTTCTGTAGCAATTAAACTTGGATTGAACCTGACTCCTTCCCTTTGCCTCTGGCAAGCAAATTTGCATTAATGAGATATTTTCGTGTGAGCAAGAAAATAGAACCTTTTGGGGCTGCTGCTGTGCACGTGTGTGTTTTAAGACAGCAACAGCTTATGTTGCTTAACGATGCCAAAACAATGCAGGGAGGAGGGGCAGATGCCAATGAACATTATTTAATTAGCCAGCTATTAATTAGCAGAGGGAGGGCTGGTGCTGCAGATCGGCCATGGGGACACCTCAGGCCACCAGAGCTGCCTCTGGAATCCCAGCTGGTGTGGAGGAGCTCCTGGGCTGTGAGATGAGGTGGTGCTGCTCCTGAGCCCCAGGACCCCACTGGCAGCTCCATCAGCTGCTGGGCAGGCTCCAGGTGAGGAAAGCACCCCCCTGTTTGCCTGGTTGGGAGGGGGCTGAACACTCAATTGCACTCCAGTGAATTAAAGACAGGCATGTACCCAGTGCCAATTCCCAAGGGACAGGGTTTCACCTCTCCCTGCCACGGGGAGCAGCTGGCACTGCCCTGGTGATCCCCATCCCTGCAGCCCCATCAGGGGGGGCATTAAAGTGAGCACAACAGACACAGCTGAGCCTGACAGAAGATTTTCCATATGCTTTGGGATAAACCTTAATACTCGAGGTCTTTACTAATGAGTGTGATGAGTTATTAGTGTTGTCATTTCTGTGTTTGAAAAAAAAAACCCAAACAGAAGGAATTATTTAAACCTCTCACTGTGGGGTAGTTCAGCAGCCAGACAGGATTTCACTGCATTTTTTATCCTCTCATTAGATTTTCAGCAGCCTCTGAAAGCAGCCACAGCCACAGCACTGCCCCCAGCTCTGCTCACACCAGGATAAAATCCCCCTCTTTGTGTTGCAGCCTCCCAGCTCAGCCCTGGCTGTGCTCAGGGCCCAGGACTCCCCTCCACACCCACTGGTTGCATTCCTGATCCCTGACTCCATGAACCACGGAATCTCAGACTCTCCTGAGCTGGAAGGGACCCACAAGAACCACCCAGTCCAGCCCCTGTCCCTGCACAGACACCCCAACAATCCCATCACAGGTCACATTATTTTCCATGTGACTGAATGAGAATGAAATGAGGTGACAGCATGTCCTGTAATGAGGATATTTAAAGGCTGGACTCCATGATCTTGGAGGTCTTCTCCAGCCTTAATGATTCCATGAAGTATTGCCTCATCCTGCATCCCATAATGGAACCCATCCTGGGGTTATAAGTGATTTTAAAGCAACCACAAAATTCTGATGAGCAATGAATCATCTGTCACAACAGGATCTGCAGGTGGGGTCTCTCAAGGGAAGCCTTGATGGTACCCACTGACTTGATCACTTGGCTTTCATAATTAGCAAATCTACTGTAAATTGTGGAGGTGTCTTTAATATAAAGCACCACCCCCTCCTCCCCCCTCTGCTCATGATATCCTCTTCAATCCCTTCCCACAGAATTCATAACTCCAGGCTTTTATATTCCATTTCATGACTCAAACCTCAAGGTTTCAGTAAAGCCATTTTCAGACTGTTTCTTCTTTGTTGTTTCTGCAACAAAAGTTTTCTGCTCTTGCTTCCTACTCAAATATCTGCCTTGGTACATTGGCAACGAAAAATTGAGCCAAGGCAGATTTAGGCTGGATATGAAGAAAAATTTCTTCCCTGGAAAGGTGGCCCAGGCCTGGCACAGGCTGTCCAGGGCAGGGTGGACTCCCCATCCCTGGGCATGTCCAAACCCCACGGGGATGTGGCACCTGGGGAGGTGGTTTAGTGGTGAACGTGGTGGTGGTGCTGGGCTGACAGTCACACTTGATGGCATTAGGGGTCTTTCCCACCCTCACTGATGTGGGATTCTAACTCAAAACAACCAAAGGAAGGACTCCAACTTACTGCCACACATCTGCCTTTTCCTTTGTGGCAACAAACCCCAGATGAACAAGTACCAGCTCTGGGACTGGTGTGCCAAGGGCATCATTCCTCCCTCTGCCTGGCAAGACAACCCTGTGCTCCAAAAGGTGACCCCTCATGGTGGTTGTCCCCTCCCTTGTCCTCTAGGATGGCAGAGAAGCACAAAGCCCCCAGTGGGTTCATGGAGATGGGATTTTCCAGGCTTAAACAGCAAAGAAATGGAACCAGGTACTCTGCACTCTGGGTTTTTCTGAGCTCTGAACACCTCCAGGTGCTTTCCTGGGCTCTCAGCTCTTCCAGCTGGCATTTCACCCTCAGCCTCAGCCTGGCTGAAATGCCAAGGAATCATTCCCCTGTGGGTGCTGTGAGGACTTGCCTGGCAAAGAGACCTGAGAGCTGTGCCAAAGCCTCTTCCTGATTATTTCTAGAAACAGTGATTCAAAACATCAGAGAAATAAGGAAAAGAGGCAATTTTATGGAAAAAAAAACCCAAAAAACTCATGTGAGATGTGAGATCATTGTGAGCACATTTGGGACTCAGTTCTGAAGAAAACTCAGGAGTGGTTTTGCTGTTGAACAGAAAATTGAAGCCTGGAATAGCAAACTGGCCTCTTTCCTGACCTTATCCAGATGTGCATTTTTAACCTGGGCAATCAAGGCCAGGAATAATCATTTCAGAGCCAGAGATAAATCCCTCAGGCTCTGCCAGCACCTACTGCCAAAGGTGCCAGGTGGAAATGGGAACATCCCTCTGCAACAGAGCTTGGATGGGGCAGCGGGTGAGACTGGGAGACCTCCAGCTCTGGGAGAAAAACAAGACACTGAAGGGCTGAAATTGGAGCTCAAACACACAGTCAGTGTGGGGTTCAACTGAGGAAAGCTGAAGAGATCCAGATTCCACCAGGACTTAAACACAGAGCCTGGTGAGGTCCAGGCTGGAGCTAAAATGCAGCTCCATGAGGCAGCTGGAAACATGAGCAGGATGTGGAGCTGCTGGAGACAGTCCAGAAGAGGACATGGAGATGCTCCAGGGCTGGAGTCCTTCTGCTCTGGAGCCAGGCTGGGAGAGCTGGGGGGTCACCTGGAGAAGAGAAGGCTCCAAGGAGAACTTAGAGCTCCTTCCACTGCTTAAAGGGGCTCCAAGAGAGCTGGGGAGGGACCTGGGACAATGGCCTGGAGTAGCAGAAGAAGGGAAATGGATTCCCACTGCCAGAGGGCAGGGCTGGGTGGGATATTGGGAAGGAATTGGTGTCTGGGAGGGTGGGCAGGCCCTGGCACAGGTGCCCAGAGAAGCTGTGGCTGCCCCAGCCCTGGGAGTGTCCCAGGCCAGGTTGGACAGGGCTTGGAGCAGCCTGGGCTGGTGGGAGGTGTCCCTGCCATGGCAGGGGTGGCACTGGTTAAGTTTAAGGTCCCCTCCAGCCCAACCCATTCTGGGATTCTCTGATTCTCCACCAGCAGTGAACATCTCCTAGTAGACTTTGAGTTACCCTTCTGTGAGGAGACACTGACACCTGTGCTCATTCCAAGACCCTCCGCCCCATCAGGTGCTCAGTGGATCCTTCTGCAGTACTTTCAGTCCTTGGGCACTGCCCTGTCCAGTGATCCCTGTGCCAGCCCCAGCTGATGGGGTGGGAGCAGCCCCAGGTGATGGGGTGTGCCAGCCTCAGCTGATGGGGTGTGCCAGCCCCAGGTGATGGGGTGTGCCAGCCCCAGCTGATGGGGTGTGCCAGCCTCAGCTGATGGGGTGTGCCAGCCCCAGGTGATGGGGTGTGCCAGCCCCAGCTGATGGGGTGGGAGCAGCCCCGGGTGATGGGGTGTGCCAGCCCCAGGTGATGGGGTGTGCCAGCCCCAGCTGATGGGGTGGGAGCAGCCCCAGCTGATGGGATGTGCCAGCCCCAGGTGATGGGGTGTGCCAGCCCCAGGTGATGGGATGTGCCAGCCCCAGGTGATGGGGTGGGAGCAGCCCCAGCTGATGGGGTGGGAGCAGCCCCAGGTGATGGGGTGTGCCAGCCCCAGCTGATGGGGTGTGCCAGCCCCAGGTGATGGGGTGGGAGCAGCCCCAGCTGATGGGGTGTGCCAGCCCCAGCTGATGGGGTGGGAGCAGCCCCAGCTGATGGGGTGTGCCAGCCCCAGCTGATGGGGTGTGCCAGCCCCAGCTGATGGGGTGGGAGCAGCCCCAGGTGATGGAGTGGGTGCAGCCCCAGGTGATGGGGTGTGCCAGCCCCAGGTGATGGGGTGTGCCAGCCCCAGCTGATGGAGTGGGTGCAGCCCCAGGTGATGGGGTGTGCCAGCCCCAGGTGATGGGGTGGGAGCAGCCCCAGCTGATGGGGTGGGAGCAGCCTCAGGTGATGGGGTGTGCCAGCCCCAGCTGATGGGGTGTGCCAGCCCCAGCCCCACCCCTGCCCTGGTTGGCCACAGCCCCTCAGGTCTGAGTGGGCCAATCCCTGTGGGCTGAAATACCCCCTGCCAGGCTCCGTGTGGGCTGCGGGAGCTGCCCAGGCAGATGGATGGGCTGTGCCAGTGCTGCTGCCAGCAGCTCCTCCAGCACTTCTCACAGTGCAGGCAGTTTGTTGCACAAAGCAGAAAAATGGGAAAATCCATTGATTTTCTTTCCCCTCACAAGCCTCCTTAAAACAACACCGTGGTGAAGAACAACTGCAGCATTCATCAAGGAAGCTCTTGTCAAACGAGTGAATGGAAGTCCCTAAACTGTTCCTCCTCCACATGTCAAGTGTTTCAAAGTCCTCTAAATGGGAGTGGAAGAAAACCTTTGTTGAGTGTTAAGCTGAGCTGTCCCTGCACGTGTTTCTTTTCCTCAAGTAAGAGTAGAAAAATAAATTAAAAAAGGGGCACACACATCACTAGGCTTGCAAATCCCCCAGACTCCCTGAGACTCTGAACACTTGTCACTTGCTGCAAAGAGGTTTGAGTGATTCACTGACCTAATTTTTAATTTGTCCTTTGGCTTGTTTAGGAATTTGAAGGGGAAAAAGTCAGAGTAAATTGGTATTTGTAGGTGTATTTATTATACAAAAATATTATGTGGGTGTTACGGGTTCACCTACTGCATTTACACAAAATGCATTAAATGCAAGATGGTGTAAAGCCTGTGTAAGTGGGGTGAGTGAGTGGGAAGTTGGAATTGGCACAGGGGCAGTTGAGAGCAGGTGTATCTATCCCCACACACCTTGGCTGGAGGATCCTTGCACATAAAGTAAAGCACATTATAATCCTGTATTTCCACAGGCAGGTGGGAATGGTTCCCCCAGAAACCTCCTTCATGGTGACCTGAGACAGCTGGTGCCTCTGCTTCATGGCAGCTGTACAGCCACAGCCAGACCCTGCCCTCTCCATGCCCTCTCCATGCCCTCTCCATGCCCTATCTGTGCTCTGTCCATGCCCTGTCCATGCCCTCTCTATACCTTACCAATGCCTTATCCATGCCCTGTCCATGCCCTGTCCATGCCCTGTCCATGCCCTCTCTATACCCTACCAATGCCCTGTCCATGCCCTCTCCATGCCCTCTCCATGCCTTATCCATGCCCTATCCATGCCCTGTCCATGCCCTATCTATGCCCTACCCATGCCCTGTCCATGCCCTCTCTATACCCTACCAATGCCCTGTCCATGCCCTCTCCATGCCCTCTCCATGCCTTATCCATGCCCTGCCCATGCCCTGTCCATGCCCTGCCCATGCCCTGTCCATGCCATGCATTTCTCTGCCCCTGGCAGTTCTCTCTGGCCTGTCCCCCACCCCTGCCATGCTCATGTTGTGCCCTGCTGCCCCTCAGTGCCACCAGGGACAGGCACAGAGCAGGTTCCGAAGCTTCCGCAGCCGCCCCACTCCAAAGTGCCCTCCCCATTTCCCCTCCCTTGACAGGTTTCCCCCCAGGCAGCACCTCCCACACTGCAGAGACCCAACTGTGCTGAGCAGAGGTCCCAGGGGAGGGGCAGTGCAGGTGCTTGGAGGTGAAACAGGGCAGGGAAAAGGTGCAAAGGAGCTGGTTCAGAAGATTGTGGTGTGCTCAGGTAAGGTCAGCTGTGTTTCTTTCACCACACTTGTGGTTTCACCCAAGATGTTTTTTGCTGGTGACTCTCTCGGTTCTGTTGTCCAGAGATCTGTGCCAGTATCTACAGAAACTCCTGTTTGCCCCATATTTGTGGTGGTTTCTTGGCCTGAACACTGTAATGCAGCAGCAGCTTCCCCAGCAAACTGCAGACTCTGCAAACGGGAGCTGGAACTCCACAGCTCCTCTCTCGGCCTCTGACACGTCTGTTCAAGCCCTACATGTTTTAATCTCTTCTACCACATTCCCCTCTCCTTGTCTCCTCTCTCAGTCTCTGCTCAGAAGAAAAGTGGTCGTTGCTTCTGGTTTTCATTTTTGCTGTTTTTTCCAAGAAGACTTTGGAAAGGGGCCTGGAGGGAGAGGAAAAGGGGAATGGCTTCACACAGACAGAGGGTTGCCCCATCCCTGGAAGTGTCCAAGGCCAGGTTGGATGGGGCTTGGAGCAACCTGGGCTGGTGGATGGAGTTCCTGCTCATGGCCCTCCCAACCCAAACCATCCTATGAGTCACTGATTCTATGATTTGGTGAGGTGAGAAAAGCCAGTCATCTGCTGGAGGAGGAACTGGGAGGTTGTCAAGAATATCCTGATAGAGGAATGAGATCTTGTAGAAAGAATAAAATCAGGTGATTTGCCCACTTGCCTGGCACACCATGTACTCTCTGTGTGCCTCCAAACCACGGCAAGAGAAGGCCACACCAGACCAGAAAATGAGAATCACTCAGGTACTCCCCTGCCCCTCTGGGGATTTTCTTTGTCAGTTCTGGCAATGTCTAAAGCAAAGGCCTCTGGGCCCTGGCAGTGCCCAAGACCAGCACAGGGGACCATCCACCCCATCTTCACACAAAGCATCAGCTTGGGCCAATGATGTAACATATTCCTGACAAGTCTCTAGTAATTCCCACATGAACCTGCCATTTAAACTAAACCTAAAAGCCATGTCAGACTGGCAGCTTCTGGGTTCAAACTTCAGTCACTGACTCTGCTGTTCATTATTAGGTAAGGAAGGAGGGACTGACATTATTTCCCTGGACTTGTGCAAGGCATCGGGCACCGTCCTGTCTGACACTTGTCTCTGCACTGGAGAGATGTGGGTGTGACAGATGGAGCACCCCATGGGTAAGGAACTGGCTGGATGGTCACACTCAGAGCTGTGGTCAAAGGCTCCTTGTCCCAGTGGAGTGCAGTGACATTCCTCAGGGGTCAGGGTTGGGACTGGCTCAGCAGGGACAGGCAGCCAAGGGCACACCTGGGCTTTGCTCAGCTCACCAGAGTGCTGTGCTCTGAACCCCACACCACAGCCTGGGGCATGTGTTCCAAGGGCACCCCAAGAGCAGGAAGGCCACTGAGGACAAGAGGCACCCCCAGCCTGCCAGGGACATGCCGTGGGTTCGGAAGGACACACCAGCCTCCCTCTGCTCCCAGAGGGGTGAGCTCTGCACTGACAGTGTGTCACAGCCTGCTGCAGTGCCCAGGTGACACCCAGCACTGGGGGGGAAGGGGAACCCCAACCCACCATGCTGGGGTGTGCCAGGAGCCACAGAGCCACTTCCTCGGCTCCAAACCCCAGGAAATCACTGCTGCCTCTGCTCGGGAACAGGCTCCAGTCAGCACTTTCTTCACCACACTGCACAGTAATTTTCCTCATCCTGCCTATATTTAACTTTTCCCCTTGGACTAAAATGTGGTTACAAAAAATTTCTGTCAGCTGGAAAGAAGGAACAATGCCTGGCTCAGCTCCTGTGCTCAGCAGTGAGGAGTCTGCAATTACAGACCAAGAAACAAAACAACACAAACAAAAAAAGCCCCAAAACACCAGTAACAAAAACAAGGCAAAAATCGTTTTCCAATTTCTCAGAGATTCTTCCTTGCAGCTGTTTTTTCTGACAAGGATCAGATCAACACTATGAGGGAAGGAGAGCTCAGAGTAGAGGGCAGTAAAAAGTAAAATCAAGAAAATCAAAACAGGTCTATTTTGCCTTCCAGAACATCTATGGTCACAACATAACTGCAGAGAAGCAGCACCCAAGTGCATCCAAGTGTTCTGAAGGAGACTGACTCTCATTTGGAGTTGGGGTTTCAAACCACTCCTCCCTCTCATGCTCCTTCCTGCCAGAATGGCTGTGCCAGCAGAGCCACCCCAGGGCTCCCTCTGGCTGGGACTGCCTGGGGAGCAGCTGGAACAGCCCACCCAGGGCATCACCCCCCAGTCTGAGAGGGGCAACACCTGCTCTGTCTGCTCTGACCACCCCTCACAGTCCTCTCTGACCACCCCTCACAGTCCCCTCTGACCACCCCTCACAGTCCCCTCCGACCACCCCTCACAGTCCCCTCTGACCACCCTACACAGTCCCCTCTGACCACCCCTCACAGTCCCCTCTGACCACCCTACACAGTCCCCTCTGACCACCCCTCACAGTCCCCTCTGACCACCCCTCACACTCCCCTCTGACCACCCCTCACACTTCCCTCTGACCACCCTATACAGTCCACTCTGACCACCCTACACAGTCCCCTCTGACCACCCCTCACAGTCCCCTCTGACCACCCCTCACACTTCCCTCTGACCACCCCACACAGTCCCCTCTGACCACCCCCACAGTCCCCTCTGACCACCCCTCACAGTCCCCTCTGACCACCCCTCACACTTCCCTCTGACCACCCCACACACTCCCCTCTGACCACCCCTCACAGTCCCCTCTGACCACCCCTCACAGTCCCCTCTGACCACCCCTCACAGTCCCCTCTGATCACCCTACACAGTCCCCTCTGACCACCCCTCACACTCCCCTCTGACCACCCCTCACACTCCCCTCTGACCACCCCACACACTCCCCTCTGACCACCCCACACAGTCCCCTCTGACCACCCCTCACAGTCCCCTCCCACGCTGGAGCCTCCACATCACGGGCAGAGTGACCCACAGGCAGAGTGACCCACAGGCAGGGTGACCACAAGCAGAGTGACCCATGGGCAGTGATCCATGGGCAGAGTGACCCACAGGCAGGGTGACCCACAAGCAGAGTGACCCATGGGCAGTGACCCATGGGCAGAGTGACCCATGGGCAGTGATCCATGGGCAGAGTGACTCACGGGCAGTGACCCATGGGCAGAGTGACCCATGGGCAGAGTGACCCACAAGCAGAGTGACCCATGGGCAGTGACCCATGGGCAGAGTGACTCACGGGCAGTGACCCATGGGCAGAGTGACCCACAGGCAGGGTCACCCATGGGCAGAGTGACCCATGGGCAGAGTGACCCACAGGCAGAGTGACCCATGGGCAGTGACCCATAGGCAGAGTGACCCACAGGCAGAGTGACCCATGGGCAGTGACCCATGGGCAGAGTGACCCATGGGCAGTGACCCATAGGCAGAGTGACCCACAGGCAGAGTGACCCATGGGCAGTGACCCATAGGCAGAGTGACCCACAGGCAGAGTGACCCACGGGCAGTGACCCATAGGCAGAGTGACCCACAGGCAGAGTGACCCATGGGCAGTGACCCATAGGCAGAGTGACCCATGGGCAGTGACCCATAGGCAGAGTGACCCACAGGCAGAGTGACCCATGGGCAGTGACCCACAGGCAGAGTGACCCTTGGGCAGAGTGACCCATGGGCAGTGACCCATAGGCAAAGTGACCCACAGGCAGAGTGACCCATGGGCAGTGACCCATGGGCAGTGACCCACAGGCAGAGTGACCCATGGGCAGTGACCCTTGGGCAGAGTGACCCACAGGCAGAGTGACCCATGGGCAGTGACCCATGGGCAGAGTGACCCACAGGCAGAGTGACCCATGGGCAGTGACCCTTGGGCAGAGTGACCCATGGGCAGTGACCCATGGGCAGTGACCCTTGGGCAGAGTGACCCACAGGCAGAGTGACCCATGGGCAGTGACCCATGGGCAGTGACCCACAGGCAGGGTCACCCATGGGCAGTGACACACAGGCAGGGTGACCCACAGGCAGAGTGACCCTTGGGCAGAGTGACCCATGGGCAGTGACCCTTGGGCAGAGTGACCCATGGGCAGTGACCCACAGGCAGAGTGACCCACAGGCAGAGTGACCCATGGGCAGTGACCCATGGGCAGAGTGACCCACAGGCAGAGTCACCCATGGGCAGTGACCCATGGGCAGTGACCCACAGCACTTGTTTGGGAGGAGCAGCACCACAGTAATTGCTACAAAACTGGGATTTAGCAGTTTAATGACCAATTCCACAGTGGTTTAGCAAGATTTGATGGTGAAGGACACTTGACTGCTTATGTGTTTCCTTCTTCCCTTTTGAATTTCTCCTCCTCCTCTCTCCAACCTTTCCCAGAGCTCTGGAACTGGCTGGGCAGTGCTGCACAGCTTTCTGTGTCTCCTCTTTCAAAATCTGGTTGAATCGATTATTTATGTTTAGCAAAGTGATATATAGATCCCATAAAACGTTAATGTGTGTGGGGAGAAGGAGAGGATGTTTAATAAGAGCAAAGCCAGGCTGCAGGGAGCTGAGCCTGGCCCTCCACAGGGGAGCAAGGCTGGGCTCTGCAAAGCTCTTGGCTTGAGCTGTTTTAGCTGCAAAACCTTAAAATCTGACTTCAAAAAAAATGAAAGGGGAAATTAAATAGACTCCAGTAAGATGATTCCCAGTTGCCTGGGCCCTGCAAGCACAGCAGCTCATCAGAATCATTTAATCCCTGCTGGAAGCCTGAGGACCTGGGCAGGATCCAGAACCTGGCACAGGGTCATGGCCAGATGAACTCCTGACACTTTTACCTCCTGTAAAACCAAGTCAATGGCAATGAGGCCAGAATGTGCCAAAGGTGAATGGAAGCACTTTAATGATGGGCTTTTATTTAGCAAGGCACTGCTCTAGTTGGAATAGAAATTCTATGTTAGAATGAGCAGGTATTTTAATTACAAAATTGATCTCAATAATTAAGACACAAATGCTTTTAGCTACTATTACACTGAGGATCCAGAGCAAACCAGCAACCAGAGAGTTGGCAAAACCAGCTCAGATTATTGCCTGCACAGCTCTGTTCAGCAACCAGAGCACAACCAGAGCTGAAAAACAAGGTACTGTGTGTTCTGCCAGGCAGAGGTGGCACAGTCCCTTCTCCTGCCAGCCCCTGGCACTGCTCAGGATCAGAAGATGCAGCAGTGACACAGCCAGGTGTTTACCAGGAGCACTGGCCAGTAGCTCCACTTGAGTGCCTGGACACTGCTGGGCTGCCCCACTCTCCCTCCTGCCCCAGGGCTCCCCGTGCCCCCCAGATGAGTGTCCATCACACCCGTGGCATCAGTACCACCCTCCATGGCAGAGGAGGGACAGCTGGTGCCACGAGTTCCTTTGGCATAAGAGCTTTTGCACCATGGAAAGAGCTGCAGGTGCCTCCACGAGGTCCTGCAGGTGAGGGCCCAGCTTTGTGCCAGCCTCTTGGCACCATGGACTCCCTTTCCCAGCCTCCCTCAGGAAAGGAATGCAAAACCTCAACTGCTGAGGTCCTGAATATCCAAGGAAGTTTCAGGATTAATCTCTTCACAGAAAGGATGGTCAGGCATTGGAAGGGGTGGCCCAGGGAGGTGGTGGCATCCCCATCCCTGGAGATGTCTGAGGAACAACTGGACGTGGTGCTTGGCATTCTGGGCTGGGTGACAAGGTGGGGATTTGGCACAGGATGGACTCTGATCTTGGAAGTCTTTTCCAGCCTAGAGGATTCTGTGACTCTGTGATTCCTCCTGGTCTTTAACAGGAGCATGGGCCATTCTCACAGCCCTCCTGGTCCAGAGCCCTCCTGCAGCCCATCCCTCTGCCCCAGCCCAGGGAACCCCTTGGGCATGGTTTGGGCCAGGTGGTTTCTTTTCTATCTGCACAGCTTTCCTGCAGGAGGTGAAGTTGGATCCCCACTGCAATTGGTGTTTGCGTTCTGATATTAATTACAGCCCCAGCTCCAATCACACTCATTAGCTGAATGAGCAATAAGGCACTTTAAGCCTCTATCTGTTGATAATATTCTCCAATGGATCCAGGATGTGTCATTTGACACTGATAAACTAGGCAGTATTGTGAGCTGAATGTCTTAAATGCTACACAGATGGGGAATATATTAATTTAAGAAAATGTTATTAAGTGTTTAAGGAGTGTAATTATGAGCAGCCTTCTCGTTTGACACCTGTGTGCAGTCTCTGCTTGAGAGATAAAGGCAGAGCAATGAGAACTGGAAACCAGCCTTCAAATCTCTCAGCTTTTTTCTCTTTTTAACTTCCTGCCAAATTAATTACTTTCAAGACACCACCAATATTGTGAGGAAGTTTTGACTGAAAACAATACTGGTGTGCAGCCCACAGAAATCTTCATTTTGATGCCACATTTATTTGGCAATACAAGACTCTTCCTGAGAAAAGGCAGCTCTGCAGCTTTGTGTGACAGGGACGAGCTGCCCATGAGCTGGCAAAGCTCTGGACAGGACAGACTGTCCCCAGGCTGGGGCTGTGCCAGGGGACCTGCCAGGGCTGGTCAGCCTCAGGATTCTCTGGAATTGGTGGGGAAAGGAGGGAAAATTTATCCTATTATATTGCAGTCAATTCAAAGCTAGTTGTGTAATTCCAAATGAAAGAAGAAGAAAATGCTCTGGGGAGACCTTGGAGCATCTTCCAGGGCCTAAAGGGGCTCCAAGAGAGCTAGAAAGGGACTCTGGACAAGGGTTTGGAGGGACAGGACACAGGGAATGGCTTCCCACTGCCAGAGGGCAGGGACAGGTGGGATACTGGGGAGGAATTGGTGTCTGGGAGGGTGGGCAGGCCCTGGCACAGGTGCCCAGAGAAGCTGTGGCTGCCCCAGCCCTGGGAGTGTCCCAGGCCAGGTTGGACAGGGCTTGGAGCAGCCTGGGCTGGTGGGAGGTGTCCCTGCCCATGGCAGGGGGGTTAGAATTAGGTAACCTTTAAGATCCCTTCCAAACCAAACCATTCCTGGATTCTCTGAGATTCCTCCCCTGGCCTCCTGCTGTGTTGGATGGAGTGGGACAGGCATTCCCTGAGGGTGTTGTCACAGTGGAAAATGTGTCAATGACAACTGGGATGAATCTGTGTTTGTGACAGTGCCTGGATGAGCAGCTCAGACTGAGGTGACCAACTTTCCAATGTGTAATGGCAACAAGAGCAGTGCCCAGGGCATGTCCCACTCCCTCCTGAAGGAAGCAGCTCCTCTCACCACCCCAGCTCCTCCTGGGCCTCCCACAGCATCCCACAGAGCCAACATTAGGAGGAAGACCTCACTGCAGATATTCAGGTGCCCTCTGTAAAGATAATTAATTAAGATTCCTGCTGCACTGCCCCATCATCTGAGCCCAAAAATGATGTTTTGGCATTGCTGAACACCCCGTGGCTGCCTGTCAGGAGGGGAACTGAGCATGGGAACACAGGGAAGTGGATCCTGGGGAGCTGCTCTCTGGCTGCACGTGGAACCTGCCTGAGGCTGCTGCTGTTCAACAGAGTGAGTGGAAGGACACTGGGCTGCTCCTGCATTCCATGGAGAGCTGCTGTACCCTGGGCTCATACTGCTGAGGTGCCAATGTCCCTTTATTTTAAATATTTTGTAGCCACTGCTCCTCTGCAGGTGGCCCCAATGGGCTCCCGAGGAGTTCCAGAGGGGATTTATGTTCTTAGCAAAGTCCTCTGTAAACAGACTCTGTGCAAAGGTGGTAACCAGCAGCCAGGACCTGTTCCCCTTCATTCTACTCCACAAATCTCCAGAGGAACTTCATCTGGAATAATGCAGGAACCTGTGCAGGGGAAAATCAGATGGAAACTGATGTCAGCTGGGTACAAGGAGAATGGATAGAGCATTTTACAAGGGACACCAAAAGGTTTCTGACTTGTTCAGCACAGCAAAAAGCAGTTGAGCTGCAGGTATGATTGGCAGCTGTGAACACACCAGGAACAGTCCCGAGGAGAAGGACAGAACTATGGGAGCAAAGGGGACAGCTGGGAGCAAAGCCCCCAAGGAGCCACAGGCAACAGTTCATCCTGCAGCTCCCTGGGAACTGGGGGCTTCATCCTCACAGTGTCACCTTCTGCAGGCAGCACCAGCACTGCTTGAGCTAAGGAGGCAGCCAAGGTCCTCTGCCCAAACCATTTATTTACAAGAATCCAGACTAAAACTGGTGGATTTTCCAAGGTTTTATAACTTTCCATGAAAAAATCCTACCCTTGGCACATTTGTTCTCAATGCAATGTTCTCTTTCATGTTAAGATTAATAAATATCAATATAATCTTTAACACAGTGCATGTTACTGTTGTTAAAAATAAACTGTAATTTTAAAAACATAAAATAAATCTATATATTTAATAGCCCAAAGTTATCACTTCCATTGGCTGTTTCAGAGCCCTGTTTCCACAAACTCCTTTGCAGCAGCAAGAGGATATTCAGTGTGCCCCTGGGTGAGGTGAGCCAAGGCTCTGCCCCACACACCTTGTGCAGGAACCTGCCAGCATTCCTGGGAATCCTCCTGCTGGGAAGGACACAGACCCCCAGCGGGTGGTTTAAATTTGGGTGGTTTCACACACAGGAGAATCTCCCTGTGCTCGTCCAAACACCAACCCCAGGATCCCCTGCAACGGGCAGTTCATTTATAGCACACCCCAAACCAGTGCAAAAACAGAGCTCAGGGCTTCATTCTACTGGACCAGTGAAGGTGGAGGAAACAGGGAATTCCTTTGCAGGCTGCAGTTTGCAGGCCTGGCTGCTGAGCCTTGTCAGACTTTCCTCTTCCTTGTGAATAACAACGGGTGAGCAGAGGGGTCCCAAGGACATTTGCACCCTGGACTTTATAGCAGCTGCTGTTCAAAACAAGTGCTTTGTTAATTTTTCTCTCCTTATTTGTGTTTCAAACCCATTGTCTATGAATAAACCACAAGAGTGAAGCTTTCAGCCTTCTCTCTGCCAGGGGCTAATGGAAAGCAGGAACACTCGGGATGTGCATTTCAATTGGAACCAGCAACACGATTTTTGTCAAGCCACTTCGTGTCAAGCACATCAGCAAACATGTGCATGGGGAAAAGGTTCGATATTTCAACACTGGTTTCCTTTTGCAGTTTCAAAGTTGCAAGTCCGAAATGTTTCTGTCAGGAAATTTGGGTGAGAAGATATTGAAGTATAAAAAATGCGCATTTGCTGAAAAATGCGTCATAGAAGAAATTGCAGAGTTTCAAGAAAATTGTCGTGTCAACTCACATCCCTCTGTTCCTTTGAAACTTCAGGAGAACATTCAAAGCAAAATCACTCCTAAAACTGTTCTTCCCCAACCTGAGTGCCACAGTCCCTTCCCCACCCACTCACCGTTTAATGGCAGTGGGAAAAGCTTTGGAGCATCACCCTCAGTGCCCCTCAGTGTGGGGCTGCAGGAACCAGGGCAGTGCCTGCAGGAACCAGGGCAGTGCCTGCAGGAACCAGGGCAGTGCCAGGAGCATCAGAGCAGAGCAAAGGTGCCTGAACACAGACTCCAACAGCAAAGCCCCCGAGGGTTTCCATCAGCCTTACACTGGCCCTGTGTGCTCCATCTCTGCAGAACAGTCCCTTGCACAGACAGTTCCAGGGTGAACTGGCCAGGGCTCCTCTGGATCGATTGCAGTTCCTCTCCAGGGACTCGTAGCTGAAATACAAATTCAAGCTGAATAAAAACCAAGAAAAAATCCTTAAAAACTGCCACTGAAGCATAGAAGCCTCTCTTCTTCCTGAATTATGCTGCCAGAATATTGAGAGCACGTGCTGGCCCCCAGCTTGCCCTGCCTGCCCTCACCCCACGGGCAGATCCCACATGGTGCCGTGACAGTGCCCATGTCCCCGGTGTCCCCACAGCATCCATTGCTCTCCAGGGCATGAGTGAGCACAGAGGACATGGGATCTGTTAGGACATGGTCAGCAGCCTGAGGAGAGCTGGGATCTGTTAGGACACAATCAGCAGCCCAGGGAGAGCTGGGATCTGTTAGGACATGGTCAGCAGCCCAGGGAGAGCTGGGATCGTTAGGACATGGTCAGCAGCCTGAGGAGAGCTGGATCTGTTAGGACATGGTCAGCAGCCTGAGGAGACCTGGGATCTGTTAGGACACAATCAGCAGCCCAGGGAGAGCTGGGATCTGTTAGGACATGGTCAGCAGCCCAGGGACAGTTGGGATCTGTTAGGACATGGTCAGCAGCCTGAGGAGAGTTGGGTCTGCTAGGACATGGTCAGCAGCCTGAGGAGAGCTGGGATCTGTTAGGACATGGTCAGCAGCCTGAGGAGACCTGGGATCTGTTAGGACACAATCAGCAGCCCAGGGAGAGCTGGGTCTGATAGGACACAATCAGCAGCCCAGGGAGAGCTGGGATCGTTAGGACATGGTCAGCAGCCTGAGGAGAGCTGGGATCTGTTAGGACACGATCAGCAGCCCAGGGACAGTTGGGATCTGTTAGGACATGGTCAGCAGCCTGAGGAGAGCTGGGTCTGATAGGACACAATCAGCAGCCCAGGGACAGTTGGGATCTGTTAGAACATGGTCAGCAGCCCAAGGAGACCTGGGTCTGTTAGGACATGGTCAGCAGCCTGAGGAGAGCTGGGATCGTTAGGACATGGTCAGCAGCCCAGGGAGAGCTGGGATCTGTTAGGACATGGTCAGCAGCCCAAGGAGAGCTGGGTCTGTTAGGACATGGTCAGCAGCCCAAGGAGAGCTGGGTCTGTTAGGAAATGGTCAGCAGCCCAGGGAGAGCTGGGATCTGTTAGGACATGGTCAGCAGCCTGAGGAGAGCTGGGATCGTTAGGACATGGTCAGCAGCCTGAGGAGAGCTGGGATCGTTAGGACATGGTCAGCAGCCCAAGGAGAGCTGGGATCGTTAGGACATGGTCAGCAGCCCAAGGAGAGCTGGGATCTGTTAGGACATGGTCAGCAGCCTGAGGAGAGCTGGGATCGTTAGGACATGGTCAGCAGCCTGAGGAGAGCTGGGATCTGTTAGGACATGGTCAGCAGCCCAGGGAGAGCTGGGATCGTTAGGACATGGTCAGCAGCCTGAGGAGAGCTGGGTCTGTTAGGACATGGTCAGCAGCCCAGGGACAATTGGGATCTGTTAGAACATGGTCAGCAGCCCAGGGAGAGCTGGGATCTGTTAGGACACGATCAGCAGCCCAGGGACAGTTGGGATCTGTTAGAACATGGTCAGCAGCCCAAGGAGAGCTGGGTCTGTTAGGACATGGTCAGCAGCCCAGGGAGACCTGGGATCTGTTAGGACATGGTCAGCAGCCCAGGGAGAGCTGGGTCTGTTAGGACATGGTCAGCAGCCTGAGGAGAGCTGGGATCGTTAGGACATGGTCAGCAGCCCAGGGAGAGCTGGGATCGTTAGGACATGGTCAGCAGCCCAGGGAGAGCTGGGATCGTTAGGACATGGTCAGCAGCCCAGGGAGAGCTGGGATCTGTTAGGACATGGTCAGCAGCCCAGGGAGAGCTGGGATCGTTAGGACATGGTCAGCAGCCTGAGGAGAGCTGGGATCGTTAGGACATGGTCAGCAGCCTGAGGAGAGCTGGGATCGTTAGGACATGGTCAGCAGCCTGAGGAGAGCTGGGATCGTTAGGACATGGTCAGCAGCTTGAGGAGAGCTGGGATCGTTAGGACATGGTCAGCAGCCCAGGGAGAGCTGGGATCGTTAGGACATGGTCAGCAGCCCAGGGAGAGCAGGATCTGTTCACTGAACCCCCTCCCCACACAGCCAAGCCCTGCCCTGGTGCATGGTGAAGCAGGAGGGCCCTGAAAGGTCCCCCCACCCACATGTGCATGTGCAGGACATGGCAGGCATGAGAGTACCCCAGCTGGGTCTGATAATGCTGTTTTTAACCTCAGGGTGAGAGCCCTGCACACTCAGTGCTTCTCATCTGCTGGTGGAAGGACCAGCAGGTGCTGCATGGAGAGCAGGGCTGGGAACAGGAGAGCCCTGAATCTGCCAATCCCAGACTAGTCTGGGTGGGAAGGAGCTTCACGACCATCTCATTCCACCTTTGCCATGGGCAGGGACACCTCCCACCAGCCCAGGCTGCTCCAAGCCCTGTCCAGCCTGGCCTGGGACACTCCCAGGGCTGGGGCAGCCACAGCTTCTCTGGGCACCTGTGCCAGGGCCTGCCCACCCTCCCAGACACCAATTCCTTCCCAGTATCCCACCCAGCCCTGCCCTCTGGCAGTGGGAAGCCATTCCCCCTTGTCCTGCCACTCCAGGCCCTTGCAAAAAGCCCTTCTCCAACTTTGCCATAGGCCCCATCTAAGTAAGAGGGTGTGCTGTGGTGACCAACAGCTGGGCTGTGGTACAAACTCCCATCAGGATGTTGCAGAGCATGAGAAGGTCCCCCTTGAGCCTCTTTTCCTCCAGGCTGAGCCCCCCAGGCCCCCGAGCCTCTCCTTTTATGACGTTCCCTGTAGACCCTTCTCTGAACTCCTCTCCAAAGCTTGTCCAAACTGCAGTTTGGACACACCTGGCCCGGGGCACCCCCGTGCCCAGGGATCCCTGAGGGCAGTGAGGTGCCAGGCAGGACCCAAGGCAGCAGCACAGTGTACACAAGGAGACTGAGCTAAAGGCAACAGCACCAAAAGAAGTGGCAGGTTCAATTGCTCTACTTTATTAGATGCTGACAAGAGAACATAAATCCCTATCTGCAAAAATCGGTTATGTGCATTTGGACAACTGAATAAGGAGGCCTGAAATATTGTTCTATTTACTTTCAAGGCACAGAACCAAAACACTCTTTGTTGCCTCATAAAATGCAGCATAGTGAAGTTAATACCTCTTTGCCAGCAGCTTTTGGCTCCCTCCTGCCAGAGCCAGTGTCCGTTCTCGAGGCTGTGCCATCAATCCCGAGCCCACAAAGCCCTGGGGTTTGTGCCTGAGCTTCCTTGGCCAGGGCTGAAATCAGTTCAGATCATCTGTGCCATCACAGGGCTGTCCCTCAGCAGGCACTGGCTGCGCCCAGCACGGCAGGGGCACAGAGGGCACCTCTGACCTGCCCTTCTGAGGGCCCTTGCCCCTGAACAGCACAATGGGGGGGCAGAGATCCTGGGCTGCTGGACACCCCTCTGGGTAGGGGCAGAGGGCAAAGGAGGCTCCATCATGGAAGTTCAGATGGGTAAAGGTTCACCCACATTTGGGATTGTCCAGCCTGCAGAAAAGGAGGCTCAGAGGGAACCTTCTCGCTCTCTCCAACTCCCTGCCAGGAGGGAGTAGTCAGAGCAGGGATCGGGCTCTGCTCCAGGGAACAGGGACAGGGGGAGAGGGAATGGCCTCAGCCTGGGCCAGGGGAGGAGGCTCAGGGTGGACATCAGCAGGAATTTCCTCCTGGAAAGGGTGGGCAGGCCCTGGAGGTGGCCAAGGCGGGACTGGCTGTGGCACTGAGTGCTCTGGGCTGGGGGACAAGGTGGGTATCGGGCACAGGATGGGCTCCAGGGGTTGGCAGGGCTTTGCCAAGGTGGGCATCGGGCACAGGGTGGGCTCCAGGGGCTGGCAGGGCTTTGCCAAGTTGGGCATCGGGCACAGGGTGGGCTCCAGGGGCTGGCAGGGCTTTCCCAAGTTGGGCATGGGGCACAGGATGGGCTCCAGGGGCTGGCAGGGCTTTGCCAAGGTGGGTGTCAGGCACAGGGTGGGCTCCAGGGACTGGCAGGGCTTTGCCAAGGTGGGCATGGGGCACAGGGTGGGCTCCAGGGGCTGGCAGGGCTTTGCCAAGGTGGGCATCGGGCACAGGGTGGGCTCCAGGGGCTGGGAGGGCTTTGCCAAGGTGGGCATGGGACACAGGGTGGGCTCCAGGGGCTGGCAGGGCTTTGCCAAGGTGGGCGTCAGGCACAGGGTGGGCTCCAGGGGCTGGCAGGGCTTTGCCAAGGTGGGCATTGGGCACAGGGTGGGCTCCAGGGACTGGCAGGGCTTTGCCAAGGTGGGTGTCAGGCACAGGGTGGGCTCCAGGGACTGGCAGGGCTTTGCCAAGGTGGGCATCGGGCACAGGGTGGGCTCCATGGGCTGGCAGGGCTTTGCCAAGGTGGGCATCGGGCACAGGGTGAGCTCCATGGGCTGGCAGGGCTTTGCCAGCCTCAGGGATTCTGGGATTCTGCCCTCACAGCATCGCTGGCGATTCCACCTTCACTGCAGCACAGAGATAAGTGGCAGAGCCTGCAGTGCCCTGTGCTGTGGATTCAGTCCCTGCCTGTCTTCGTTTTTCAACCCAGTTATTCAACGCAGTTATTTTTGGGAAGCCCCTGGGACAGTCTCAGGCTGCAAATTCAACAGCAGAGTCACACGAACGTGTCCCACTTGTCTCAGCCGGGAGCCAGCGCGCAGCACTCGCGTGGAACTCGGAATCAATGATTTATTCAGCATAAGTGATTTATTTTATTCTGCTCCTTTAATAGCCAAAAGCAAAACTTTCTGTCTTCAGAGGTTCTCAGCTCAGTGCTGGGGTTGGTTTTTTTCCAATACAAATAATCCCAAAGTGCTGCTTGCTGACAACAGACAGGACATGGATGGTAACAGTCCCTTGGCTCCACAGTGGGACAGGCAATCAAAGGGGCCCAAATTTGCTTTCCAAGATCTTCATGCAAGGAGATGTTCACTCACATTTCCTTGGTATGCGAACATTAAATAGCAGGCGCTTGGCAAATTAAAATATTTATGAAATTCCAGCTCTGAAATGGAAAGCAGACATGTCTTTTTGCTGTACCTTTAGGAAAAAACTCAAGCTGATCCAGATATTATGTGAGGAATTGAACTTCTCCTCCCAGCCTTGTCCCTTCATCTGGGCACAACAGCTCCTGTAATTCTTACACTGAATTTTGCAGACCTTCACTCATCAGTTTTCATTGATTCTTGTGGGCACGAAGCATAGCCAGTACTTCCCAAACCTCCAAATTGCTATCTCATTAGCAGCTCAGCATGGTGTGCCTTGTGCATACCAAACGAGGTGCTGTGCCTGTGCCTCACACTTCCTTCCATGCATTTCCATAGAAACATTCAAAGCACAGTTATTTCTGAGATTACTTCTCTGCGTTGTTGTCTGTCCCCCCTTGCCACAGGAGCAGAGTGATTAAAGGGTCCCACACTCCCCATTTCTCCCTTCAGCTGAGTTCCAGCAGCGCCAGATCTTCCAGCACAACTGAAAACCAGAGAGAGACCATGGAAAGGGGCAAAGACAGACTAATAGAAAAACCAAAATAATGGAATTTTCTTAATTAAAATGCTACCCCTGAAATGAAGGCAGGAGCACTACAGAGATGAAACCCTGTGGAGAGCAGGATCAGGGCACAGTGCAAAGGACACAGAGCCTCCCCCAAAAGCGGGGGGAAGTCCTAAAATATATGGAAAATAAAATGATTGTACCCTTAACAGAATGTGAACCATTGGTAATGAACTGGCTCCCAGCTCTCCAGCTCCAATGGAAAGCTCATTTGCTTTATATAATTGGAAGTGTCATATTCAATAGCACTTTCTGAACCCTTTTTTTGAAGAAAATTCACAATAATTTGTTGCAATACAGCCCCATTGATTCCTGTTTGGAGTTATAGATCAGGTAATTAGACATAATGAAAAGCAGAGGAGGGAGAAGGATGTAACATTTCTAAAGCTATAGAGTGGTCGTCACCCACTGTGGTGCTTGTATGGATTCTCCTGATGATACAGAAACCTGGAACTCTTGGGAGCAGCAATAATGACACTCCAATGTCTCTGGGAACACGAGAATTACAATGTTGTTTAGTGCTGGCTGGGCTGTGACAGAGTGAAAGGATGGGCAGGCAGAAGGGGTGAAGGAGGGGGATGTGGGACAGGGCAGGTGCCTCCCGTGCCAGCTCTGCTGAGGGAGGAGGAAGGAGAGCAGCTGGTGGGTCCCTCAGAGCTGCCTTTTTCTCTGCCTTCCCACTGCCATCAGAGGTTGACTCATTTCAGTCCTTTTACAACTTGATTTCACAGCTGCTTTTGGGCACAACTTTAGAGCTGGGGGAGGAGAGAGGAGAGGGAAGAGCAGCATCCCATCTCTTCCCCTCTGCCTCAGTGTTTCACTCACACCCTCCAGCAGGTAGATGGACAGTGACCCCAGCACTGCCCCAGATGCCACCCTGCTGTCCTGTGTGGGAATCCATTTCTGATACCAGAGCCACAGAGCTCAGCAGCCCCTCACTCCCTTCCTTTCTTTTTATACCTCCTTTCTTCCAAAGGAAAAGGCTTGAATTCAAGACTTTTTCACATCTTGGCTGGGACACTCAAGGGCTAAACCCTCCCCCCAACAGGCTGATCCCCCTTTCGACCACCTGCAGCAGGGGGAATAAAAGCCATGGAGTAACAGAGGGTTCCCCAGCTCCTCTGCCAAGAGCATTCTCAAGAGGGGAATGAAGGATCTGAGATGGGCTGAGAGGGTGTTACCTGCAGAAGGCCTGTCCTGGTAAGGCAGATATCTCTGAGGAAGCTCTGAAGTGGCTCTTTGGGTACTTCTTCATGTTCAGGGCTTAAAATGCCCTTTAAGCAAAAGGGATTAGGAGAAATTTCTTCTGAGCCAAGATTTTCCACATTTGATTCCTAAACATTTCAGGCATGTCCCGCTGCTGTGCATGCCCAGCAATTGCTGCCTCTGGAGCAGCCTTTGCACAGGTGTTCTGGCTGCCATGAAACTTGGCCTCCAGTCAGAGACTGTGGCTGCTGCCCATCACCCTGCAGTGAATGGCTGGTGAAGGCAACTCCTGCAAACAACTCCAGCTCTTTGGGGAAGGAGATGGTGGGATGGGAGCATGTTGTGCCGTGCTGGGCTGCCTGCACAGCTGGCCCAGGCTCTGACTGGCTCTTCTATGAAATGAATCACAGAATCCCAGGCTGGTTTCAGTTGGAAGGGACCTTAAGGTCACCCGATTCTCTCCCCGGCAGAGGCAGGGACACCTTCCACTAGACCAGTTTGTTCCAACTCCTGTCCAAGCTGGCCTTGAAATGGAAAGCACATGAAAGCCAGATGTGAAGAGGAAAGGACTTCAAGAAGTATGTTCTTCTTGCACAAATTCACAGGGAATTCCTTTGGAAACACTCCCTTCCTCTTCCATGGGAACTCAGTCCATGCTCACCAAGCACAAAGCATCACAAAGCATTTTAAGCAGCCGAGACATTCAGTGTGAGACTTCACATGGGGGATGCAGGATGTGTGAAACCAGCCCTAAATGGGAGCAAAAAAGGAAGAGCTGCTCTATTCCCCAGGGTCTGCCACCGTGCTCTCAGGCTCTGCAACTCTGCAGCATTTCTGATGGGGAGCATTATAAATATTCATACAGACACTCAGAGGCTAAAATTAAATGAGCTCGTCAGGGCTATTTTTGGTGTAATGGACGTGGGCAATAAGAAAACCCCAGGCCAGTCACTACATGGGCTGGGGTAACAGTGATGCCTTTCCCCCCATTTCAGGCAGCCATGGGGAAGGGAAATTAAAACATTTAGATGGAGAAGCATGTTGAGAGGAGGCAGTGAGAGGGGCTGGGGTGACAGCAGTGCTCCCAGCAGAGCCCCCGCTCGGATCGGAGCTGGGCCCGGCTCTGATGAATAAATTCATCAGTCATATGGATGAGACACTCCTGTGCTGGGAGAGAGCAGTGGGGGAAGGAGAGAGCTGGGGAGCCCCGGGATGTGAGGGGCAGGAATGAAATCACAGCTCAACACAAACCTGTGAAAGCCCCATGAGGTGGGGCAGGGCAGGGAGCCCACGGTACAAAATGGGACGGGGCTCCACAGTGTTCGTTCCTGGCTGGAAAAGGATCTCTGAGATAATGCTGTGAAAAGGGCAGTTGATGGCTCTGCTGTGACTGCAGAAAGGCATCAAGTCAGGCATGGAAAGGGAAATATGGAGGCTAAAAAACAGAGAAAAGGCTCCTTGATGCACATGTGGGTGCAGGAGGGCTGCAAGTGCCCAAGGAACCAACGGTGGGAACTGAGGGGACAGGAGGGGCAGCTCCAGAGGGAGATGATGCACCAGCAAGGGGCTGGAGGGAGCAGACATGGGAATGCTTTTCCAGGGGATGCTGCTTTCCATTTCCTCCATTCCTGCATTTTCTTTCTACAAACCAAATCCATCAGGCCGTTCCCAAGGCTGCAGGGCCAGGGGGCCTTTGCTCCAGCACAGCACGGCAGCCCCGATTACACGGATTCAGCCAGGCACTCCTTTGCTGGCTTTGGTGCTTTTAGTTTTAATCTTTTACAATCTGGAGAGGCATCTTTAGAGGCACGAGCTCCTGGGATGCTCTCAAAAGCTGCTCACAGCTCTCGCAGTGGGCGTTTGCCTTGCCAGGTGCTCCGAGGACACCGGAGCGGCTCCGGCTGCCAGGAGTGAACCTGGGAGGGGTTGGTGTTCAGCAAACCTCCAGAGAAGGGAGAGATCCACCCTCTGCTCGTTTTAAATACCTCTTGAAATTCTGCTGGCATAATGAGCACTCCCTGCCTGGCTCAGATGGGGCTCTGGGTTGTGTGGGGGGTGCTGGGGGTGCCCTGAGCTCACGTTGGGGCACAAAGGGATGGAAAACCTTCCTGTGAGGAAAGGCTGAGAGAGCTGGGATTGTTAGGCCTGGAGAAGAAAGGACTGGGGTGACCTTATTGCAGTCTTTTAGTACCTAAAGGGGCTCCAAGAGACCTGGAGAGGGACTGGGGACAAGGGATGGAGGGACAGGACACAGGGAATGGCTTCCCACTGGCAGAGGGCAGGGCTGGGTGGGATATTGGGAAGGAATTGGTGTCTGGGAGGGTGGGCAGGCCCTGGCACAGGTGCCCAGAGAAGCTGTGGCTGCCCCATTCGTGTTCCAGGCCAGGCTGGATGGGGCTTGGAGCCCCCTGGGCTGGTGGGAGCTGTGCCAGGGTGGTGCAGGGTGACCCAGCCCGGGCCACACGGTGTCCCCAGGGTGCTGCTGAGGCTGCAGGGATGCTGCTGCTGGCTCTGGAATGTCCCTGGTTTTCTCCCATGCCCAACGATTTTCAATCCCTGCGTTTGCCACACGCCCTTCACTGTTGTGTCAAAGCACAGAAGTGACTTTGCCTTTCAGCTCATGGTTCAGATTTCTTTCTTTTTTGACATAATGTGACATAATTCAATGTACTGGGTGCAATTATAAGCAGTTTGATTGTGGCTGGCGTGTCACTCAGGGCAATTATTTCTTCTTAATAGTAGTAATTGACACTCTGAGTTGCCAAAGATAAGAAATGCAGCAGTAAGCAAAGCCATTTGTCATCCCTGCAGCCTCGATAAATAATAATTGAACTGGCTGCCTGTATTGACAAACAGAGAGGCAGCTCTGATCCCAGGGAAATGCTAAAAACACAAAAAGCAGCTTGTTTTTGAGGGATTGCCATTTATCCAGAGATAAATCTCCCACTTATTTCTAAGTTGCTTTTTGTTTGTTGTTTTTTTTTTTTTTTTATTTCTGAAGAGCATTTGTTTTAACTCAAAAATCCAGAGATATCAGATGGGAGGTTCTTCAGAATTTTATCCAATAATGCTTTATATTTATTTATTTATTAATATAGAACATTTCTTCTTGTCATTCACAGGCAAGCTCCTTAATCTTAGCAGAAAAAAAATCATTAGATAAAATAACAAAGTAGCTTTTTACTTGGAAAACAGTTTTGCCAGGTAATCTTTGCAGATCCATCTGGGATAAGGGCCTGGTCAGTGTGGTGGGTGGGCTGTGCCCTCCTGGCAGATGCTCAGGCAGGGAAGAGGGTGGAGGTCCCAGCCCTGGAGCCCTCAAGATCTCCACAGAGACCTGCCCAGTCCCAACCAGTTCTGTCCCATTCAGTGCCATTAAATGGGTTTGGGTTGATGGTTGTGGTTGGACAGGAGAGGTCCCACCTCCAGTGGCTGCACATGTCACACAGAACTGAACTGGTGCACATGGAAATGCTCTACTCTGCCCTTCTTATTTTTAGTTTTTTAATCATCTACTAGAACTTCAAACAGGCAGTGAACTTAAATACCAGAAAATGACCACCCTGCTGCTGCCCCGGGTAAGAGGCAGATACTTTTTATACTTAGGTTTTGAATTTCCAGTATTTGGAGGTTGCCCAGAGCAGCTGTGGCTGCCCCATCCCTGGGAGTGTCCCAGGCCAGGCTGGACAGGGCTTGGAGCAGCCTGGGCTGGTGGGAGGTGTCCCTGCCCATGGCAGGGGTGGCACTGGGGGGGCTCTGAGGTCCCTTCCCACCCAAACATTTCTGGGATTTGGTGATTCCCTGGCTATAGCTCTTCCTGTTTCTCTTTTCCTCTCTCCCTTTTCCTTGCTGGAACAACCAGCCAGGGCTGTGACAAGAAACCAGTGAGTGCCAGGACACAGGGAATGGCTCCCCACAGCCAGAGGGCAGGGACAGGTGGGATATTGGGAAGGAATTGGTGTCTGGGAGGGTGGACAGGCCCTGGCACAGGTGCCCAGAGAAGCTGTGGCTGCCCCAGCCCTGGGAGTGTCCCAGGCCAGGCTGGACAGGGCTTGGAGCAGCCTGGGCTGGTGGGAGGTGTCCCTGCCCATGGCAAGGGTGGCACTGGGGGGGCTCTGAGGTCCCTTCTGAGCCAACTCACTCTGTGATTCTGTGATTC
The DNA here is from genome assembly GCF_047495875.1 of Pithys albifrons albifrons. Taxonomy (NCBI): domain Eukaryota; kingdom Metazoa; phylum Chordata; class Aves; order Passeriformes; family Thamnophilidae; genus Pithys; species Pithys albifrons. The sequence goes on along the minus strand of NC_092463.1, from coordinate 588,899 downwards.
TAATTCAGTTCAAAAATAAACATTGAATATCCTAAACAGAATGGCCATGCCAGGGAGAGTTATTCCCATGGAACAGGCCCACATGGCTCCTGCAACTCCTGCTCTCCTCACTCGCTCCTGGAAAGGTTCCCTTCTGAACACCAGGATGGCTTTTAGGACAGTTGGGCTATTCCAGTGCAGATCATTTTGTGCCTTGGTGTTCCCAGAGTTACCCAGGATTCCTCCCCTGCTTTGCCATTCCCAGCAGGGAATTCCTGTTCTGGACAGAGCTGAGGCTGCTGCTGCCCTCAGCAGCTCTGGAGATGTTCCTCATCCCCACGAGTGAGAACAAGTGGAGATTGAACACCAACCACAGGGAAACACCATGAATATTTAATGAGCTGTTAAACATTTATTAATCATTCATATGCAGATGATTAAAAAATTAATACAAAATCTGAGAATGATTTAGGAAGGAGTGAGCTCATGCTGACAGATGTGAGGAGCTGCTGGAAGGGGAGGGTGGGTGAAGGAGATGGCACAGAAGTCCTCTGGGACCAATCCTGTCTGCTTTGCAAATATCAATGCAAAGCCAAATTCAACAGGGCCACACATCCTCCAGCTCCAGGAGTGAGCTGGGGGGCAGGCAGGGGCAGGCAGGGACAGACAGGGACAGGCAGGGACAGGCAGGGACAGGCAGGGACAGGCAGGGTTGTGCAGGGACAGACAGGGTTGTGCAGGGACAGGCAGGGACAGGCAGGGACAGCCAGGGACAGGCAGGGACACGCAGGGACACGCAGGGACACGCAGGGACAGACAGGAACAGGCAGGGTTGTGCAGGGACAGACAGGGACAGGCAGGGACAGGCAGGGACAGGCAGGGACAGACAAGGACAGGCAGGGACAGGCAGGGACAGGCAGGGTTGTGCAGGGACAGACAGGGACAGGCAGGGTTGTTCAGGGACAGGCAGGGTTGTTCAGGGACAGGCAGGGACAGGCAGGGTTGTGCAGGGACAGACAGGGACAGGCAGGGTTGTGCAGGGACAGGCAGGGACAGGCAGGGTTGTGCAGGGACAGACAGGGACAGGCAGGGTTGTGCAGGGACAGGCAGGGACAGGCAGGGACAGGCAGGGACAGGCAGGGTTGTTCAGGGACAGGCAGGGACAGGTAGGGACAGGCAGGGACAGGCAGGGACAGGCAGGGTTGTTCAGGGACAGGCAGGGTTGTTCAGGGACAGGCAGGGACAGGCAGGGACAGACAGGGTTGTTCAGGGACAGGCAGGGACAGGCAGGGACAGACAGGGACAAACAGGGACAGGCAGGGACAGGCAGGGTTGTTCAGGGACAGGCAGGGACAGGCAGGGTTGTGCAGGGACAGGCAGGGTTGTGCAGGGACAGACAGGGACAGGCAGGGACAGGCAGGGACAGGCAGAGTTGTGCAGGGACAGACAGGGACAGGCAGGGACAGGCAGGGACAGGCAGGGTTGTGCAGGGACAGGCAGGGACAGGTAGGGACAGACAGGGACAGGCAGGGACAGGCAGGGACAGACAGGGTTGTGCAGGGACAGACAGGGACAGGCAGGGACAGGCAGGGTTGTTCAGGGACAGGCAGGGACAGGCAGGGTTGTTCAGGGACAGGCAGGGACAGACAGGGACAGGCAGGGACAGGCAGGGTTGTTCAGGGACAGGCAGGGACAGGCAGGAGCAAGGCTGTTGCAAGGACATAGCATCAACCATAGTTCTAATTAAATCCACAGAAATATATTTGAAGTAACCAGAAGAGCTTAAACTTTGCTTTGCCTGCCTTCCCTTCACTCTCCTCCATTTCTGAAGGTGTATGAAGAGCATCAAGCATGTCTCTGTCTCCCCACTGCACTTCCAATTTCCCCACTTTTAGTATGAATAGGGGAAGATCTGTGTTTTCCTTCCCCCCCTGACAGGGCCTGTACCCAGGGGGGGGTTTGTAACCTGCTGGCAGAGACAAACCCCTCCAGCTCAGAGCCTGAGGCCTGTGCTCATTCCGAGTTATTCCTGATAATCCCAAACTTTGCATTGCAAAAGGAAAGAGCTGCCTCAGACCGTTGTTGCTTCCTCAGCACGGGCTCCCACAGACTCCACAGTCACCTCTGGAGCCTTCACAGACACAGCAGGAATTTAACCTGTTTGGGAGCACCAAAGGCAGAGTCCCCCGTGGTGCCACCACCGGTGCCAGTGCCAGGGCAGCTCAGCCAGGGCACACTGGGGACTGACCTTCTGAGCTGAACAGGGTTCCTCAGCCCTGGCCAGGCACAACCAGCAGCTGACACCAGAAATGGCTTCAAAACAACCACCAGAGTCTGCTCCTCCTCTCCAGGGAACAGACTTTTTATTCTACTTTTCAGCAGAAAGAGCACAAGACAAAGAGGTGAATGGCACAAATCTCCAGCCAGGATAGAATGAATCAGAGAATCCCAGACTGCCTTGGGCTGGGAGGGACCTTAAAGCTCATCTCATTCCACCCCCATTCCACCGGGACACCTCCCACCAGCCCAGGCTGCTCCAAGCCCTGTCCAGCCTGGCCTGGGACACTCCCAGGGCTGGGGCAGCCACAGCTTCTCTGGGCACCTGTGCCAGGGCCTGCCCACCCTCCCAGACACCAATTTCTTCCCAATATCCCACCCAGCCCTGCCCTCTGCCAGTGGGAATCCATTCCCCTTTTTCTGCTGCTCCAGGTCCTTGTCCCAAGTCCCTCTCCAGCTCTCCTGGAGCCCCTTCAGACACTGGAAGGGGCTCTAAGTTCTCCCTGGAGCTTCTGATTTTCAGGGTGGTTTTTCCTCTCTGGAAGGCCAACAGGAATCCAGAGTAGGAGACACTGAGCCTTTGGAAAAGTTGTTAAAATGAAAAATAGTGGATTTGTAGAAATTTATTTGATCTGTGTAAGGTTTCACAGGGACAGAAAGCTTTGCCTAAAATAAAAAAGACAAGATAGATCAAGTAGATTTTAAGATTCCAGTTGCATCAGTTAAATTACAATGAAGTTAAATTAGAATGAAAGTCCAGTGAAAAGTGTTAGGAAACAGATTGCATTTTTCTTAGGACACAGATATTACAGAAAACCTTGCAACAAATAGAGCATTTCTTGACTTAGAATGTTCTGGCTGTTTTCCATTTCCCCTGTAGCTTTGGGAAGGGGAAGGAGGTTTGCCCTTTCCCACCTGTAAAATTTTGTCTTGGTTTGAGACAAGCAACTGCCAACCCCCCCAAGCACAGAGAGAAAAGCCTCCCTCCTAACACCAGGGAAAGGGAGGAAAAGAGAGGGGAAAGGAAAAAACACTTCAAACTGCATTTATACTAAATCTACATATATTTTTCACAGAAAGAGACAATTAGAAGAGAGTACAAATATTCACTCACACAAGTCTGCAACAACAAGTTCCCCACCTCAACTTCTTAACAAACACACAAACTCTACTGTCCTAACTACACATTACTTAAGAAGAAGCTTATTCCCCAGGGAGACAAACCCAAGCAGAAAGGAGAGACCCAGAACAACACATTTTACTTTCCTGAGGTACCCTGTGAGCCAGTGGTGGGCCTGGTCCTCTCCATCCCCCCTGGGACAGCATCGTGTGTCCTCCCAAGAGGAGGCTGAGAAGTGACTCCTTAACCACTCCCACACTGGTTCCTCCTTCCCTGGAGATGATGCCATAATGTGGGATGGAATACAGAATTACTGGCTAGAAGAGGTCAGCTGTTGGCTCAGCCCAGCTCAGGTCAGCTGACAGCTTCAGCCTAGTCCAGACTCCAGAGCCCAAATCCAGGCCCACCTGGGTGAACCCATAACAAATTTCCAGCCCTATTCACACACAAAAAAAGAGAAAGGGGAAAGATGCCATGAATGAGACTGAAATCATCCCTTTTTACTTGAGTAACATTGAGTTGTTGATCATTCTGACTTTACAGAAGTGAACAGAGAACAATCCTGTGGAACCCACTGTCCAGATGTCCCCAGTGCCACGAGAAATGGAGCCAGACTGAACCCTGGAGGGTCTGGTTACAATTGTGAGAAAAATGATCCTGTGTGTCCATTTCTGTGGGCAGCAATGGCAATTTATTCTCTTTTAATCACTGTCTTCTATCAAAATTTCTCCAGTGTGATACATGAGCATCTGTTACAGCAGCTCCACATTGTGCCTCTGGAAACTCCACAATAAATGGGTTTAATTGTATTGAAAATGATGGTAATAATTCAGGTATGTACAATATGCACATGAAGCTACTGACTGCACAAAAGATATTTCTAATATTGTATTTGTTAATGAATTTCCCCTGGAATGACAGTGCCAGCACCCAGTGTGTGGTGGGGGGTCTCAGAGTGGGGGCCAGGAGACATTGTCTCTGCAATAAAACAACACTGACCTCTCTCCTGCCTCTGTGCTCCTTCTGCCATGACAAATAGATTTAATTTCAGAGCTTTTGAGAAAGTTGCATCAACATTTAAACTAATTCTGAAAAGTTGCTTTGAAAATGTAACTTCCCTTCCTTCCTCCTGTCAGTGATGCCCCATCCTCGCTCAGCAGGGATGGGAGGGGTGGGAGCAGTGGAGCCAATTCCCTGCCTGGCACTGCAGGTGTGTGTCCTGCAGGAACATCTCCAGGTGACCTGGAGTAACTGGGACGAGGCTCTGAAAGTGAGAGGAGGAGAGGAAACAGCCTCAAGTTGTGCCCTGGAGTTTTAGGTTGGATAACAGGGAAATTTGTCCATGGAAAGGGCTGTCCAACCCTGGCACAGCTGCCCAGGGCAGGGGAGGAGGGTTGTAAAAGCCACGTGGATGTGGCACCTGGGGACGTGGGTTAGTGGCATGGCCCTCAGGGCAGCCAGATTTAAACATGTTACTCCTTCCAAACGTGGCTGAAAGGCCTCTCTTGCTTTGCCCTCAGCTTCTGGGATGGGAATCTGAGATTCAGGACCTTGTGGGAGCAAAATTTTCCCTGCAATCCCCAGAGCTGGTGTTGGATGGAAACCAGCACCACATGCCCTAATTGTGCTGTGGGTGAAATGGGCAAAGGGGCACAGCAGGGCAGGAAATGCAATTGCACTTCAGGCTTTTGAACTGAAGCTTAATTATATCCCAGAATTTACTCTGCTCTTCACATGGGGCTCTAGATAGACCAAGATTAATTGTGCTGTGGAGATCTCTCCCCCCCTGGCCCAGCTCTCTCTCTCTCTGCCTGGTTGCCTGTGTATCCTGACCAGGCAATAAACCATTTTCTGAGGACAGGAAAACTCCAATCTCTCTGCTATTAGCAGTACAGGTTTTTCTGCACTGGGAAGGTTCATCAATTACACCAACATAATTACCATATAACCATACTCCAGTAATTATTTCACTATAGCTCTTCCTGTAGTGACTGCTATTGAATAAAGCAGCTTTTTCAATACACCTTAAATCTATTCCCCAGCAACACCAACTAAATCAAAACATGTCCTGTTACTGAAGAACAAATACTTTGTGTTGGGAGTTCTGCTGGAGGAGGCAAAGCTGCTCAACTGTGATGTTAGTGCAGGTTTCTGGCAGGCAAACAGGGCCAGACAAAGCCCCCCCTGGGCACTGCCAATGGCTCTCTGTGCCCCCCGGGATGTCCCAGGAGGGGGAGTCCCCCAACCTGGGGTGAGCTGGGACCTGGCCTGAGGTGAGTGTGACTCCAGTCCTCCCAGAGCTCAAGGAGTGTTTGAACAAGACTCTCAAGCACATGGTGGGATTGGGGTGTCCTGGGCAGTACCACGAGATGAGTGGATCACAGAATCATAGAATGGATTGGGTTGGAAAAGCCCTCCGAGATCATCAAGTCCAACCCTTGGTCCAACTCCAGTCCCTTTACCAGATCATGGCACTCAGTGCCACGGCCAAGCTCAGCTGAAAAACCTCCAGGGATGGGGAATCCACCCCCTCTCTGGGCAGCCCATTCCTATCCCTGAGCACTCTCTCTGCAAAGAATTTCCACCTGCTCTCCAACTTCAATTTCCCCTGGCAGAGCTTGAGCCCATCGTGCCCCCTTGTCCTATTGCTGAGTGCCTGGGAGAAGAGACCAACCCCCACCTGGCCAGAACTTCCCTTCAGGATGACCCTTGTGGTTCCATTCCAACTCAAGATAACTCTGTGGTTCTGTTATTCTGTGCTTTCCTTCCAGAGAAGAGCACGCTCTGTTGTTGCTGTCAGAGCATCTTCTCTTTCAACAGCTCAGAAGGGAGAAGAGCCCACCCAGGGACACAGGCTGGCCAAGCCTGAGGGGTCTGGTCCCTCCGTCTGGAAGGTGCCAAGCCACTCTTTGGTTTGGGATCAAGAGCTGATCTCAGGTCCCTGCAGCTGAGGGACACGGAGGGCAGGAACTGGAGCCTGGGGGAGAGCTGCATTCCATCCATTGATCTTTCTCTGAACCAGCCAGACCCACCAGGTCCATGAGGAGGAGCTGGGGGAGGGTTAGTTGTAGGGGTCTGGTTTGTGCTGCTTACACCCACCCCTGTCAGGTGTGGGGCTGGTGTGACACTGAGGTGGGGACAAGCTTTGGAAAACTCACCTGCAGGATCAGGTGAACCAACCAAGGGCAGGATCAGGTGAACCAACCAAGGGCAGGATCAGAGCCTGCTGTGGGCTTGGTCTGCACAGAGAAAATCCTGCACAGGGCTCTCCACATCCCCAAAGCCACCTGGCTCTCCTGTGCCAGGTGTCCGACCCATCTGGGCCTGCACAGCCACCAGTGGCCTGTCTGTGCCACCAGATGTCCTGCCAGGCAGCACTTCAGCAGGAGCTGAAGCCTGGGAGGCTCCTGCTCAGCCCCAGCCATCCCTCCCAACATCTGCACTGACCATTATTGTAGCGCTCACTTGCAATAAAATAAACAGTTTAAACCTCATTTCCTTCTGCAATTCATGATCCATAAAGCAAAGACAAGTCAAATAAATTTGTCTGAAAAGAACGGATTGACCACTTGTTGCAGGGAACGTGAGCTCAGGTGTCTGACAGAGGCATTTTGTCACTGCCACATCCCCCAGGCAGCGCTTTGGGTGCCAACACCAGAACTCGGCCGGGCTTTGGCTGAGCCCAGTGCCCAAGGGATGGGCATGTTGGTGCCATGGGCAGCCAGCTGTGGCATGGCAGTGACAGCAACCCACCCCCATGCCCGTGTGGAGAAGCCATGCCCAGCCCAGTGAGGAGCTGTGCCCCCCACAGCAGCCCTTGGCACCGCTGGGTGCAGGGACTCACCTGGGACTTTTCTCCTGCCTGACCCTGGGGAAAGGTGGAAAAATGAAGCAGGTGCCAGCCTGCCTGTCCTTGAGAAAATGAATCTGCTGCAAATGAAGATGCAATTTTGGGAAACAGGAGACTTTAGCTTTGCCACGGTCACTGCCCCACATCAGTTTATGTGTACCTGGCAGAGAAAATGGGTGTTAAACTATAAAATCAGAGTATGGTTTGGGTTGGAAGGGACCTTACAGCTCCTCTCACTCCAAACCCCTGCCATGGGCAGGGACACCTTCCACTAGTCCAGGTTGCAGTCAGGGACATCTCTGGGAAACAGATAAACTCTATCTGTATTTTCATATCTGAAATAGTTTCCTGATGCAAAAAAGTCAAGGTGAATGGCATGAAAAAATAATAACTGGGGAAAAACCATTTATTGTTTCTCTGTGCTAAGGACAAGGGTCACTGAGCAAATAGTCTAACAGTGGGTTTAAAGTAAAAACAGAGTTTAATTAGCAGAACTGCTCTTCCACATAATCCATAATTAAACACAGAGCTGAGAGCCATGGGAGGGTTTGAAAAATAAAAATATAAATATACTCCAAATAATTACACACACTCAGAACAAAAAGATCCACAAACTAATTGTGTTGTGCACAGAAGGTGAGATTGTGTCTCCACTGAAGCCTCTGTTAACATCCAATTTATGTTAATAAGGCTCAAATTAACACTTGCGAGGCAGTGCTGAGCACACAGGTGGGCACTAATGGAACAGGACACACTGACTTTTACTTTCTGATGTCTATTTGTATGTTTGGTATTAATTAATGAAGCTGTATTTCTGTTTGTATACAACTCAAGGCAAGCTTCCTTGGGAGTCCAGAAAATTGCTCTTTCAGCATCACTTGCATTCCACCCTTTTCAGTCCCATTCCACCCTTTTCAGTCCCATTCCACCCAGGGAACTGTCCTTGACTCAGACCCAACCTATTGCCTTTCTAAAACCACCCAGAAGAGAAGAAAAGGGACATGGTCACATATTCCTGTCCCCGAGAATGGACACAAATGTGCAGCCAAACAGGAGTCCCACGATTTGCCTTTTTCTCTTTTTCCCAATGTTCTCCCAGTGCCACAAACTCTCTCTTTGTTGCACTTCTCAGGCAACAGTGGTTGCAACCACCACTTTTGGAGCCAGCACAAATAAACCCCAGACCAAAAAAATTAGGAGAGAAGGGCCCTACTGGAAGAAGAGCTGAATCCCAGTGGGTGTTTTATCCCCACTGAAGCCATGGATGGTTCATCTGCAAAAGCACAGTAGAAAATAATGAGCTCATTTGTTGGTTGTTTGTTTTTCCCTCTTGGCAGAGCAGCCAGAAACCAGAAAACAAACCTTTATTCTTCATGGATGATCAAATGACTGATTGAGCACTGAAAGCTTTGCTCTTGCAAAATGCTCCTCCTTTCTGGGGCCACGGTGTCCCCCTTTGCTGAGCAGTCCCTGTGCACCAGGTGATGCTCTCACTGGTGAGCAGACAGTGACAGCTCCCAGAGGAACAGTGCCTGGCAGGGCTCAGCCCATGGAAGAGTTCATGGACCAAAGGGGAGGTTTCCAGAGCCGTCCCCATGATGAGTTTCTGGAAGGGAACCACTGCCCGTAGCAGCACCAGCACACCCTGGGTGGAGGATTCCCTCAGCCTTGGCCTCTCCTGCACACACCTGCCTTACCCTTCCCAGCAGCAGAGAGGGCCAGGCACAGACAGGACCACAGAATCACACAATTGTTACAGCTGGAAAAGACCTTTCAGATCCTCGAGTCCAACCATCAGCCCATCACCACCATCACATCCACCTCCAAACCGTGTCCTCAAGTGCCACGTCCAGTCATTTCTTGAACACTTCCAGGGGTGGGGACTCCACCACTGTCCAGGGCAGCCAATGCTTGACAACTTTTTCTGTGAAAAGCCTTTCCCTAATGTCCAACCTCTACCTCCCCTCGAGCAACCTGAGGCCATTTCCTCCTATCCTGTCACTTGTTACCTGGAGAAGATCCCAACACCCAACAGGCTCCACCCCCCTGTCAGGGGGTTGTAGGATGTGCAGGAGTTGGGAATGGCCATTCCACTGCAGAGGTGTCCATGAACAACAGGCATGAGCTGGAGTGGCCAGAAGCTATTAAAAAGTATGTAACAACTTAAACAGTCTCTGGCTATTTCTCAGATCAAAGGCCAAGTTTACTTTCTTTCTTATTTTTTAAGAAAAAATTCTCCAGCTGGCCCTTAAGCCTGGCCCATATTTTCCCCCTCCCATTCCAGCAAAGCTGGGCTGGTACTGGAGTGGTATCTCAGGTGTGCTGGGTATGATCTGGGGCCCTGCAACAGCCCAGGTGTCTCCTCAGCATCCCCCAGACAGGGTTGGGGAAGATAATGGGTGTCACTGAGGACTTCCCAACCAGCTACAGCCACGGATCCAGAGGAATGGGAAGGAGACACAACACTGGCAGCTGATGGGAAATGGCAGGAGTGGAGAGGCACAACTCCAGGGCAAGACACCCCTACTGAAGGTACAGGGAACTGGCCAAGAGAGGCAGGTAAAGAAAGAGCATCTTGATGAGAATGTTAGACTTAATTGTGTCAATAAAACATATCCTGGCTGTTGAAATCCATCCTATCCAAAGCCATATCCTGCAGGGCTTGGGGTCTGACTTAAGGAATAACTGTTTGCTCTGTGTTTGGAGGGAGCTCATTAAAGCACTCTGAGTACCTGCATGCTGACTCCTCCCTCGCTGCTTCCAGGCAGGTTTTTAACTAAGGTGCTTTTATCTTGCAGGTCATATTGTATCTTTAAAATGCAAACTAACCAAGCTGTGCACACCTGGGAGCAACATTTGCTGGAGCTCACGGAATGCAGCACTTGCCTTTGTATCCAGACTGTGGAGCTTCTGAAGTACCAAAATCTACACTCGGCTCCTGGATATTTGTCTCATCTCAAGGAGGATGGGAGGGGCTGAAACAGCAGCTGAAGAACCCTGATGAATTCTATCCTGAGACAGAAGTTTACAGAGAGCCAGAGGGTGTCCCTGCTGTGGGTTCACTCTCTGTGTGAGTTTGGTTCCCCCATGGAAAATCCCCCCAAAGATGTCCCAGCTCCCTGAGAGGGGCTGGAAGGAGGCTGATCACACTGGAGCTGCTGGTGCAAACCACTCCCTGGGAGAAGGACCCACCAAAGGAACTCCTGGGGAAAGGGCTGCAGGGGGAACAGGGCAGGGACAGCAGAGCTTGGGAGCACAAAAACTGGCTGGCATAGGCAGGTGTTGGTGGAGAAATGCCTGGAGAGGTCCAGCCTAGCCTGAAGGGATGGATGGATGGATGGATGGATAATTGGATGGATGGATGCCTGGATCCATAACCAGGAGGGAGTGTTTGCTCTGAGCACCACAGTGAGCCAACCATTTCTGAATTGTTCCTGTGAATTTATGAGCCCAGCAGGACTATCAGTAGCCCAAACCAAGGCCTAGTAAAATAAATAGCCAAGACAAAACTCTCCCTGCTCCATTCCCTGACATTTTCCTGTTCCCATCCCAGCCTCCTGCTGCTCACCCACCTCCCCACATCAGCTCCAGAGGTGCCTGTCCCAGCCAGCAAAAAACCACCACTTTATTTCCAGCCAAACTGTCAGGAACAGGAACATGAGCCCCTCGTGGCACTCTGTTCCACTGCAGCACCAGGACACCCTTCCAGGGCTGGTCCTGCCTTTCTCCTGCCCTTTCCCTTGAGGAACCCCTGGCCTGTCTGTGGCAGCACGTCCTGGGAACAGGCTGTGCCCCCCAAGGAGCTGCCACGAGGCACAGGAGACCCCAGGGCAGGATTTTACAGCGCTGAGCCACGGACAGTCTGCTCACACTGCTAAGGAGTCCAAGGCTAGAAACAGTTGTCCTGTTAATCATCCTCTCAGCAGCCCAAGCACGGGAATGTTGGCAACAATTTCACTTCATTCCCTTCAGAAATAATCTGGGGTTTGTTAATTGTGTTTCTCCAAACAGTATTTGATCAGGAAATTGATAATTTTTAATGGAATGTGGCTTTAAAGCAGGGAATGTTTTATAAATATGATGATGCCTTAAAGTGAAGAGAGATTTGCACATTTCCTGTAGTTATTTGTAAAATCACAGAATTATTAAGTCTGAAAAGACCTTTAAGATTTTTTAGTCCAACCACCACCATGTTCCCCACTAAACCATGTCCCAAAGTGCCACAGTCACACAGTTTTTAGATACTCCCAGGGATGGTGACTCCACCCCTGCCCTGGACAGCCCATGCCAGGGATTTACAACCCTTTCTGTGAAATAAAAATTCCCTGATATCCAATGTGAACCTCCCCTGGTTCAACTTGAGGCTGTTTCCTCTTGTCCTGTCCCTTGTTACCTGGGAGAAGGTCAGAGCAGAGACCACAGGGAAAGGTCCAGCGTGGCTGAGCCTGGGCAGACGTGGTGGGATGGGATGGGATGGGCTCTGAGTGAGGCTCACTGGGGGAGCCTGACTGTGCAGAGCCCTGAGAACCTCCTGCCCAGCACTCCATGCTCCAGTGAGGGGCTCCCAGTGAGGGGATCCCAGTGAGGGGCTCCCAGTGAGGGGATCCCAGTGAGGGGATCCCAGTGAGGGGATCCCAGTGAGGGTGTTGCAGTGAGGGGATCCCAGTGAGGGGCTCCCAGTGAGGGGGTTGCAGTGAGGGGATCCCAGTGAGGGGCTCCCAGTGAGGGGATCCCAGTGAGGGGGTCGCAGTGAGGGGATCCCAGTGAGGGGATCCCAGTGAGGGGCTCCCAGTGAGGGGGTTGCAGTGAGGGGATCCCAGTGAGGGGATCCCAGTGAGGGGGTTGCAGTGAGGGGATCCCAGTGAGGGGATCCCAGTGAGGGGATCCCAGTGAGGGGGTTGCAGTGAGGGGATCCCAGTGAGGGGGTTGCAGTGAGGGGATCCCAGTGAGAGGATCCCAGTGAGGGGATCCCAGTGAGGGGATCCCAGTGAGGGGATCCCAGTGAGGGGGTTGCAGTGAGGGGCTCCCAGTGAGGGGATCCCAGTGAGGGGCTCCCAGTGAGGGGCTCCCAGTGAGGGGATCCCAGTGAGGGGCTCCCAGTGAGGGGATCCCAGTGAGGGGTTGCAGTGAGGGGCTCCCAGTGAGGGGCTCCCAGTGAGGGGCTCCCAGTGAGGGGATCCCAGCAAGGACATGCCCTGCACAGGGCCTGGGCCAGCCTCTGAAAGCAAATAATTCCCAATGCCCAGAAGTGCCAAACACATGGGCTTTGATAATGACTAAAAGTGACAAAAGGGGGTTTTACCATCCAGACAGTGGCCATGGAGCAGTGAAATGGGAAGGTGGTGGTTCCTTCTGCCCCTTTACAGCTGCATCTCTGAGCTCCAGGGGCACCTTCCTGCTCCAGCACTGGCAGGAGATCAGTGGTCACCCCTCACCCTCAGCCACACTAATTAATTCCCTGCACCGAGTAAATAATTTGGGGGATTTTATTCAATGCTCTGGAGAGTAATTTTTAATTTTCCATTCTAAGCTATTGTAGAAACCTTTGCCTCAGGTTGGATAAAAGTGATGGATTTTGGATCCGTGGGACGCCATCCATCTCCTGCTGGGGGAGGTGACCCCGGTGCTCGTTTATAACCAACCACACTGACACCTTCCACAGAATCCAGAGTGAGCAGGGGCACTGAAAATAATCCATTCTGAAATAATTGTGTTCTGCTGACTAAGAAAGCCCAATTTTCAATTTGTCTTCACATTTGCTATTCTGAATCTGCCAGCAATTAGTTTTCTGTGCGTGTGGAGCGTGAGCAGGACGGGGCGGGGGAGGGATGTGCTGCATCCTCCTGACAGGAGCATTCCAAAAACCTGAGCAGCCTGGGAACACAGAGCTGTGATCTCCTCTGCACACAGCAACGTGGAGAGCTGCAAATGGGAATCAGATGAAAAGAAATATTTCTGCAGTTTTCAAACAGGCAGTGTTTGCTCTGCTGAGACAGAGGGGTGGCCTCTCATCCTGCCCTACAGCCGTGCCCTGCACTTCATTGGAGGTAATAAGTGGAACAAAACTGGCCCCAGAATAGGCTCAATATAGAATCAGGATATTAAGGAATGAGCAGCTCTAAAAATATCTCTGTGCTCCTCTCTCTGCTCCCAGTGAGGCAACGGCTCAGGGAGCTCCGTGGGCTGGGCCTGGGGCAGCAACACCTGCAGGTGCTAATTCCTTGCAATCAAACATTTTGGGATCTGTTCTCATGGAAGTTCACATCCACCAGTATGGAAATGCAGTTTAACTGCTTGGAAGTGTCCCAGGCCAGGTTGGACAGGGCTTGGAGCAGCCTGGGCTGGTGGGAGGTGTCCCTGCCCATGGCAGGGATGGCACTGGGGGGGCTTTGAGGTCCCTCCAACCCAAACCATTTGGGATTCTGTGTAGCAGAAGCCCCAGCAATGCAGGAAGGAGAAACAGGTTCCAGAGCTGGGGGACTGGGACATGGGGGCCTCACATGTCTGGCTCCAGAGGACAAAAAACCCCAAAATGTAAAGTTTTCCATTAGATCTGGCATCCTTATAGTGCTTTGTTATGCAGAAAGAACCAAACCCAACCCCCAAAAGTCACACGAATTTGCAAGACAGAGAAGGCAAAGGAGAGGCAAACACAAGGGTCTGCTCCTTTGCTCTGTGGGGGCTGCAGAAGGATCAGAGGTCTGATGGGTTTGATTGAACATTTGTCTGTGGGGTAATTTTCTCAGCACAGACACAGCAGTGAAGGAGGATTGTTCCCATAAACCCGAGGGGCTCCTCCATTCTGCCCCTGTTGCAGCTCAACTGTGGGCACAGAGGGTTCAGCAACGCTGTGAGGAGTTTGAAAGATTAGTGTGGACATGTGCTCTGGTTTGTAATCATGGTGTGCTTCAGCTAATGCTCCATTCCCCAAACCCATCCCCTCAGTCAAAGGGCTGCAGCCCCCTGTGTGTCTGCTGAGCTCCAGCAGGTGATGCAGGTGCTGCCATCGGGGTGGGGGCTTTGGGAACTCCTCTCCAGAACACACTCACCAGGTTTCTCTGGTGTAGCCTCTCAGAGCTAAACCCATGGCTGCACCTTCTTTCAAATTAATTGGCTTTTGCTTTGGTTTTTTCCCCCACCTTAAGAGATCAGAGCACCTTCCAGGGCCACAGCGTGTCCACAACGTGACTGAGAGACAACCAGCCTGGCCAGAGCCAGGGGTGTCTGTGGCACTCACAGCTCTGGGGCACAGGGACCAGAACTGCCCCCTGGCACCTGGAAAAGCACCATCCAGGGGGCATGGGGGAGGCTGCAGACCCAGGACTGTGTCTTAATTAAAACCTGTCACAGCAGAGCAGTCTTGGGGGTCTGTTGTGGTTTTTTGTAACCTTGAAATGAATGAAAACCCCAGAAAGTTTTGGAGGTTCAGAATTCAGGAGTCGGGAGAGAACATTAACAGAGGAAAAGCAAGGCATGGCAGGTGCACGTCCCTCAGCAATAAAAGGGGGATTCTGGGCTGCAGGGGAAGGGGTGGGATGTCAGTGGGGCTGTGTGTGTGCCAGGACACCCCTGGTGCAGGAGGGCTCAGCCACAGGGGCTCAGTGTCAGGGCAGCCCTTGTGCGGGTTGGGTTTTGAGGCCAAGAAGCCCCATGTGGCACTTGCCAATATAATGATGTAACAAGGAAATCCATCTTTTCTGCTCCTCTGCCAATTCTGAAGTTGTATGAAATTTTTGTACTATCAAAGTATGATTTTAATCATGAAAGTTGCAATTTGTAATTCTAATATTTACACAGAAATATCTTTTTCTTCTGTCTCGCTCCATAAGGCAATATGGAATCAAAGTGTGGGTTTCATTTCATGCAGCTTTGAAGTTGATCCTTTTGACATTTCACATTTCCATGTCACGCTTTTAATTATGAGAAAGAAGTTTCACTCATCATCATTTCATTTTTTGCACATTTCCTTCACTGCCTCTTCCTCACCTCCATCAGCAAACCCAGAGAAGAGATGGAAGGAGGGAGAGATACTGTGGGACCAACGGGACCTGCACGGGCTGGGACAGGCTGGGACAGGCTGGGACAGGCTGGGAACAGCCAGAGAGCTTTTTCCCCTCTTTGGTGAATAATGCACCAAAATCATAGAATTAGAGAGTCATGAAATCTCAGAACAGTTTGGGTTGTGAGAGACCTTAAAGCCCATCCAGTTCCATCCCCTGCCATGAGCAGGGACACCTTCCACTATCCCAGGCTGTTCAAAATCCATGTTCCCTTTTGGGAAACACACAGGTCCTCTGGGAAGCTGGAATGGTTTATGCCAGAGGGTGAGGCCTTGGCAGCAGGGCTGGCTCAGGGGGTTCTCCTGCCTTGGGAAGCTGGAATTGTTTATGCCAGAGGGTGATGCCTTGGGAGCTGGGCTGGCACAAGGGGTGCTCCTGCCCAGAGGATCCCATTCCCAATCCCATGGAAGGGCAGCACCCACATCCCCTTCCTGGCTCTGACCACCCTCTGTGGTGCTCTGAGCCTGAGGGGGTCTCACTGAAATTTCCAGCACCAGACAGAAGAGGTTCCTTTTTGGAACAAACTCCTGCATCCTCCCTCCCCCTCCACAGGAACAGCGTGACTGTGGGTTGGTTCTTTTTGGGGCCAGAGGGAGAAGAGAGAGGAGGGTCTGGTTTTGAAGCTCAGCACAGCTGTGCACACCAAATACAGTTTTCAGAAGCCAATACAAAAGTGTCTTTTCTGCCTGAACAAATTGCTGGGAGTTTAAATAGTCTTTTTTCCTCCATGGGCAGCTCCCACAACCTTCTTCTCTTCTTCCTTCCCTTTACAACCATTCCATAATGCTGAGGAACATCAGAACTAAACCTTAAATTACTGTTTTTATCTCAGAGCAAACCTCAAAGCAAAGTGAGCTCTGGGGATCAGCACAGTCCAACTAAAGATCACTGGAGAGATTCTCCCAACCCACCAGACTTGGGGAACTTTGCCAGATATGGGCAAGGAAGATGCTTCACCCAGAGACTCTCCCACAGAGCCCCCATTAACACACCTACTAACAGAGTCCATGGCTCCACTTTTTAATTTATTTATAAGGTTATTTTCTAAGCTGCATTGTGGCTACACCCAGCATAGCAAGACCCTGATGATGCACAGTCAGTTCAGGCTCCTGGGAGAGGGGCTCCTTCAGAACCAGGGAGCACCCAGGGATGTGAGGGCTGCAGAGGGAGGGAGAGGGCAGGGGAGGGGATGCAGGGGATGATGTTCCCTGGCTGTGACAGCCCTTCCTGCCTGTGCACAGCCTGGCTGGGGATGATGCTTCAGGGCAGCCCAGGATTGTGTAACTCCATGATTTAAACACTGTGGATGGACCTCCGACCTGGAGAGAGAGAATGTCCTCACCAGTGGTCCAGGGACTCCTCCTGAGGGAGAGTCACCTCTGTCAGCACACCCCAGGATGCCCTGGGCAGATGTCCTGGCTCCCCTTCACTGGTCCCCAGCTCCCCTCACTGATCCCAGCTCCCCTTCACTGATCCCCAGTTCCCTTCACTGATCCCCAGTTCCCCTCACTGATCCCCAGTTCCCCTCACTGATCCCAGCTCCCCTTCACTGAACCCCAGTTCCCCTCAGTGATCCCCAGCTCCCCTCACTGATCCCAGCTCCCTCACTGATCCCAGCTCCCCTTCACTGATCCCCAGCTCCCTCACCGATCCCCAGCTCCCCTCACTGATCCCCAGCTCCCCACTCCAATCCCAGCTCCCCTCACTGATCCCCAGCTCCCCTCACTGATCCCCAGTTCCCCTCACTGATTCCAGCTCCCCTTCACTGATCCCCAGATCCCTCACTGATCCCAGCTCCCCTCACTGATCCCCAGTTCCCCTCACTGATCCCCAGCTCCCCTCACTGATCCCCAGTTCCCCTCACTGATCCCCAGCTCCCCTCACTGATCCCAGCTCCCCTCACTGATCCCAGCTCCCCTTCACTGGTCCCCAGTTCTCCTCACTGATCCCCAGCTCCCTCACTGATCCCAGCTCCCCTCACTGATCCCCAGCTCCCCTCACTGATTCCCAGCTCTCCTCACTGAACCCCAGCTCCCCTCACTGATCCCCAGCTCCCCTTCACTGGTCCCCAGTTCTCTTCACTGAACCCCAGTTCCCCTCACTGATCCCAGCTCCCCATTCCAATCCCAGTTCCCCTCACTGATCCCAGCTCCCCTCACTGATCCTCAGCTCCCACTCCAATCCCAGCTCCCCACTCCAGTCCCAGCTCCCCACCCCAGTCCCAGTTTGCACTCCAATCCCACCTCCCACTCCAATCCCAGATCCATCCCAGCTCCCATCACTGATCCCTGGCTGCACAAAGCCCCTGGATAAGAGGAGAATTGGTAAAGAGGTAGGGTCACATAAAAAAAGGAAATAAATAACAAATTCCAGGTCTCCCTGATCCAGAGGGAGTTCATGTGATAAAATATGCAAAGGTTCAGAGTGTTGTACCTTCTCTTGCACTGAGTTCATGTTTTCCAGTACAGCAGTGAGGGCAGATGGAATCCCTGCCTGCTGGAGGTCGCTGTTCCCAAACCCCATCCCTGTGCTCTCTCTCTCGATTAGAGCTGTGTGAGAAATCAGGAAGTTGTGGATAAACTGCTGCCATTAATCCTTATTTATAAAACATACAATAATCATTTTGGATTCCTCTGAAAGGGCAGTGTTGGAAGTTGTGACTCAGTCTGGAGGTTTAAAGTTACGGAAAATTAAAAATATCCCCAGTGGAGCCTGTTGACTCCCTGTTCTCTGAGGACACGAAGGCCAGGGATGCACCTGGGGGAGCTGTCAGGGATGTGATGCAGATACCAGCACACACTCACTGACTCATCCTGCCCAGGGCACAGAAGAGCAGCAACAACACTGGGCTGTCTGCTTGGGAAACAAAGGAAAAAGTATGTTGGTAAAAACAAGCAAACAAACTCCAAACAAACTGTCCTGATTGCACAGATCCTTGTTTGTCTTCTGTTATCTTACAGGAACGGGTCATCTCATGGCACAGGTTGATGGCACTGGAAGAGGGTGTGGATTTAGGGCAGGGGAAGGGGACAGGCTTGGCCATAGCATTGGGAAAAGCTTCATGTTCTGGACAGCAGTTTGGGCCTGGGAATGGCTCTGCTTCCTTTCTGGAGTGCAGCTGGCAGGGATGGGCCGTGGGGACAAGGGCTGGGAGTGCCTGGAGCTCCTGAAAGAAGAGCTGTCTGAATAACCGGCAGATTAGAGAACACTGAGAGAAGATCCTGTGGGCACAGGAGGAACTGGCAGGTCTCCCTAAACTCCCCCCCAGTATCTTCACTGCTTTAGCCCTTTGTTTAGTACAAAAAAAGCTTCTCCCTGAGACAAACTGTGGGATCTGGGAGCCACCTTTTTATCCTCTGTGGCCTGGGAGTCTCCATCCTGTAGCTGCAGCTTGGTTTGGTTTGGCTCAGTTCCCTCAGTTCATGTAAAGCCTCTGGAGCTGCCAGAAGGTCTGGGCATTGCCCTGGGGTCTGTTGGGGCCTGGAGAGGATTTGGGCACATCTGAAACTGAACTTCTGCTTTAATTCCTTGTTTGCATGTGCCAACCCCACCTCACTCTACAGAGCCAAGCACACTCAGCACGTGGGATCAGACATGGATGTTGCTCCAAACC